>NC_083651.1:13419123-13746623 GCF_963576545.1 Limanda limanda
TGAGTGAATGTGTTTACCTGGAACAATCCCCCTTGATCACACTCCATCTCCGGGTACAGAGGGGGAGTACTTTTGGCCCGAATTGAAAACGCTGTGGTCCTAAAGCTGTCAGTGGACTCCATTATGACCTGGGGGCAAACAGAGAGCACACAGCGTTTCAGATCTCGAGTTCATTTTGCAGGTTGGATCAGGACTAGTCTGAGCTCGGTACACCCAGCTGGAGTGCTCACCTCTGGGCCAGTGGAGTCTGAGGTGCTCCTGGGTCTCTGGCTCCAGGTTCCACACTGGCGGCTGAGCTGCTGGGTGCGATGCTCTCTCACTCTCTCCAGCAGCAGATAGTAGATCGCCGAGAAGTGATTGTAGCTGCTGCTCTGCAGAGACTGAGGGGAAAAGGATGGAAGACAGTAGATTAGTGGTTTGGCCACTTTGTTTACTTTCTGTCGCTCCTAAACCGAGTTTATATCCATCCCTTAGTCTCTTAATAGCTTTCCTCTGCCCTCCACCTCTGTGTTTGTCTTTGGGTGAAAGTCTGGGACGACTGTAAAAATAATCTGTTTGGTCACAACAAAATGAGAGGTTGTTTCTGCTATTGAAAATAGAAAGATAACTGTCCTAGAAAGCTGAGTGATGAAGCATGCAGGGATATATGATGGCCCCTAATGTGATGCCACACAAGTCTGACCTCACTTCATGAAGTCACCTGAAACTGTGAACTCTCTGTTTGTAATGCGACTATAAAATTCTCACAATAAAACAGCAATTAATTTCTCGTTCAGTCACCTCAATAGTCCTCTGACGGTCGATGCCCAGTGTGTTCATGATGCCCAGCACGGGCTCACTGTAGTCGCCCAGGTTGGAGTTGTACTCGGTGAGCGAGTGGCTGAGGGTCTTTTGGGCGGCCGTGGGGTCCGCCAGCATCCAGCGGTGCTGCTTGATCTGGGCAATGCTGATTCTCTTGGCCGGGTCCACCACCAGCATCTTACGGATGAGGTTTTCACAGTCTGGGGGACAGGAGAAACAAATGGCTGTGAGCAATTTGCATTTAGATAGAATTGGTAATAGGCAGTATTCGTCAGATGTCAGACTGATGGTTACCTTGGGACATGAAGAAGGGGATTCTGAATCGTCCCTCTGTGACTCTCTGTCTGAGCGCAGGAAGGCTGGGTCCGTCGAACGGAAGAGAACCGCACACAAGAACGTAAAGTACCACACCGAGGCTCTGTTAAGAAATAGCGAAAAAGAAAACGTTTAGCGTTTTACATGTTGATGGTTATCTTTTATTGATTCATGACGTCTATATTCTCTTTATGCAAACTTACCCAAATGTCAAGGTGAGGCCCCTCATACTCTTTTCCTTCAAACACCTCAGGGGCGGCGTAAGGTGGGCTGCCACACCATGTAGACAGAGGGTCCCCTGCATTGTAGAAGTTTCCGAATCCAAAGTCTAGAAGACACATGAGGACACACACCACAGTTGTGTTATTCAAACTTGTTTGTTTTCTCTGCATTCCAGTGTCAGCTGCTTAGGGCACTGGGACACATATGGGTTTTCTTCCTTTCACAACAGTGTCTTTGTGTAATTTGTCATTCTGATGATGAGGTATTCACAGCCTAGACCACATCAAGCTAATCTTAACATATCCCCATATACTTTCTCACAAAAGATCAGTTGTCTGGCTCTGCAATGAGAGTTGAGCAGGAATATTTCTTTATGCAAAAGTGTCTGTTTGTGCTTCAAAGTCATTTCAACTGTTCAACATTAGTCTTGGTTAAATGAGTCAATTATTCGCACTTAATTAGCAGAAAGGTAGCACGACAATGGTTTAAAAGCACATGAATAAAACTATCTCCGGGCGAGGACTGAACAGAATACTGATGTGAGATCAGATTAAGGAATGGTTTTCTAATAAAAATCAACTCTACCAGATGATCAAGTGAATGACTAATCTCTTTGGACAAGCTTTTTTCTCTAAATATTCTATAGACTGCATCTGCTGCAAATAACATACTTGCATTACATTTTGTATAGATTACCAGTTATTAACAGAGGAAAAGCATCTTTGGTTTGAGTTGGTTTTGTCTGGTTGACACTTTTATTCTTTGTTTTTTGATAATTGAACAACTGTATATGCTGTGATATAGTATATCAATTTAAAAGGCTCTATGTCATGATGTTAAAAATGTAAATAAAAATATTGTGGGGAGAAAAAATAATCAACACTCCCATCATAAATCATCTTGTTACCATGGCAAAGGTGAACAGTGTATGAAAGACCTACCAGCCAGTTTTATATTCATGTTGGAGTCCAGCAACAGGTTCTCGGTTTTTAGGTCGCGGTGGACGATGTGGTGTCGATGGCAGTAGTCCACCGCCGTGAGAATCTGCCAAAACTTATTTCGTGCCTCATCTTCACTCATGCGGCCATTTGAGGTCAGGTGGTCTGCAGGGGAGAGAATGTTCCAAAACTGAGTCAGGCATATTGGGGTGCTCCATTTGTCAAAGTATCAGGATCAACAGATCCAGAATACTCTCTTATTTGCAAATTTGAGAGCTGAACTCACCGAACATCTCTCCGTTGCTTGCGTACTCCGTCACGATGTACAGCATGTCTTTGGTCTCCATGACCTGAGAGAAGGGGAAATGAAAAGAAAAGGGTTCATTTTAACTGGGACATGGGCAGCTGGTGTGACGAAGAATTTTTGTTTTGTTCCAAGACCTTTCCGTTGAGCCTGCTCTAGGCATTTCTTTGAATGGGACATTTATTTTATACCCAGAGAAATCCCCTTCTCATACTTCTCCATAGAGTTGTTCCACTCACACAAATCACCCTGGATTTCCATGATATGTCCCGTTGCACAAGCAGGCCGCCAGCAGCTTTCTGTGTGCTTTTTTATAATGTCTGGTTAAAATCCTGTTTATACCCGTAAACTCAGTCCCAAACAGTAACACTCAGACAAACATATATTAAATGGTTAGAACTGTTTCCCTGACACTGGTAAGAAGCTTGGAACTGAATTTCAAGCTACCCCTGTATTATGATTATCTTGAAAACAGAGATAAATGCACACAGGCTGTTTACACGGGTTCCGTCGAAGGCATCACAAAAACCATCAGTGCGATGGCGCAGTGCACTTCGTGGGCCTGGAAGACACGCTGTGAACAATACTTTTCAGGAGCTCATAGAAGCCTCCCATTTCCTGGGAGAGCCATCCGGATCCAAGCAGTTCCGCTTAAAAGGTTCCACAACAAAACAATTTTTTCGGCAGATGACAAAGCCCTGTCTGGGCGACGCTGCCAGCCAGCTCTAGATTAAATGTCACTAAATTCCACTGAATGGTGGAGCGTGATTCTTTTCAAGCCACCAGGCCCCTGAGAGAGCCGAGCAGAGAATGATTCAACGCACAGATGCCTCCGAGCGGCCAGTAGTCTTAATCTGTGAGATAGGGCAGCTCTCTGGGGCTGTCACCTTGAGGTGCGGGTGACGTCATGGCTCTGAAGAACAGGCACAGCACGTCAAGGGCCATCAGCACCCAACCCCCCAACCCACTTCCTCCAGAAGCAGGATTAACTCCTTATCATCCAGATTTTGCCATTTTCTTTGCCATTAAGTAGCTTTAAGGAGATGTTTTACATTTGTAAACTCAGGGATCTCCACTATAATTTAAAATATTTTTTTATAGGTATGCAAAAATGTGTGAACCATGGCATTTCAGCAAAATTTCTACCGACCACCCCCGAGTGGGAGCGGGGGATTAAAGAAGATAAAGAGCAGAGCGGTTGCTCGTTGATACAAGGTCAAATAGAGGATGAGACAAAGACAGAGGGAAGGAGTTTTTCAATGATCCTTGACAATAAAGGGGAAAAAAACCATTTTGTTCCCATGAGACCACGTGGGAGAGTGGAAACAGCAGCTGATTCATCAGGACCAGAGATCTCAGACGGCTCCCCAAAAAACTGCAGCAAACAGGAAGCAAGGCTTGGATCACAAGATGTTCCTGTTACTCACCAAGTACCAAGCATCTGACTAACATTACCTCACCCAAGGGCATGGAGACATTCACAGGGACGCAGGACACACAGGGCACAGACAGACAGAGCTCACCCAAGTTGGTTTATAGATCCAATGTATACAAATATAATCTAACGGTTCATATTCTCTTGATATGATCACATGTTGAGATCTATAGGTCATTGATAGCGTTTGGTTTTTTGGAAATGGGCTTCTATCGAACAAAGATCATTTGACCTCTGACTCGGTTTTTAATTCCAACAAATTAGTTTTGTACGCTTCACACACATTGTGCCATTAAACATCACTGCCACTGAATTCCAACAGCTGTTATACTGTATTATCCCTGAATGGAAACGCAGTTAAAACCTCTCAGCTGGTTAACGTCTCTTTGTCCCCTCATCTGAGAGCTGTATTGTATATTATTAAACACAGATTTTAATGTATCATCACTTTGTAATATATCTTACTAATGTATTTTCTGGTCCTACAATTATATTATGGTTCACTGATCTAATATTTTTTATCTTATCTGACTTCTTAACAACATATACAAAAAAGAAATGTCACATCACTGACCCATACGTTACATGACATATTTCTTGAAAGCACTATTTCTGTAAATAATATGATGCTGTTGAGGCATTTTAACATATAATTATCAGTTTCATTATTGATTAATCCATTCATATTGTTTGGGATAAGTCAATTTATCATTTCATATATGAAATGTTGGAAAATAATTAAAACAGATTTGGGGTTTCCTTAGGCCCAAAGATGTCTTTAAAATTCTTGTTTGGTTTGATCAAAAACACAAACCACAATGATATTTAATATTTAGTAATTAAGAATTATCAAAATACCATTAATGAGTAATTGTTTCTGCTCTATATTGTTCTGATAATGGATTATCTACACCCAGCTTCTACTACGTATAAAGGTTTATATTGTGAAGCTCTTATTTTATGCATGAAAAATAAGTGAGCACTGTTCACCTTCAGATATGAATTAATTATAGAGTTAAACAAAGGGCAGGAAGAACAAAAATGAATTACAAAAAGAGGATTTGCATGTTCATTTTCTTAAGTTTGTTTTTTGTTTACCAGCAGGCATGTGGCACTGCACTCGCAAGGTCGGCTCAGGGCGAAAAAGGGAATTCTTCCCACTAAGTCCTCAATTTAATTAAATGTAAAGCGACGCTGTGGGGAGTCCTACTTCACGTGAAGAGCAGACACATTGTAGTTGGCTCGAACAGATGCTAAGTGGGCTTAAGGCTCAGACCAGTGGTCAGAGCGTTAACCAGTCTGTTCTGACCGCCCTGCTTCCCATATCTCTGCAGTCACCGCTGACATTATACAAAAGAAAACATCTGAGAAATGCATTGTTCCCTGGTGCCCATGGTAATTCTAACTGTGACACAAACACACAGAGTCAGGCACACCAATGCACACAGGGAGAGGTCAAATGGATTGCACTAATGCCGCTGTGCTGTCCTCATGATTCAATGTGCTCTGAGAGTCAGCAGCTCCAAACAAGCCAGTGCAAACCACCTGGACAACAAATGACCCTTATTTGTGCCACACACAATGACACTGCTGCATCCACATGTCAAAAGTAATGAGGCACAACGCTGTGCACCACAACATTGTTACTGGGGGGAAAAACACATTTGTCTCCCACTTTCGAAGCTCTCCGCCACATTGCACTTGACTCCCTTGCACACAGAGCCTTCCAGGCTGCAGGGGTTTGGAGACACTGCTTATGTGATACCAGTTGAATAACACACGGCTCAACTCCCACAGCGTTGGGCGCACACACACACACATGCATGAGAAACAGACCCACAGCAGGAAGGTGAAAGTTGATACACACCTGGTAAAGCTTGATGATATGGGGGTGGTTCAGCAGCTTCATGATCTGCACTTCTCTGTAAATCTTCTCCAGGTTGGAGGGATTCAGCCTGGTCTTATCAATAATCTTTATGGCCACCTGAGAAGAAAAACACAGAAACATTTAATATATAAGATTATACATCTAAAATACACACAGGCCGACACTAAGGAGAAGAGACGCTGACCTGTGTTTTGGTGACTTTGTGTCTGGCCAGTTTCACCACTGCAAAGTTGCCTTTTCCCAGCGTGCGGATAATCTCGTAGAAGCCGACCTGCAGCGGTCTTCCCTGGGCAGAGCTGGACTGAGTCCCCCGGCTCTTCTCCGTCATGATCACCATGCTGCGCCAGGCCGACGGTACACAGTTGGAATGAATTTAGGCTCGAACCTGCAGAGACAGAGTTGCAGAATAAGTATATCTGGTAGATTCTGAATATTAACAGATATGAATGTTTTACATTTATTGGGCGAATGCTTTTATCCAGGGTTTGCAAAAAAAATAAGAGTCAGTATTTGTGCGTCTGCGGTGCACAAGTGTGAGAACTCTCTCGCATTATTGGTGAGTTCAGTGCATGCGGGGAAAATAAGCGTAGAGTCAATAAGGTGCTAAAATGTTCTTTATAGTTGAACAGTATTGGTGAAAATAAAGGAATTTTTTTTTAGATTTTTTTTTCAATTGTTGTGTATTTTTAATTTCTTTTGATTTGTTTTTAAGTGTGAACAAATAACTAAAAATGGTTAAATGTTTCCTAATGTGTTAGTTTCTGCTGATAAAAAAAGCGCAGGAGGTAGAATAAAGCCCAAAGTTCCATAGATAAGAAGTTGAGTTGAGTGAAACGAGTCCAGCTGTAAAAAGTGACAATTCAAAAGTGCAGTTTTACCTCAAACAGCGGACATGGAGCTTCTTCTCTCGCAGTTCACACGGATCTCAGAGGAAGCGGCTACCATTCCACAGCAGAGACAAGTGTCCACCGGCACCAGCAGAGCGCGGAACCACAGCAGAAGACAACTTGTCCTCCTCCTTGTCTCCACTCGGGCTGGTTGGACTTGTTGTGTCCGGGGCCCGGGACTGCGCTGCGGCCGGCGTGTAGCTGTGCGCTCCGGTGGAATGTGGAGCTGAGGGCTTCTGCTGTCACAAGGGGAACTCCTCCTCCCTCCCTCTCTCCCTCCCTCCCTTCCTCCCTCCCCCCCACGCCACCAGAACAAATTGATACCCACCTTATTGACGTCACGCCCGCGTCAGAGCTCTGCGCTGGGTGCAAGGCCGGGCCCGAGCGCAAGGTACGGGTTGCCGGGCAACCGCGCGGCTCGGCGCACGGTGACGCGCGGGCTGATGGTGGGGTTGCTCTGGAGATGGGGACGGTGACGTCAGTCGAGGAGATGTGTCACCACGTGATGTTTCCCTCTGCCGGGGCCGCGGCTCTCGGGTACGCGCACTCTAACAGGAGCCAAGCTACTGGTGATCCACAGTCAGACTGGATCCACTGGTTACTGATATGACACCGTGAGTGGTTAGTTCACCTTTCTACTCTACAGGTTCTACTCTACAGATTCTACTCTACAGATTCTACTCTACTCATCTCATATTCTATTCTATTCGATTCTATCATGCTCAGCTCATCACAAGCTACTGGTGATCCACAGTCAGACTGGATCCACTGGTTACTGATATGACACTGTGAGTGGTTAGTTCACCTTTCTACTCTACAGATTCTACTCTACTCATCTCATATTCTATTCTATTCGATTCTATCATGCTCAGCTCATCACAAGCTACTGGTGATCCACAGTCAGACTGGATCTACCTTTATGATATGACACCGTGACTGGATAGTTCACCTTTCTACTCTACAGATTCTACTCTACACATTCTACTCTACAGATTCTACTCTACACATTCTACTCTACTCATCTCATATTCTATTCTATTCGATTCTATCATGCTCATCACACTCTCTGATCTATTCCATTCTACTCTGCTCTATTCTATGCTATTCTAATCTATTCTATACTCATGCTCAGATCACCTTACTTTTTGATCTATTCTACTCTAATCTACTTTATAACATTGAATTCTACTCATGCTAAGCTCATCACACTTTTTGTTCTATTCTATTCTATTATTATGCTCTGCCCACCACGTCTTATACAATATCCTATTCTATTCTATTGAGCTCATCGCACTGTCTATCCTATTCTAATCTATTCTAGTCTGTGTGCTCTGCTCTGCTCTTTTAATTAACTTGAAAAATTGAATAATTAAACAGTAAGTTAATGTTGATTTGTGCTTCATGTGAACTAGACCACCCCCCATTTGCTAACTGTAGTTCGGGCACAGGCTGATAAGCTGCTTTGGGATTTTGAGGCAGCCTGAGGCCCAGGAAACTCTGCACAGACAGAGAGAAGAATGGATTCTGCTTAATGTCAATAGATTTAGATGAAAATGTCTGCAGTCATTCAAGAAGGGCCCGGGCAATGATCCTAAACAGAGATCCACCATGAAGTAATGTGTAGACAACACATGTTGTGTGGAGAGGACGGCCTAAAAATATCTCTGAACTCTGATGATCTGCAGGATGAGAGGAGGAAAATTCCTAAAGCATGAATTGAAAGTCTCATTGCTGGTGACAGGATGTGATGTATGCCAAGAGGGTGTTAAAGAAGTGTCGACACTTTTGCACATGCCACAATTTCTGTATTTTGCCCCCTAATATTATTTATTATTTAATAAAATAAACACAGTATTAATTTGTGCAGAAAAGCATTAACTAATGAATCTGTATTCTTTTTATTTTAACAAAAATCAACAAAAGGCATGCTCTGTTCTGTATGTTACTAATGCATTTTTACTTTATACATCAGTTTTAAAACCTTTATATATCATTGCACCTCAATTATCGGAACATTACAAACATTTTTCAAAATCAGATAACTTCTTCTACCTCTTACACTTTTTTTCTGCGAAAAGCTTTGGTGGCATTAACAGCTAATCAGGAAGCCTTGGGCAATCGCACAGGAGTGGGCCAGCTGACCAGACGCCTTTCCGAAGGTGGACCAAGAGCTAACACAGAGTGTTTCAGACGAAGGGTGAAGCTCTCATACTTCACCACTGCAATGAGAAGTAAAAAAAATGTTTATGTTGAAAATGTAAGCATGTTAATCTATTCGAATAGATCAATAGCCAAAGTATGGGCCTTTTAAAGTAAAAGTCATAAAATTAATAGTCAAAATAAATCATAGGAGTCTATTTCTAATAGGTCACCCTTTCTGACGGATTTATGGGTAATAACCCATGGCTTGAGTAATGGCTAATAAATGATGTACTAATTCTTTATAGATTAGTTTTATGCTTTGAAGAAGAACAGGTATTTGGTTGAATGTGCTTTATATTTGGCCATAATCCAATTAAAAATGTTAGTCAGGCACTGACAATATATTCTCATATTACTTTGTAATAAAACACCATGTCTGGTTGATGGGTTACACTAGTGCTAGTAAATTATATTGAATTAAAATACTGGTCATTTCTTTTAAGCAATAATTAATACTGATGATACAAACTATAACTTCTGGACCTATTTATAAATAGTGTCTACAACTCCAAATGTAAAAGAACCTAAATGTGACCATAAATAAAGGTTTATGGAGACAATGGCTCTTTAATTGTAGGCTTTCTTCAGATACTCGTGTCTATTCTGATGCTGGTAGAGTTCATTAAACACCGTAAAGCTTATTTGCTCTTTACTCAGTGGCTCAGCAATAAATCAGGTCAAAGGAATGTTGTGAAAAGTACAGAAAGCTCCCTCCCTGCTCTCGCCACAAAGCAGGTGAGACACGAAGAGGGTGAATCCACTATGACACAGAGAGAGCGAAGCAGTTTGAGACAGAAAAGACGGACGGAGGGAGGACAGGGAGGGAGGGAGGGAGGGAGCGTTTACAAAGGACCAGGAAAGGAGTTGCATGGGAACCAGATGACACATGACACAGAATAGACACGCACATTCTTCTTCTTCTTCTTCTTCTTCTTCTTCTTCTTCTTCTTCTTCTTCTTCTTCTTCTTCTTCTTCTTCTTCTTCTTCTTCTTCTTCTTCTTCTTCTTCTTCTTCTTCTTCTTCTTCTTCTTCTTCTTAGTGTGGTCTATTGGTGGTTGACAACCAATGTCAAGGTGCATAACCGCCATAAAAACACACATAAAGGCATATGCTAATACGCAGAAAACTCAAAGTGAAACCACAATGCCATGCTTTGTTGAGTTTTTTTAATATATAAATGTGCTGCAGGTGACCATTAAGAAGTTAATTCCATATTGTAATTATCAGGTTCTGCATCTGGGTTTTTCGTGTTTATACTATCAGATGTCCACACAGCTGTGCTGGTAAGGATACATCTAAATTACTGCTGACTGTCAGTGGAGCTTCCCTCTTCCAATGTCTTCTCTCAGATTGAGAACCAGCTGAGGGTATTTTTATGACCAATTTGACAAATCTCTATAGGTCACTGGTGCAGTATCAGAGAGCAAGGGTTGTACCCACCACTGTGTTTCTGCTCCGAGATGGGGGGTAATCCTGAATTAAAAAAATCCAATGGAACTGGTATTTGAAACAAGAAATGAGGCTGCATCTAATTGCCAAGCCACTGTCTGGTCTGCAACCGGAGACAAAGTTAAAACCAAATAAAAGATGACGGCTTTAACCCGTAACAGGTGGCAGACAAACTGCAGTATTTCATAACAGGCTCAGAGTCAGACACCAAACATCCACCTCAGCACAGAGACAGACTCTCCGCTCCCTCAGTCTGAAATGTTAAAGAAATGCAAACCACATGCAAAATGTTTCAGTTGAAAGGTCATGCAATATTTTGATGCAAACTCACAACAAAACCACACAGCCCACTCTGCTCCTCATCTCGCTGTCATAACCGAACGTCTCGGCCAGATGCTGTTTCGATATCAGCCTCACATGCGCGCTGCATATGTTGCACTGCTTGCGTGTGGATAAGGCAGACACAGTAATATAAACTGTGTGATGAGATGTCAGCATGAGCTCACGTATCTGCGAGCAACCTGGGTCTGTGTTTGTCAAACAATTTAGAGATTGAAAAACTAAACTTTAGAACTTTTACGAAACATACTGTGACGACAATTAGTTGTTTTAAGAGACTTGCAATGAAATTTCCCTTATTTTTCTATGTAACTTACTGGTTTTAAAAAAGTAAGAAATAATGAATTCATCGTCCGCTAACGGCCCACATGTGGGGTCAAGCTGTGAAGGGAATTTGTGATGCCAAATCACAACACATGCAGATAATCTGTTTTGCCCCTGAATAAATAAATAACAGTCTTGTGAGCAGGATGCTTGAAAAACATGTGTTGAATTTGAGTCAAACCTCTTTCGACAAAAACGAGTTTCACGGGAGCAACTGTTATTTACTGGAAATGACTTGATAGCACACACACACACACTTGTGATATTAATTGTTTGCAGAAGTCATGCATGCAAGTCACAGTTAGAGTTTCCTGAAAAAATAAATAAAATACAGCCGCTACTAATCATGTGTAGATTCTCTGCGATGAAAAAAACCAACGTGACTGACCAAGCTATTGTTTTGTCATCAAAGATAATCAGTTGTGACTGAAAACAGGTGACTTATCTGACACATTTCCCTGCACGCTGCCTGTTTGTTACCACAATGATAGAGCCATGCGTGGGTTTGCTCTTTTTAGTGTTTCTGGTACTTTGTTGTCTACTGTGGGCGCACAAAGGTCAAGTCAAGGGGTATTTCAGTCCCTGGTATCATTTATTTGAATTTTAAAGGAGCTAGATACTTTTAGGAAAAACACATGAGTGTGTTACAGGATTATATGAGTAACACTTTTTACCTGTGGACCTTTCACCAGTACTGGAAGTAATCGCTTCCTACATATCTGAACATATCAATAAACAGCAGGCATGCAGGGTTTGAAGAGAAGCAGAGATGAGATCAAACATCGACGTCTGGTAAACTGGTGTCATGTAATTATGACTATCTTCCAGATCTAATTGAATTCCAATGTCCCCTGGCTGCACTTTTCTGACAAAACATATCAGGGTTAATCTGGACTTGGAGTTCAAGATCACAAGACGGCAGAAAAGCCTTTGATGGTGAGATGTGTGTCTACCAAACAAGATTAAAGCTGGCACTGTGGGAGAGGAACAAATCCCATGTTTTAAGTGGGGCAACACATAATTCTTCATTTGGCGTAATAGAAGCTATAGCTGACAGGTTGTTTTTCCCATCCACAGTTTGTTCAGCTTTGGAATCACTGCTTTTCTGTTCATTACTTGTGTGTGACTTCAATTTCCGGACAAGCTTTTCAAAGACTGTCCTCACAGAGACCTCTCACCACTGTTGAGACAACTGTGTCACCAGCCCGACTCTAAGCGTGATACTGTGTAATTCAACGTCCGTACAACTTGTCCTATAAAGAATCAGCTGTGACTGTATCCAGGCTGATCACACATGCTGTCTCTCCCTCATATTTTATAATGTTCATTTACATTTGAAGCGCATGGTTAATATTTGCAACTCCCTATTTATTAGATTTATTCGTACGTAGTTAGTCGAGCCAAAGTATTTTACAGGTTCAAATTTGGCCTGCTGATGATGTGAGAGGAGAAGTTGGAAAAAAACTTAAAGCCATGGTTGGTAACAATGGAAAAGCTAACAAACGCAGGCTACCCTTTCAGAATAACATCATGCACATCCCCCCATCTTTCATCTGCCCTCTCGTCAAAGCTACACCCATATGAACAAGCGCTGCCTGACATCTGCTCGACGCCGACTTCTTCGTGAGTCACTTACTAACTTTTGGCTTTTGTCATTGCTTCAGTGGTGTATGCCTCTCCGCCTCCCAGGCTTATAAAGACTTTGTTCTTGTACAGTGCGAGCACGGGCAGGATGTGTGCAGGCAGGTCGGTCGGTTAGTGACACACAAGTACACCAACGAACCATTTCATTCAAATCCTGTGGGGAACAAATGTCAAATCAAGTGATCTAGTAGTTATTGAGAAGCTCACAATCGCTTACATCAACCTCACAATGACACTAGAGAACAAGTCAGGGGAGCATCAAAATCATTAAGAAA
This sequence comes from Limanda limanda, assembly GCF_963576545.1. Lineage (NCBI taxonomy): Eukaryota > Metazoa > Chordata > Actinopteri > Pleuronectiformes > Pleuronectidae > Limanda > Limanda limanda. The sequence continues at coordinate 13,432,147 of NC_083651.1, forward strand.
CAACCTCATTGCCAAATTTCATAGACACCCATTCAATTGTTCCTGAGATATTTTGAGTCTGGATGAATTTCATACTCCAAGATTGCCATACATCCGTCCTGTAAAAACTAAAAGTCACCTGTAACAGCAACTTGCTGTAACCGATACTTGCTTTTTATTGTTGGCCCAGTTCTAATGACCAGAGAAATTATGAGAGGAACAAAAACAATGACCTGAGGTGACATCGCTGTAGAACATGTTGTCCATGTTAGGAGAAGGTTTGGGATGGAAGGGTTAACAAAATACACCCTTGAACCAGAAAACCGCTCTTTGTTTCATGTTTGAAACCCATATTCATCACTGACTCCTAATGTCAACCAAGGTGTGCCTTCACGCAACCAAGCTTTGATCGTTCCACTAGCTTAACAGTGTGTTTATTATTGTTACCATGATGAAGAAGTTCTGGTATGCTTGTTGCCTTTGGCATTCTATTTCAGGAAATACCCACATGGGTTGTATGAGAGGGGACGGCCAAACGACCCATAGGTGTTGAGATTGGAGGATCTGTTGCATCCATGCCATCTATAGCATAATCCCCACAGCAACACCCATCAGCTGATACAGTACAGGCATACTCACATCATTAGCAACTACAGCAGCTCTCAGTTCAGGTCTGCTGTGAGGTCATGGATGCTTCCTGTTTTGCCTGTGTGACTTGCATGAGACTTTCTCATTAAACATAGAAAGAAAATCTATATTCAAGTTTAATTTAGATGTATATTTGTGAAACATAAGGCAGCTTCTGATGATTTAAAAGCATATGTACATACACATCACTGACAGACCTGGGCTGATCACTTTCTGATCACCCTCCATTTAACCATTTATCTTACTCCTTGGTTTTATGGCCCGACAGTCTGTGAAAAGCGTCTTTGTCTGATCATTCGGTGTCATTGTGCGTTGCGGAGGACAGGAGAGCTATTCTTTCTCAGTAATTAACGCTGGTCTGTCTGTGCTTGTTGACTTTGGCAGGCAGGGCTGTCCTCGTGAGTCTGTGCGTCAAGCTATCATCCAGGAGGGCCAGCACCAGCCCTCCCCAAACAAACAATTCCACTGAAGAGGTCTCACAGATTTCTCACCCACAAATACTCGCTAATGTCTCACATATTTTGGTCAGAATTCCTGTACAAAGGGTATTTATCAACAATAATCACAGATATTCCCATGGATTTCATTACATCGAATTCAAATTCATCTAGGTTGAACTGGAAAATCACTATTTTCTACAGAAAACCCATTCAATACAAATGTTCCCTGAGAGACAGGGATTAACTAAATTGAAATTACATGACTTTAATCAAGTGATCATCTGGTTGTTGTGCCATAGTTTGGGGGTACAGGCCAAAGCTCTGGGCTACCTAATGTATTGTGGACATGGATAGTAGAGAGGAATGAAAGTGTTGATGTTTTCAACTGTAGCCAACAGAGCCTAAAGGTATGTTAGTGTTGGAGTTGTTGTCCCCTAATGTCCCCAAAAACCAAGTAAGTAGGAAATAGACATCACAATAGTTTATAGCCTATATTGCATGAAAGCACTCTGTCAGATCACATCTATAGGCTATGAACAGCTATCTAAACAGGTATGTTTTCTTTCTTTTTGCAGCCAATGGAGAATTAAATGACAAAGGACTTCGAACTAATTAATGTATTGGCCTAGACCACTGTTAACATATGGAGAAGGTAGTAATGCGGTGAAAAGGGAGGGAAACATGACATCATCCCTCTTTTGCTAGCAAGAAAATTCAGGAATATGCTAGTTGAACAAAAAGATCAGAAAGCATCATATTGATCCAATTTAGGAGATTTTAATCATTATTCCAAGATGCGCAACCAAGCTTTGGAAGAAAATCATTTAAATCATCTAAATTAGCAGCTTTTTAAGCCATATTTGTTGTGTTGCAAGTTTATAGCAGTTTATTAAAGCACTAGTTCCTTTGTGCAGGCTATCTATTTTTTCGTTTCCAGATTTTAAGATAAGCTAAATTAAGCTAAACTGCTAGTGATAGCTTAATTAATAGCATTAAGACATGTGAGAGTTAGCAGTCTGCTTCTGTAGGGCTACCTCTCAGCAAAAAGCAAACACTGTCGTTTTTTATGTTCATCATTCATGAAAGTAACAAAAGCCCTTTCTGCTATAGAATGCAGAGGGTATTGTACTATCAGCAGGGACGCTGATACAGTAGTCCTGTGGTGTCAGTTATCTCAAGATGTAAATACCTGGCCTCTGCCTGTGTCTGCACACCAAGTTACACAGAGCCTTTATGAATGCTTGTGTGCGCAAAAGCCCCTCCGGAGACAGAGCTATGTGCGTCATACCGCGGATCAGCCTATTATCCCGGGCTGAGTGTGGCAGGGGAAGGGGACTTGGGGTATCCAGAAAGGTGACCGTATGCGTGACTATGAAAATGAAAGCAAATCAAGCACCACAGTTGTAAAACTCAATGAGTTGATCAAATTTAAAAGTATACAAAGAGAAGGTAAAAAAATAAAAATAAAAAATGGGGCATTTTGTAGAGAAGAGATGAGAGGGTACAAAAACAGAGAGAGCAGCGATGAGGACATGAGGAAAAGGTCATCGCTGAGTGGAGCATGATGATGCACCTCTTGTAGTGATTTAGTGATGTAACGCTCTTATTCCTGCTCCAAATACATAGAGAGTGACTGAATAAAAAAAAAAAAAATTCTGGGTCACTTTTATTTGCCTTTCTCTCTCCCATCTATCCACACACACAATCTGAACTAACAGGGGATTTATTGAATTGACTTGCTCACGATGAAATAGATTTGATAAACGAGACAGTGGAAAATCGGTGGAAAGGCATGACCTGATTAAAATCGTGTATAAAACAAATAAAGCCATCAAAGCTCTCATCAGCCTGCAGCATGTAGACGGGGATAAAGGGATGAAACTGAGGGTATTTGGGATTGAAAGACTCTTCATGTGAACAAGCAAAGCTAGGAGCTAAAATGCTGACGCGGTTTTAAATGCTCACCATCTTAGTTTAACATATTAGCATGCTTACATTTACTTAGTGCTACACACCAAGTAAAAATAAGGCTAAAGTTTTTTATATAAGTTAATCTGTCCCCACAACATATAACATATTACCAGCTGTAATCACACTCAGGATTGACCTTTTTCATCAATGTGAGTGCATTCCCCTAAACTACACTCGATTATCTGTATTGCTTGGCCCATAGACTGTAAACAAAGATGGATGACATGTCTAAGTACTTTCTCCCATTGCACAAAAAGGAAACTGCAGGTGGCACCATCTTGCAATGGTGACAATCAAATCGCGAGTCAGTCTTAGCTACCAATAATGACGTTTCAGTCCATTTTCATACCATCAACTTCAAACCAAGCATACCAGTGATAGGAACTACCTAAAATGACTGAAACCATCTTAGAGAAAAATGTAGTTGAAGTCCCATTTGCTAACATGGAGAGGGCAGGGTTTGTTATCTATACTGCAGCCAAGCACCAGGGTGCGATTGGGATGATTTGGCTTCATTATTGCTGTCATGTTGTCCATCTTTATAGGCAGTCTCTGGTTTGTCCTTTTCCCTTGGGAAGTATGCCATACTGCATCTATTGTTCTTGACAGGCTTCATGATGCTAGTCAGTGATGACATGTATGCTTCCTTCAACCTGACCGTGACCTGACACATACAGCCAGAAGGGCCCACCGTGAAGGACATGTTCTACTATATTATGTTGATTTCATTTATGGCAGTCATGATATTTTAAAATGTTTGTGAGTTCCTGAGTTGAATTTTTCACGAGTCAGATCAAATTGTTTTGCTGGCTGTATACGGCCTGGTGGCCAGAACTTCCACAACCGTGATATATATATATGTTTATGTATATATACATACATAAACATTTCTAATGTTCTGCCCCACATAATACCTATCAAAACATGAACAAGGCACCATTCGTTTGACTTCAACAATGATTGGAATGCATGATTGTCCATTCAGTGAATTGCTGCTGTCAAGGCTGTTGTTGGCCGAGTAGTCTGAATCTGTTAGCGTGGTAACGTTAACTGTCACGCTGTCACACGTCTTTTCTTAACAGCTTAAGGAGGTTTAATCTTTTCTTTGTAAGGTACCTATAGCAACAAAAATGCAGCAATCATGTTGTCCATTGTGTTAAGGTGTTAAGGTGTGCTCAGTATGTGTATGAAGAGCTGAAATAATTTCCCTCTGTTCCAATGAAGACACCTGTAGTGCGTGGATATATATGCATGAGCATGAACACGGTGGTTTGAACATATGGTCGCCCAAACTCAGGGTATTATCAAAGTCTGTAGGATCCTCTTTTAATGATACATGTCTGTACTGTCAGGCTACATCCATTTCGCAATGGACAAACCTGGCGTGAATGCTACTCTGGATTTTAGAGCCGCTAAACGAAAACATTGGAAATGCTGATGGCCCCATTTTAGTTTGAAAACTCCAGGGCAGCACTATAAGTCTGGATGGGGCGGAAACTGAGATGTTGAAACAGGTAGACCCTAAGAACCTCTTGCTGATTGGCTCTTGTCAGTAACGACGTAAAACCCCCTCTGGAAGAAAACAACCAGTATCAGACTCGGCCACCAGTGTAGAACACAACATAACATAATCAGTTACAAGCGTTGCTGACCCTGTTCTCTTTGCTAAGAGCTGTTGTGCAGCTAAATTCATCATTTACAATGATACAACCGCTTATATGCAGGCTGCGCATACCTGCCTATGTACTGGCACACGCATGCCCAATGTACATGAGTGGTCACGGGATATGCATTTTCAGGCGTGTTACTAAAGACAGGGATTAAAGCTGATACGGAGCCAGAACGCCTGTGTGGAGAGAGACTGTTATAAAATGTAGAAGTGTGGATGTAGCCTGAGAGCAGTTGACTTGGCAATCGGCTCTACAGACGTCATTCTCTGACGTCATTCATTAGAGGAGGAGACAAACATCAGCGACTTGAAAGTGACACCGCAAGAGTCCAGATGGAGGGAAAGGTTGTAAATGTAATCCCTCCAGGTGAGGCTGCATCTTGTGCTGCTGACCTCTCTGCTCAGAGTCCATATGGTCTCTCAGCTGGCTCCTAAGTCCAACAACAGCTTTGGAGATGGGAAAGTGTGGTAAAGACCCATTCAGCCTCAGGGCTTCAAGTTCGGGCTGATGTTTGTTAAAGGAAGCAACATCTGGTATTAATTAAAGTTGGTGATTAAATTTCAGGCTCCGGCAACACTCATCATCAGTTCCTCGTCCTTGTCAGCACTCATCTAAACCGACCTATCATTCTTTTAGTGATAGGTCGGAGCCATTGCGTCATAACTCACTTTACTCATTTCCTCGTTTTCTTTGCTAATGCCTACCACTTGACCTCCATCATCGCCCTGCGCAGTTGCCAGTTCGGAGGCGACCGGCAGAAACGCTCGGCGTGAAGCGTAATGTGTTTTTGATTCAGTGCTGGAGAGTTTATGAGAAGTCTGCCGGAGAAAAGAACAGCTAAGCGTGGATTAAGGGACCTAAGCTGGGTGAAGGAGGGTGTCTGAGAGGCAGAAACGACATCCAGGACATATGTGTGTGTTCGCCTGCTCTGGCAATGTGAGCACTGGACCTTCCCTACTGCATGGGCAAAGCGGAGGAGAAAAGAGGGGGGGATCCGCATCTGCACCAATGCCAAAAAAGGAAAGCTAGAGCCGGGGCCGAAAGGTCATTTGCACATACATGGATGGTTTGTACGATAAGGTCTACTGGCTATAAGTTCTTCTAACTTTCCCTTATATCCAATTTCATCCAACTGGAACAGTGACGCAACATGCACAGACAATTGAATGACAGACTATTGGAAGAATTATATAGTTATTCAATTGTTTACAAAGCCAACACCAACAGGTTAGGTGTTCTCTCATTTTCTTTCTATAAATGTTTGAGATAAATAAGATGATGTGACAGAATGTGATGTAGTCATTATCTGAGACTCACAAAACTTTAATCTTCAGCTTCTTTCTTATCTTCTGCACAAAAACAATTATTCAATCTCTGCACACACACACATACACACATATGCACACGCACACACACTTCCACAGCTGGTGCAGGACATATTGTTTGTTTCTCCTCGGCGGTATGCCAGTGATTCTGATGTGCCAGAACAATAAATCCAGAAAATATGTCCCAGCTTACCGTTGAGCTGCGAAACTGTTTGATCATTCATTCTGAAACAGTTTTTTTCATTTCTTGATGTGTCATACTCACTGGTGGTATCGGCCTCCACATGCTACTGCGCAGAGCGAAAAAAGGGAAGAACACAATGTACTAAAACCACCAAAGGCACATAAAGTGTGCATTCGTGAAGCGTGCAATTATGTGGCAGCTTGCAGCTCTTTCACAGCTTATTATCTCTGAGTAACTCTTCATTTGCATTTATTTTATCAATTCAACAGCTGAGTTAACAATATGCAGAGAGAGCACGAGTCACCTTAAGCTCTTTAGACATAAAAGTACTACATCCTTTCCGAAGCTGATTTCAGACACGAACTCTGCAGAATGGCCAGAGAATTGGGTCTGGACTTTCTCTGTAGATTTGCTTTTCACATATGAAGAACACAGCAGGAGATTCTCTGCTCAGACGTGTTCACGAGGAAACAGAAGTCACTGGAGAGCTCAGGTTTTTGTTCACAACACATCCACAATGACTCTCGGCATCTTCTACATGTAAAGTACCGCTCTGTAGAAATTTTTTGCTTTTATTTGTGTACGTTGGACATGAGAAACATCATCAACACGCCCACTTGCACAGAGTGAATTCTCCAGAGGATTTCATGCTGTTTTGTCACATGGGATCAATTGGACATTCTCCAGAGTTTTAACTAGGGCCTGGCAGGAAAACCCAATGTCTCTCACTTGTTTTTCTCTTACATATAGTCCCTCAGGAGAATGTCCGGAGATTATCTGGAGCTCAGTGCCTGGCCTGAAAGCAGCTTAATTTGCACCTTTACCAGAGGGTCTGTCTAAAATGTTGTCAGACACACGAACAGACAGGAAGTGTCGGAGCTGGCCCCTGTCTGAACCACGCAGTGTTTAGAGTTCTGTTTGGCTTTGTTGCTAAGGGCTGCCGTGAGATAAAAGCCGGCAGCAGATAGTTTGCCACGGTTCCTCCTCTGTTCCCTTGTCCAACACGACCTGTTCCCTTCATCCAGTACCAGGCCACCCACTGCTCACTTTAATCATTAACCTCAGATTAACTGCAGCACACAGACCCTTCTTTGTTTCCAGGCTTTTCAACCTCCCACACCCCCATTTATTTCCCTCCCCCCGGCTTTATCTCCTCGCGCTACTTTCTGCTGCAGCCAGTAAATGTCGACCACTTAGGGAAGAAGAAAAATAAATATCCCAGAGTGCGGAGCAGCCAGAGGAGTCACCTGCCGCACTACGCAGCAGCATCTGCTCATCCACCTTAAATCGTAAAATTCACAGTCAGAACTGATGCCATTTTTTAAGCAGCAGGGATAAGAAGCTGCTCGACTCCAAATAAGCACAAAACTCTCTTCCATGCTCTTCATGATAAACACGTGATTAAAGGGGATGTGACTGATTTCATCCATAAATTATTCTCCTTTTGGCACCAGCTACGACAGACATATGACGTCAGCCTCATCGTCAGCAGTCTATGCTGCTCTCTAGGAAAGTTTCTCCTTTTCATGTTATCCATGCCTCCCACACTATGAGTCAAGTATCATTACCTCAGCGTGATACTGTGTATAATTAACATGAGGTGCATGGTGACATTGCTGCCGACCTTAATGATGTTCTGGATTTATAAAAGATGAAGGAGTGACAGTATAAATATCTTGGTCGTGCATGTTGGTGGGTGGATGAACACCTCATAGCATCAGTTTTTTTCCAGCTGGCGTCAGCAGGACATCTTCTTCTCTTCCCCCTCATCATCGTTTTTGGTTCGATCAAATCAGTTTCTTAATATTCCTCTGCCACAATATAATTAATTCAACCTATCGTCCATCACGTCAGGCCTCTTCTTTCATGGATATGAGAGTCACTGTCCCTGCTCTCCTCCTTTTCTCTCTCCCCCATCCCTCCACCCTCCTCCTCCTCCTCCGTGTGGCAGCGAGCAGCGAGCAGACTGCTTGGTCAAAGAGACGTATGGGCAATGATGTCAGCAGCCTGCGTCAAAGTCTCAGGGGCACGTTTACAATCTTCTTAACCGTACTGAGCCTTCCATCGAGATCACTGCACACTAATCAAATCTGAACTGCTCGCAGGGTCTTTGTGCATATCTACGTCAATTTCCTCCTCCAGCTCAACCCCTCAATTCATAGAGAGGCAGACTCTGCACATGTGTGGCGCCTTTGTGCTAAATAGACGCAAGCACACATATGCTCGAGACATGTGGGGAGAAAATAGCGTGTAACCTTGAAATGCCTCCTTTTCTTCTTGGTTGATCAGTGGAAGTGATTGAGGTGCATCAATCCATCATAGTTGACCCGGTGAGTGGTGGCTTTTGCTGAGAAAGAAAGAAAACCCTCCCAGTAACAGTTTTTATTTAACTGCAGAAGAGAGCAGGTCTTCAGCTCAATGTTTAGGATCCACTTTGTTGACTGCAGGCCACAGATAGTGTCCGGTTGTTGTGCTGCTCGTGTTGAGCTTCCAGCGACTGAGTCAGATGTTCTGTGGTTTGCATTTGTGCATGACTGTACCATAAATTGTCATAAACACGACATGTGCTCAGGTTTGTTTTCAGAGTTGGTAAAGACAAAGGGTGGAGTGGAACGAATCAACAAGGTCGTTAAACCAGAGGTCACTTTATGGTTCAGATGTAAAAAAGCCACATTTTCCTCATCAAGGATGTTTATAAGACAGGGTTTAATATGTATTTACCCAAATCACATCACTCTCAATCTATTACATCCAGCACATGGACTCTTTTTGTATTTACAGCACACAGGAATGTGTAGACGGGATTAAAGCAACAGGGAAGTCTGTTCCAGCTTTGTGATAATAAACCAAGAGGTGGTGGGTTTATACTAGATTTCCTTATTCATGTATCCTATATGTAGATCTATATGAACGGATTCAGGACGGAAGATGATGATTCTCACTTGTATTTAGGCTTTTGTGGCATCATAAATTCCATGTTCGTATGCAGATAGCTGTTATAGAGATTAACCAAGTTGTCTGGAGCCTAAACACCACGTGACTCCCAAATTCAACCCCATTTCCACTTCTCATGTCACTGGTGAGTCCTTGAACAATATACGGTGAACAGAAGATGGAGTCTTGGCCCAGATGTCCACTTTCTTCGCTCCAAAATATTGGTCATAGCCCCCAAGAAACTAGTGTGTCCGAAAATGGGCTCCGAAATTGAGTCAAGAATTTTAATTAAAATAAACTGTGTTTGTGTGCGCTAGTCTGACCTGCTGACGAGGAGCCTGTTGCTCAGGAGGTTATCCTCAAACGAACAGAAGGTCGGCGGTTCGTTCCCAGTCTCCCACATTCCGCATGCCGAAGTGATCTTGGGCAAGATACTAAACCCCAAGATTGCCCCTGGGATGACAGTGTGTGAGTGATGTTAGATAGAGTGCACATAGAGCCACTGTATGTACGTGTGTGTGATGGGTTAATGGCCAAACTGTACTGTAAAGTGCTTTGAGTGTTCATTAGGACTATATCAAAAACTATATAAACACAGAGCATTTACATGACAGGTCCAGAACAAAAGCTGAAGGATCAACACAATTATCCGTTTAGTAAAGTTGTCTGGAAAACACAACTGTCACAAATGTTTACATATTTCACCGGACGGATGCAAGATCTGACGAAATAGCTGGGAAATTCAAGTCTAACAAATTACATAGCAACCCATCCATTCATTGTCAGGATGGACCAAAATTAATGTCTGACTGAAACGGTCATCCCCTAGAGCCATAGATATTTAATGAGTCAGGATTATTCTGTGAAACTTTTGAACCCTCCTTTAAAAAAACAGAATATATTATAAAACTGCTTTCACAGGCAGAATATTGCTCCTCATGAGAAATAAACCGGACCAGTGAGTTCTGTCCCTAATTGAGCTGCTGCCATGTGTAGGTACAGCCGAGTGAATACAGTGACTCTTCACAAATTATCTCAAGCTTATGTGTCCCCAGTAGCCGCCACTGGCATCATTACAGACAGATGAGGGTCTATTACTGTTTTCCACTCAGGTCGTCAATGGGCTTTCAGCGGCTGCTCGGGCTCGACTGTGACATCCAGCAGGCTCAGCAACACTGCAGAAGTAGGTTGTTGGGGAGAGGCAGGCAGAGTGAGGTAACCCATTAACTGGTTAGCGCTGTCAGAGGGGCTGTGACCACACAAACAGAGCAATTGTGCTGCATTTGCGTCAGACAGCAGCTGTGGTTCATCCCTTCCCCCTGCATTACTACGACAGTCTGCCAGACGAGCATGCACGACTGGGAAAGAAAAACACTGCAAGGGACCATATGTTTGCGTTTGCGGACAAGCCGATACACTCCACATTAAACACACACACAACACACAGACACACTAATTAGACTAAAGTGGTTGCCCATGGTCTTTCCACTCAGGTGACAGAGAGAGATGCATACACATGCATACATAAAGCTTTCATAAGCCATGACATCGGCTATAATCTTCCTTGGCATTTAGTGCATGAGGGCTGTGCGATTATAACAGGTGTCATGTCTTGTTAAAGACTGGATTATTCTGGCTTTCACCAGCATGTGTATTACAGCGAACGCAAGTGTGCACGAGGGTGTGAAATCACTCGGCTGCTCATAAATGGCGTTTGTTGTTTTAATTGGGGGGTGTGAGGTGTGACGTCTGCTGTTTGACATTTCATCTCCCCTCTGCAGAAACTGGAGCAGAAAAAATTAAAAGGAGAACTGAAAGAAAACTGAGGGTACTGAAGCAGCACGGGGTTAAAGGTTTCAGTAGGAAAATAAATCACCAGGAGAAAGAAGAGAAAGAGAAAGAAGGAAGAAAAGTGGTCTGAACCAACTGTACTTCACACTTCTCTCATTACCATTGTTTTCTTTTCCTCTCATTGACATCAAAGTAGACTAATGTAATAGGAGACAATATATAGAACACGTTTTTTTCAGCTGTGCCAGTCATTGATGTGTGAAAGGGTGTGTGTGTGTGCGGTGTGTGTGTGTTTGTGTGGTGTGTGTGTGTGTGTGTGTGTGGTGTGTGTGTGTGCCCCAACTAACTGGGTCAAACACTGGATGTAGCTCTACAGTATGGTAACAGCATTGTGTACCGTTGTAGCTCAGTAAATGTGAGCACTCAATGTTACATAAAGTTTACACAGCACATTTTTAGTCACACAAAATTAAGAGGATTTGGACTGGAAAACGACATGAGGTGTTGGTGGTGCTTTATGAAGAAAGGTGGTGAAAAGAACAGAACAAATGCACTAGTCTGCCCCTCGGTAGTTTTCAACTTTCCCAACCCCTATATGTGTTTGTTCCTATTGAAGATGTAAATAATGAAAATTCTGAAACAAAGATTTTAAAGATTTTAAATTGAAATTGATTCGTGCATTACTTTCAGTTCTATATTATAATATATTTGATGCACAAGAAAGTATCTACAGCCAAATAAGTGGCTCATAATAAGTGACAGTGGCCATGTTTATTATAGTGAAGAAGCAATATCAGCAGATGAGGGTGATTATGTTGTTTAGCAGCTCTGGAAAACAGTTAAAGTCTATGGCACAGAGGGAGAAGACTTAAGACTAACACCATTCTTTTAATTTAATGAGATTTAATGACAGTGAGGAAGGTAGATGATATCTGAATTCAATACAACATTTTATTATTAGTTATTATTATTATAATTTGTTTATTTTTTTTTACAAAAAGAAAATTGTTTACCAATATAGAAATAATTCAGTTATCAACAGATAATTGATTAAGTTTGCTCAAATTAAATTAATCAAGTTATATTAGCACAACTGAAAAATGTATTTATTTCTACCTAATGTACCCAACTTAATTTTTTGTGGTAATAAAAGTTGGTTAACAATTCAAAAAGTTAATGTATAATAAAATTGACACAAAATGTTCTGCTCACATCAGTTTCTAGGTCAAATAAATCAACTAAATTTGACATTGCAGCAGAGGTTTTGCAACATAACATTTGCTGATGAGGATATTTCATATTATATAGAGTTGTGGAACACTAAATGATTTATTTGTATGGGTCACCTTGTATAATGTAGAGTGTAACAATATGACAGAAACACTTTTCAGGGACAGAAAATGTCACCTTTTGCAGATTGTTAAGCCCTATGAGGCAAATTGTGATTTGGGAATATGGGCTATAAAAATAAAAATGACTTGATGGATTTATTGATAAAGCGATCCATCCAGCACTTCCAAAGCAAAAGGGGTAACTGCAAACGGACTCCTGATAGACAAAGGAAGGAAGACAACAGGTGTTAATTCTAATCTCCGCGTAAGAGCCAGCTCCTGGCGTCAGAAGCAGCTGATGTCACCTCCAAAGCCGCCCCCCAACCAATGCATCACTGCTGAACCCGATGATCGCCTTACTTCTCCTGGGAGAACACCTCACTGAGTGCATAGTGACTAATGAACTCCTCCCAAAGGTACATCTCTGCAGTCCTGGTGTCTTTTTTTGTCACAGGCGGAGACAGGTGCAGGGCCTGATGTGTTGTAACCTGATGAACCAGAATGCTTCAGTGGCCCCAGGTGATCCACAGTCTATTGTAGACTCATGTTCTGACTAAACATTCATAGCTAAACATATAGAACACGGAACAATGCATTGCAGCTTGATGCAGCGTGATGAGTACTTTGAACAGATGGTGTTACAGTGGGTGTGTGTGTGTGTCCGTGCAACAATAGCATCAGAGAGAAGAAGAATTACTCAGATGCTTTCCGTACATTAGGTAAATTTGGCTCCAACACATGCAGCTCTGAGATAAGGCCGAAAATTAATCTGTCAGCCACAGTGATTGAGGAGGATCTCACATTCCTGCACTAGTATATGTGAAAATAAAAACAGTCGAATAATCATGTGGGAGATATAACATGATATTCTGTATAATGTCTATATAATCCTTAAGGGAAGATATGAGGCTCGTTCATTATATTTTATGATATAATCTTTTTTTATCATCTGAGTTGCGCCCGCTGGCTCGTAATAGGTTCACTGGAGTTGTGTTGACTGCACTGAATCAACAGTCACTATCAAGTTTAATCAACTAACCACCAACTATTCTCACTGACGTCAAATTTTAGTATATATTAATTCTAATGATATGTAATAAAACAGGCATGTACATTGAGTCCGCCAAGCAGCACTCTGGGGATGGAGCCAAAAAAAACTCCACTTGAACAAACATCAGTGTCATAAGAACTACATGAACTGACAGAAACCATCTTCGACAAGAATGTGTTTAATGTGACTTTTTAGTTCGGCCCATGTTCCATCCACTAACATGGAGGATGCAGTCCATTCTGTAGAAGACTGTTAGATTAAACAACAAGTACTAAAAGGTAAGTTAGGTTGAGGAAACTCTCTTGAGTCACTGTATTTTACGTCTTCCTTTGTCTTTAATGGTGAAGTTCTTTTGTTACGACTTTTCTAGAATTTCCTAATGTTAACAGTTGGCCATTCCCTCCCCGACAAATACGGGACTATCAATTCTCAATTTGACTAAAGCATTGAAACAGTATTTACACAAGCACATCCTCTTTGTAACATGATGCATAGTTATCAAGAGTGAATTGTGGGAACAGTTCAGTCAGGTACTGATAGAAAGTCCGGCCCTGATACTTTCAGTTCTTACAATAGAGACAAACAACTCTTGGTCATTTCACAAATTACACAAAAAAAGGTCAAATTCACATTAATGTTCTGATTTTTATATATGTGGTCTCTGAATATGTCCTTTATTGGATGTATTGTTGAAATAATAATAATAATAATAATAGTCATAATTTGTTGGTGTGCTTAAATGCTTATCTGACAGCATCAGTGTAAATAATGTTAGGACATGATGCAGTTGTTCAAATGTAGCCTCCCATTTAACCCAAAAGGTGGAACATTTAACTCTGAGCTTGTTCAGTGGAGTGTAAATGCTTTTAATGTTGACGTGTGAAACACTGGTCAGACTTAAGGCTTCTGGGAAAGGAATTACAACAGGAGCTGGCAGTGGTCTCCTAAGCAGGAGTTTTACCTTTGACCCAGATAAAGAAAGGCAGGAAGAAAGAAGGAAATTAAGCTGCTCTGGTACTTGTGTAGTGAGGAACTGAGTGAGAAGTCGCTTTCTTCCAGTGTGTGTTGGAAAAATAAACACATAAAGACTTACATGCTGAAATCACAATATCTTTAATAAGATAGTGACATTTTTTAATTTGTTGACAGAAGAGCTTTAATTTTGCCATCATGGTTGCATACAAGCACATACAAATGGATATAAGTTACTGACAAAAGGAGAACCACAGAAAAATGTATGGTAATTATTGTTTATTTCATTATAACTGTTTATAGAGATTTGCCAAAGATAAACCAAAGAATGGGTTGAAAAAGCAAAAATAAACAGAAAGCTGTAATACAATAATTCAAATTAGCTCAGGATTTTATCATGACTCAGACAAACAAAAAGCAATCACTTACAATTCTAATTAATACTTACAGTAAATGGGTGTGGAAAATGTCTTTGTTGATCTGTACAGTTTCCTACTGTGACCAAAAGGACATTAAATTAATTTCAGTACTTCTAATAGAATATTAGAAAAAAGGGGCTCAAAATAATCATTAATTTAATTCTCTAATATTTCTGCAGAATTGTAATTATATGTTTTAATGAGTTACAATTGACACCATCTTAAACTTTTTATGGTTTACCTAAGGGGCTTGTCGGCTCGTCTAATAGTATCATAAATGTCTTATCAATAACTTTACAGTGTCATAATCAGAGGAGTTGGAAATCAACATCTGACAATAACACCAACTTCAGGGTTACAGTGACACAGTTATCTTAAAGTCCTGGTCACATTAACAAGTGGCACAGTGGACTTAAATCATGCTTTACAAAATAATAAGTTCTTTCTGGCATAAAGACTGAACGTTGCACGTACTTGTTCATTCTGAACATATTTTAGCTAGAACACTAATTCATGATTTCCTATATATGACAGGTAGAGGCCCAGAAACAAATACATCAGCAAATTCTAATAAAGTGGCTGTTTTTAGGAAATTTTCATCAATTATAACTGAGACACTAAGCAACCTGCGTTTTTGTGTTACTAAATATTAATGTTGGTTTGACATGTCACTTGTGTTTTAAAGTAATTCAAGTTTATACAACAGTTAAAGTTTATTTTGTATCGTGTTTTTGCTAATATTTAATTATATTCTGCTTTAGTTGCTAATATTACAACAGTTGAAGATGCCGTAGTGCAGTTTAGTGCACATGCGAGGCTATATATTATTGACCACATGGATATCGCTGAGGAGCCAGTTTTTGACTGTGACACTGTGATACATGAAACATGCAAAGTGCAACAGGCAGAGTGAATGGAACAATTGGTTTGTACGGATAGTTTGGCTATGTGTGTCACCAAGTCGGTAATGGGCCGAGCTAAGGTGTCTTGATAAAAGTTTAGCTGGAACCTTTTCAAATAAACCCTCTCAAGTTTTTCGCCGACTCCTGTTGAAGTGTGTTTAACATTTGGTTTTCACAACAAGGCCAGAAGTATTTCTCTTGGACACGAGTCAAACTTAGTAATCACTCTGCAGGCTTACATTAAGTGGCCTATTGAAATGTGGAACAAGGTAAAAAGGCCACTACATCAATACCGCCAATATTTCCTATGATTCTAGAGATTAAATGTCTTATTTCTGTCTTAAGTCTGCTTGAAAATCTGATGCTGCCTTACAACGTCCTCCTTTGACCTTAAAAGGAGTGAGCGTAGGTCTCAAGTAGCGTGGTGGATGCTCAATTAAATGTCATAAACCAATTTAAGTAACTCGTAAACACACGAGTACAGCACATTACCATGAGGTTGAGAGCGTCGTAGAACTCTGTGTGCGGTTTTGTCCATGTTTGTGTGTGAGGGTGGGAGAGAGGGTTCAGCCAAATCATCTCACTCACTTCCATTTAAGTCTGACGTCCATAACCCACCAATCCCCCTTCTGTTTACCAAAGTGATACCTAACACCTTTGCGTCATTCCTCTTTCGTGTGTGTGGAGTTGAGTCAGTGCTGTGTTATCAGACAAAAGCAAACAATCCTTTGAAACGTGCAAACTGAAGACTGGGGAGACGGTTTCGACAAACGGGAGCCTGTCAATTAAATGACACAAAGGGGCAGGGATAAGTAACTGAGCTGAGCTTGAATGAAGAGTTTCAGGTCAGTGACGCCGAGCTGGGCAAACAGACTGCAGTCAAGTGGGGTATCGACCCAGGCTGATAAGGTATCAGCGGACATTCCTGTGCAGAGGTGTTTAGTCAGAGCCACCTACAGACATCAGGACACATGACTTGGCAACACTCAACAGAACCGAGTATGATTCACCCACTAAGAGGCTTCAATTCATTGTTTTTTCACACACACACACGTTTGTACTTCTTAAGGAAACTCATCTACATAAGACATTCGCTAGCCCCTTAACTCTAACCCTAACCCCTAACCCTAAACTTTAGCATCCAAACTAAATGCCTAATCCCAACCCTAATACCAGGTCTTAACCCTCAAACAGCCCATTGAAAAAAGTGAAGACCAGACAAAATGTCCTCAGTATGTAGGATCTTTGCTTAAAATGGTCCTCACAAAGATACAAGTACAGGAACTTATATGTGCTATTTCATTATACTATCAATAGGTTGTGCGTTTTCCGGAAAAAAATATTTCGTTCTCGAAACAATGTGAAATAGGCTGTGTCCCAATTCAGGGGCCACACAGTGCCGATAAAGCTCCTTTGTGCAGCTGCACTTATTGCAGCTCAGCCACATGCATGGCTAGCTTGTTAGCTTCATCACCAGAACACATTGAAACCTGGGATAGGTGAGCCCGAGAAGGATCCAGCTCTTGGATCTGTTGTTGTAGAGACATATTTGGAAGTATACAGCTCCTGAATTTGAAAACATTTATAGTGACTAGAAAATAGTTTTGGACTCTTTGGCTTTCCATCCCCTCAGAGGCAAACACCTTTTAGATCATAGACAAACAATAAACAATAAAAACCTGAACGCAATCACCATATTGGACTGGACAAGATAAGAATTGACTGTAAATTTAAAAAAGTACATAGGGGAGCTGCAGTTTTCCTGTATAAAAAGGTTTCCATAATGTTTACATTTCTGAGTCGATTTTAGTGACTTTTTGTCATATACAGAGTTTTCTGATCTTTGTGGAGCACAAAGAAAATATTATCTTCAGTTATTTAGAATCTGGATTGTTAAGATGTAATGGCTGCTCTGCATTAGGCTGCATGATATGAAATACTGACATGGTGGAAAACATTTCATTGTCATGGAAGGAATACCAGCATAACCACTTCCCCATTCTGAGCCTGATTTAGTCAGACGTGTCAAAAAATGGCTTCCTTGGCAGAGTATGATAACCTGAACATTTTCTATCATACCTTAGTCTCCAACTGAAATGATGCAATATAGTTGCATCATGGGTAATATATGCACCAGTAATGTATGACAACAAAGGAGAAAGCAGTAGGGGAAAAGTACATTTCTGATTCTTCTGCATCACTTTTGATTCTTTTCTTTTAAACGGTTCAACATTTGTCTGGTAAAAGGAGAGGTATAATAAAAACGGTGGAAAACGACATGGAGCATAATTTCCAACATTTTGGTGCCAAAGGAAAACCTGATAGAAGACTTAAGTCAACAGTAGATTTACACTGTGCACCCTTTCCTATTTTCCTTTATTTCCAGTGTTTCTTTATCTCTTTTAATATACTCCTTGTTAAATTGCAGGATTTTAACACAGTGTGACTTCTTCAGTGTGGCAATACATTCCATATTCTGTTCTATATTTGGAGCATCAGTTCACCCGCCCATGCTCATTTAAGTGTGTGTTTTAACTGTGTGTGTGAGTTACACACAGTATTTGTGCATAAGGAATAAGGACAGTCGGGAGAAGGGAGGGGTGCACTTGCTGTGAACTGGTTCCCTGCTGCTTAAAACATATCATGCTTGCATTGTGCTGCTTCATACTAATTAGTGTCCGAGTCCATTAATACTGACCCATGTCACTGATTGTGGGGAGGTGAAGGAGATGACTCGGGGGAAACTGGGTAATGGAGTGCCTCCCACAGAATGCTCAATGGTTTGCCGGTGAAGTGGAGCGTGATATCATCACAGTGATATCGGTATGACGCACCTCTCTGAGGTTCATTAACATTCTCTTCACTCCAGAGCTTTTCTCATAATAGAAACCGGCTCTGCAGTGCAGGCACAGGTTGACCTGGTTGCTGAAAATGGACGTGTGGTTCATTGGATGGAACAAACAGAGAAGGATGGAAAAAAACTTTCCAACACTGTTTCTGAATACATCAGATACTTCCACTCATTACGTACAACGACCCAAATTCTGTACTTAGGAGCAATTTCGAGAGTATTTCAATTTGCAATTCACCACTGCAATTCAGGGTGCAGTTCTAAAGATATACTATAATGAAAAAAAACAATAAAATGTTTCTCCAGTGCTGGATAATTACATCTTCTTTTTATGTTTGAAACCCGATTATGATGAAAACAGGTAAATTAAAACTAAATAAAACTGCAAACATAGCGTAAGATATGGATGTGAGACTGCACCTGGACTGACCCACAGACAGTGATATGAAATTAAATGACGTGATATCAACCCATAACCAGTTACTTCTGGCTCAGGAGGGAAATCACCGGCGACCCCCTGCGGTCAATATCTCCCCCTAGTGTACATAAATAACAATTTAACACAAAACAGGCACAGCTAGTAAATGCTTTGTAATTTTCAAATAGCATGTGCATTGTTATAGTAGGTTTTTTTCCTGCAAACCGTATGATGAATGATAGTTATACCATTAATATGAAAATAGTGGGTAAACGACAAGCAGATATTATTTGGTGTCACTGCTTGCGTCAATCTGTGTCAGAGCCTGTGTGCCAATATTTTTATTTACGTCTATGGTCAGAGCTTGTGTTTGACCAGTTCTTGTTGTATACTCCCATCCTGTGGTAAAAAGAAACATTACATTAGGAACCTACAAATTACGTGTTTCTCATCAATTAAAGAGGCTTATTTCCTTAAACATTCAAAGATTACTCACATTTTTATGACAAGCATTAATCAATACTCTGTGTGATTCAAACCGCTGATAAAAATTCTCTTTTCTGGTCACCGAGAGGAATCTGATTGTAGAAGGGAGACATGTCAATGGACTATGATGTTAAAGTTATGAGTTACTAGAGCTGTGATGTTTTATCAAATCTAAAATTACAGTGAGATGTTTTACAACAGGGAAAAGTTGATATTGAAAGAAAGAAATATAACATTCGGGGGTTATGGTTAGTACTCACAGGTGCATCTCTACTGTTAGTGAAGAAACATGGCAGAAATAATAATCCTATTGTGGCCAGAATACATATTAAACATAGGTGAGCAAAAATGGGATTTTTTAAAATACAACAAATATGGGTCATTCCTGGAACATGTGTTGTTAGGAGGAGGAGGAGGAGGAGGAGGAGAGCAAATCCAGTCCCGAGTTTCAAATCCAGTCCGGTGTGATGAATCCAGTACTGACTGTCAAACCCAGTCCGGAGTGTCAAATCCAGTCCTGACTGTTAAATCCAGTCCGGAGTGTGAAACCCCTTCCTGAGTGTTAAATCCAGTCCTGAGTGTTAAATCCAGTCCGGAGTGTGAAACCCAGTCCGGAGTGTCAAACCCAGTCCTGACTGTTAAATCCAGTCCTGACTGTCAAACCCAGTCCTGACTGTTAAATCCAGTCCGGAGTGTGAAACCCAGTCCTGACTGTCAAACCCAGTCCTGACTGTTAAATCCAGTCCGGAGTGTGAAACCCAGTCCTGAGTGTTAAATCCAGTCCTGACTGTTAAATCCAGTCCTGACTGTTAAATCCAGTCCGGAGTGTGAAACCCAGTCCTGACTGTTAAATCCAGTCCGGAGTGTGAAACCCAGTCCTGACTGTTAAATCCAGTCCTGACTGTCAAACCCAGTCCTGACTGTCAAACCCAGCCCTGACTGTTAAATCCAGTCCGAAGTGTGAAACCCAGTCCTGACTGTTAAATCCAGTCCTGACTGTTAAATCCAGCCCTGACTGTTAAATCCAGTCCTGACTGTTAAATCCAGTCCTGACTGTCAAACCCAGTCCCGAGTGTCAAATCCAGGCCGGAGTTTGTTGCTCTCTCTGGGTATCTCAAGTTTCACTCCGGCGTGTGCTCTGCCTCCTCTGCTTTGTGTTGTCAGGCAGAAAGTCTGCACACACACACACTCACATCACAGCCATACAGCAGGCAGGGTGGCCCTGATACATACACACACTCACACACACACACACCCACACTCACACTCCACCATCCACGGCAACAATCCTCTTCTCGTCCCGTCGTCTCTTCACCCCGCGGTCCTCCAACATGTCGGCGGCGGTGGAGTCCGGCTTCTCCAGCGAGGAGGTGCTGAACAGCCGCTTCCCTCTGCACCGGGCGTGCAGGGATGGAGACGTCGGCGCCTTGTGCTCCCTGCTCCAGTGCACCTCCAACCCGGCGGACCTCGGCGTGGAGGACAGCTTCTACGGCTGGACGCCCGTACACTGGGCCGCTCACTTCGGGAAGGTAGGTCGGGTTCTGCCCTTTGTTCTAATGGACGTCGCCGGGGAACGGTCCACTATGAGCGGGGGAGCTCTCTGCGACATGAGCCTGGTCTCGGCCATTTCCTGATGTTAAGTGTTTGCTGATGAGACCGAGCAGCAGCAGCAGCCATGGTTTTCTGGAGGAAGACAATGGACCATCAGCACGAGCACTTCGCTTTCACATTTAAAACAACACAAATCATCGTGTTTTAGGCTCCCAGGGTCAGCTAGGTCAAATACTATTATGAGCGGGAAAATCCTAAAGATCAACTTAATGGCCGTTAGATGAGACGATAACAATGAAATTACAACGTCACGGGAAAAATCTTAAATGTGCGAGTGAACTTAGAATTAACCTTAGGATAGTTAAAAAAAACTAGTGGGAACAAAGCTGGAGTAATTACTTTTATATGCGTGTGTGAGCTTTTTATAGAAAAACATGGCGGACAAAAAAAAGTCCCTTTGATCCTAACTTCAAACGGTAATAACACGTTTGTAACGAACTGTTTATGCACCTCAGCTCAACACGCTCGGAGACTTGTTGTAAGATTAGTTATTACACTGACTACTCTCTGGAAAAAGGGCAGGGCTGTACTCTGCAGGAATTGGATCGATGCCTAAAGCAATATAAGAGCGAGGCAGGCACACTGAGTGTAATGTTGCATTTGTGCGTGTTAGAAAGACACTTTGCTTGACTTGTCTCTACCCGCCCAGTGTCACGTCTCCTTCTATAACCATTTACTGGGATCCCTGCAAACATGCTGTAATGTGTCTGACTTCCTCATTCATTCATTCTTCCCCATGTCTCCCCACAGCTGGAGTGTGTGATGCGTCTGGTCCAGGTGGGATGTGGTGTGAACTCGATGACCTCCAGGTTTGCACAGACGCCCACTCACATTGCTGCATTTGGGGGCCACCCTAAGTGTGTGTTATGGCTTCTGCAAGCTGGTGCAGACATTAACAGACAGGTAAGACCTCAGGCGCAAACTCAACACATGTTCTGCACACTTAGGAGCAGGTTTCAGACACACATCGAACTCTTGGACTCTTTCCCAGTTGCTTCCCAGGGATGTTTTGCTAAACTTTTCCTCCCTGCCCCCGTAGTAAAAGGGTCCAGGAAATGTCAGGCTGTGGGAGAGAGCAGCAAGATGCAAAACTGGAAAAACAATGCAAATATCTCAGGATGAAAAAGATGTGTAATACACGTAAGACGCAGGCGAAGGCGTCAAGCTTCAAGGGTTTTTAATGATGCAGGCTGATGTTGATGTGTGAAGAAAAACATGGGATTTCTGCAGCAAAATGTATCCGTCATGTGTGCACCACCCTCGGCTGAACGTTTCAGACATTTTCCTGTTGTTGTGGGTGAGCTTCACCCAGAAAATATCTGAATTGCTGTAAGGAAAACCCTGGATAATGTCCTGACCCTATTATCTGGAGTTCATGTGTGAAAAGTTTCATACACCAGAGAATTTCATAGTTCAGGCTGGTGCTTTCAAAATTACTCAGCAAGTCAAGAAACTTCATAGGAATTTCCTTTGTTGACATTTCCCAGAGAGACTTGTGTAAACATGATCTTTTTCGTAGTTTTCTGACTAATCTGTGATGAAAACGGCAATAAACAGAACAAACTTTACCAATAAATCACTTTTACATCAAAAACGGAGCAAAATCTCGACTGTACCCTGGCAGTGGCCCAAATGCTGGAGGGAAAAGAGCAGAGCTGTGTGTGAGGCTGAGCTCACGCTGATCCCATCAAAGAGGATCATTCTAACTCGAGGTCATGATCCTTAGCATGTATTGTTAAAACTTGGTTCCCCACTTGACCTATATTACGATTGTGTGTGTCAGCTCGACTGCCCTTGCTTGTGACGTCATTGCCTCCTCATGTATTTTCATGCTCAGGCTCTGGGGTTGTTTTTTATGCTGCTCTGCACCGCTGAGAGAAATCAGATTAGTAGGTCACAATGACATAACATGTTGTCGTCACTGTGAAACACATTGCCAGGGATTTGGCTTTGAATTTGCTCAGCATATGTTGAAACACCTGGTGAAATTCTAGGATTTCCCTCTATTGGATTTATGATATTTCGACCTGGCTGTTGGGACAGAGATGTGTGTGGGAGCACAAAGCACAGGCCATATTGCTTTGTGGTTGGATACAGCCTTCTTAGTGTGTGCTTTGTTCTCTCCCTCCCTTCCATCCCTCCCCTTCATCTGCACTAATGTGTAACTGTAAAAGTGCGTGGGTGGTGGTGGAGTCTCTGAGAAGTTCCGCCTGTGTTACACCCTGTCATCGCTCATGGTGTTTATTTTTTAATGACTATGGAAACTGAAAAAACTTCTTCATACTCATAGTCTTAGTGTTGTTGTGTGTAACTGCAGTCTTTTGTCGCCACTCAGGACTATGTGGGCGAGACGCCCATCCACAAGGCTGCTCGTGCGGGCAGTCTGGAGTGCATCAACGCTCTCTTGACTCAGGGAGCGAAAGCTGAGTAAGTCCAGCGATGGGTCCTTTGCCCACATTTGTTTTTCTTCTGTACTGTCCAACTACTTAGTTAACACCTTTACAAGGGATCACCACCAAACTCAAATCACGCTAGTTACAAAAATTAAATGATGGATTTATATGCAGCTTCTAACTGTTGTTAATAAGTCTGTGAATTACCTTTTACAGGAGTGAGCTAACTTGTACACAAAGTGAAAAAGTTTAAATATATAAATAAACTTAACATTTTTTATGCCATGGCTGTCTCACTCACTCAGCCAGAAAGAAGCTGCTTTTATAAATGGTAAATTAACCTTAAGTACATTAAAGCTGTTTGCAATACATAATTGTAAGTGACACATTTTTTAGAACAAGCACACTGTTCTTTTCCGGTGGTAAAATTTGACACTGGAAAATGTCAACTAAAATCAACATTTATTTTGCATAGCATTGTGTGAAAGGCACAGTTACACAGATGAAATGTTAAATTACGTATAGGGTGTGATAGAAACCAGTAATGGCTTATATGAAAACCACACCCAAATACAACAAATAAATAAATACAAATTCTTCAGTATAGGTTGTAGATTGATATAAAAGAGTATATTGGACATGAAATAATATCCCATCAGTGCAAGTAATTAACTGATGGAAGTGCATTTCATTAAATAGTTGATTTTGTGACATTTTGTTGCAGAACGGTAAACTGTTGATAAAAGACTAAATAAACAGTGTTTATCGTTCAGCCCCTTCAGCTCAGAGCAGTCGAATCATAACATGTGTTTTTAAATAGTAAAATAATTGATGGTGCTCCCTTGAAAATGTGACAGATTCAGTTATTCCTTCAAATTGTTGTTTATCATTGCAACAATTCACATTAAGTTGCCCTCCGTGTGTAATAATGTTAACAATCAAACTGAGTTCATAGAGAATTACTAAGTTCCTTTTCATTTACACTCATTAAACGCCTTTTAAATGTCCTTTGTAATCTGAGGAAGGGCTGTGTTATGATAAAGTTTAATAATTAACTTGGCTCGGCGCCTTGGATCTTTACTGGCGCCTGTAAATTCAGCCCGATTATTACTAAGACATGAGGACAACTTAATGTTAAAGTTGATAAACTCTTTTTAGACTTGTAGATCATTTTGCATGATCTTTGTTAAATCAAGAGTGTGATTTCCTTTGTTAAAGTTTGTTTTGGTTATTGTCTTAAATAAAGAGCCTGACTAGATGACCAAATGCACATTGCCTCCTTTTTTTATATAACCTTCTACCACCAGAAAGAAAAAGTGATATTTCTGTTGCACAGAATGAAACTGTATTTATTTCACATTGGACATAGCTAGAGAACTGCAAGATCAGCTAATTCTTACCCTTTTCAACAAATAATGTGAGATAAATATAAGTAAATATGGACTTTCAGATAATAAGCAAAGATAACTAAGAAAAATTACTTTAACCGACCTAGACCATCTTGTTATCAGTGGTACTTTTAGTTTTTGGATGAATAGTTTGCCTCGGTAGTAATGCTCAGCCACACCTTTACAATTGGCAACTGCTTTTGTGCTTTGTCCGGATGGGAAAAGATTTTGATGCTGTCGGTGCAACTGAGGCATGAGCAAAGGCATTACAGACACGACTCGTCTTTCCTGTTTCCTAAATTTAGATCCAAGAACTGCAGGGATGTGAAACAAATATATAATTATTAATCCCCAAAGGCCACACAAGTCAGTCAAGTCAATGAACTAAGCACTTAATTTTTAACCTTTTCAGAATGAACTATTATATAAACATTACATCTTTACTGCTTTATACTAATACTCAAGCATTGTTTAATTAATACATTTTGGTTTTCGCCAGATTACAAAGTGTTTTTTAAATGCAGTAATGGTGAGATATTAAAAGATACAGCATATTTAAAGATATATATATATATATATAACAGCTCTGAAGGTTGATCAACCAGTTTTTCCTTCTCGCATTACTTGCAGTTTCATTTTTTACAACAAGCTTTATACCTTTTCTGTCTGATCTCATTCAAGTAGAGAAAGTCAAAACAAGCAGGGTGATTACAGATGCCAAGTTTATTGTGAGTAGCTTTTGTTAGTTTTTGTCATCATCAGCCAAATGGTCAATATGTTGTCAAATACATCAGTCTTCCAGATATTGTCATTGAAAAAAACAACATTAATGCCAGTGTGAAGTAATGGCTTCATGTCGGTATGAAGAGGAAAAAGCATTTGTATTTGATGATAATAAATCAAATCTCAGAATAGTATAGTTTACTGTTGGCCTATGGTTACCTCTGGCATTCAAGAAAGAATGCAGCCAAAGCTAACACACCTTTAAAAGGTTGTTGAGACGAGTATAATCTCTTCCTCATTGTTTCAGGGAACACATGTCCCACAGACGCTACATAGAAATCAAAGAATGCTAAATATATATGTAATGAACAAAGGATGAGCCTGAAGGCTGAGTCAGTCGAGTCAAACTTTAACAGGGTGATTTGCCTTGTACTTCTAGTATAAAAGTTTATTTTCCCCAGCATATGAACTCCCTGGTTGCTTTGACTTTCAAATTTACTGCAATGCTTTTTGCAGACATCTTTTTGTAATTACTTACAAAAAAAACGTTCATATGGACATCATGTAATGTGCATTTGGTTATCAGCTGATGAGTGATATTTATGATAAAAATGATATGTGATTTTCTTTCCCCTGCAGATTACAGATAATGTATTTAGTTTAGTTTATCATTAAGAAAGGTTTTTTTGTTGTTACACAGAAATAGTGGAGCTCAACTGGGAAGGAAACTATGAAACACAAGTTGAGGCTCATGACAGAACAAACTATCAACCTGGCTTAAAAATGCAATAGGTGTCAAAGGTCTGTTAATGATGTTGGATATATTAAAAACTACTCAAATTTTTTAAATCATCCAAAAGCCTATAGAAACACAATGTTCTTTGTGTTTTTTTGCCTAATAAAATAAAATTAATATAAAAAACAAGAAATTAATATAGATTCAATTTGGAGACTCAATATTATATTGATTGTGTGCAGATTCAGGTTTTCATGGTAAAAATACTGTATTCAATGAAAAAAGTTAAGATTTAAAAAAAAAAAATTCATACTAAATTTACATTTAAAATAATTATAAAAAAACTGTGAGGTTGATACAGCAATATTTTCACATAGGTCATAATCCTACGAACAGGACCATTACTTTCGTATATAACATTGCAATTTTTAGTAGTTACATACAAGACTAATGAGAAACCTTAGTTTGTAATTGATAACTACCTGAGACGAGTTTACCTTTCCACCTTTTACCACCCATTTTTAATTGCCGTAACATCTCAGCAGAGCAACAATAAGCATAATAATCTACTGTTTGTATTGGCTTCATTAATATTTTGCATTTTCCTGGCCAGTCAGTAAAACCTGGATCAGGTTGTGTCCTTTTTAAAGTTGACATTAACATTTTACTGGACACATAAGATCTTTGTCTCTGCCACTGCAAAAATCAATGACATGAAAAAACGATGAGCAATCTTTGGTGGAAACTGTTTACATTTCTAAAGCTATGAAAGAGCTAAGTCTCCTTCTGGCAAATTCTTAAGCTCTGCTTGTAATGTTAGTGAATGCATTCTGGCTCACACTGTGGCTGAGTCACAGACAAAAAAATACAATACTTATTCGGTATCCAAAATTTCTGAATAAATATGTCCATTTATAATTCTACAGCTATTAAATGTCAAATATTTGTTTTCTTTAATGAAACTCTAGTGTCAACATTATTAGTCATGTTTTCAAATTGAAATCATATAACCTATATAACTTATGTCTCCAAATAAAACAGTGGTGTTACAATTTATATTGCTGCACACAGATTGGAATGCAGTATCAAATGTAGCGATATAAACTTAGCACGAGTAATATTCAAGTCCTTGTTATCACTTGAATTCTTCTGCTCATGGTTCAGCTCGTTGATTCCCTTTGTGAGGATTCTTGAGTATAGAGCTATCTCCTATACTCTAATTGCCTTGTGCCACCACATGCCTGCTAGTATCTTCTGTTTCCTTGGAATTTGAGGATGCTTTGCCACCGGGACTCCTCCGGTTCTTCTACGAATCATCATAGCGGGTGGAAGAAAAAAAGAAGAAGCCAAGACGAAGGAGAAAATCTAACTATTTTGATTCATCTCTAATTTATTAGGCGGAACAACAAGTCGACCGTCTCTCACCATCTGCCTCTGCCACTGATTCAATGGACTCAGTTGGCCGAACATGTGTAGAAAAACTCACTGTGGATTCATTTGATTTTCCAAGGATCTGATACCTCATCTTTTAGGAACATTTGAATGTATTTCATCATCTAACGAAATTTCAGTGACAGAATTGTTGAACATCTTTCAAAATGAATAAGTGGTGTCGTGGTTGGAGACTTTTTTCTTGAGTGGACCATAATCCTCATTTCCTATGGCCCAACCATCTTCTTGCACTCTTCCACTGCAGAGACCTGGTTCTGGACTGAGAAATGAATCTTGTTCAGTGGCAATAATAGAATAGTCTCCTCATCCCCATGTGATGCTCATCCTTCTCCTATTAGATAGAGTCCAGCTTTCCATTGGGACAAGTATTTCACATCTGCATTATCTTTAGCTGGATGAGACTGGAACTCAACTTGTGGTCTTCCCCGGCCTTGTCTCATTTGCCCTCTTATCCTTTCTCCATTTAGTCTAAGTGACACAAAATCCTCATGCTGGAAAATCAACGAAAGTCAACGTTTCTGGTTCTTGTGTCTAAACTAAAATAAAATCTTTAACAGACCTTAAAGAAATCTTTCCCTCAAACAGAGAAATCTTAAAATCCATTTGAGACAATGGGACAAAAAAAAGCCTAACTTTATCGTGTGATTTGAAAATAATATCTAATAATATAATATAAATTTGAAAATTATATTTAAACAAAGCTCTTATAATTTAGTTTTCAACCATAGATCTCACTTCATAAGCCATCGCTTCCTAGATGGAATCAAACAATTGTGGATATTAGAATCATTACCTATTTCTTGAACTCCACCAAATATCCACATTTGGTCACAACAAAATGAAAAAATTCTACATATTTGTCATGAGCCTCGGAGTGTAAAGGTGGCGCTCTAGAGAGCCAGCAGCAGGTAGGACAGTGTTTAGAGGCTGCCGGTGATGAGAGTAGTGCAGACACAGAGGCTCAGGGCAGCTGAGTGAGATGGGTTAGATTTGCATAGCAGCATGAACTGAACTATTAACTGTTTAATGCTAACACTCATCCTGTTGCAATGGTTATTCACTGTCATTTCACTGTACCAAGTATTTTTTACTTTCTACTTAGAAATGTTTTGTTTTGTATGTCACAGTATTTATTAACCCTATACAGTATCATAGTTTGTTTTCACATCTAATCTTTGTCACCTTGACAATAAGTTACGAAAAAAGTTTTCTACACTGCTAACAGAAACAGAACCGTACGTCTTAATGTTTTGCAGCCATTGAATTGGAAATGACTTGGATTTTTCAAGTAATCCTAGAAAGGGGGAGAATAGACACTGCTGAGTCTGCCCCGTTCCCTGGGATAGCCGCACTGTTGTGGCATTGAGTGTTCTCACTATCGCTTCCTATCTACACACTGGCAAACTGTTGAGGTATTTCTTGCGGTGATTGGTTTTAATGCTAGGTTTTTTTATGAATCAAAACTGAAGTTTTAGACCTGCATGCTTTGCTTATTATTCATAATTGTTCCTGTATCTAGTGTTTTTTATTTTAGTTTTTACTTTATGATTTGTTTTTTATTTTGTGAACTAACCATAGGAGCCCTTTATATGGACAGGTTTAATCACGTGAGTCCCATATCAACATGTAGCATGATAATAGGCTGCCTCTGGAAGGTTAGACGATAGCTAGAGAAGATACATAATGTGTGCATAGGAAGGAAAAGCAAAGCATACCAGGCATTTACAAAGAATTAACGCTTCCTTTAAAAATAATTTAATCTGGATTAAATGGTGTTATTCACAGTTATCCATATTATTGGATCAATTTCTACCGTAGATGTCAGGTCTCACTAAAGGAATATATAATGTAATTTTTGCCATTGATTTTTTTTCTTTTGTAGTTATAATAAAGGGGATTGATGCATTTAAATAATGTAAAGGTCTTCAAGTTATTAAAGCTAAAGGACGGGGGAGAAAAAGTGAGTTGTGAAGAGGTAAATTAACAAAATATTATTGGAATTCAGTGTGCAGACTAAAATGGAGATTATGGAGAAATTTGGGGATTTACAGAAGAAATGTACTGAGCCAAAAGAGAGATTTACAACTGTGGGATCTGTAAGCATTATTTTCCCCACAGATAATGATTTGTCAGTGATTTAAGGTGGTTCAGACACTCATGGACATTTTTAAGTCTTAATTCAGATTGTCCAGTTTGACTCTTTTGGAGTCCAAAATGTTTGAAAACCATTATGACTGCAATAAGAGTCTGAGTTTCTACAATGGCTAACTTCAATTTAGGTGACATATTTTATTTACTAAAATGGAGGAAGGTGGTCTTTAATAGTCATTTTCAATATAAAATTCTCAAGTGTTGCAAAACGATGAGATTAAATATTAGTGACAGCAATGGGAAGGTTGTGGCTTTGTTCCAAGGTCAACCGACATGTTGATGCTGCTTGTTTTACCACTGTAATTGCTGTGGACAACATGCACAACAATCCTCATTTAATCAAAGAAATTATTTTAAGTAATGTATCCGCTCAAATAATGATAAAATACTGAAGCAAATCCTATTTCTATAATCCTATCCTATAATCCTATAAACTATTTTTTGCCTATGATAACGTTTTTATTTATTATTTCCTTTCTAGAGCGAGAAATTTGTGTTACTAAATTGTTGACCTGACCAAAGATTTAAAAGTAGCTGATGACATTTAAAAGGAGAATTTATATTCCTTGAAGTGAGACCAATTCATCTACCTTTTCACATACTGGTTCTCGGTATAAATGTTATTTCTTGGAAAAAACAATCCCTTGGAAGCGTTAATTTTGAAGGGGACGGGTAATGTGCAACAAGTTATTGTGTGATTATCTTTTTACTTTTGTTGCTTTTCATTTAAATCTTCAAATCTTTATGAAATGTTTTTCATGTGCACTAGTTTTTGAAATGTTTCCTTTTTGCACAATTGTTTAGAGAAAAAAATAAGAGAAAGAACTAAATCTCAGCAAAATGAATGATCAAACAGCAGCAGTGCATCTGAACAGAACTGTCTCATTGTGTGGACGTCAATGTACATGGCTTCAGCAACTTAAAAGAAAATATTTCAATAAAATACAACAGAATAAATCAGGACCCACCAAGTATGGCAATTTATTCACTGCAGGTTGGTATTACTTATCCACTAGTGTATTTTTATATTCAAACATTATTATGACGTAAGGACAAGTTTAAATAATTTTCTTCACATTTTTTTTTTTTTAAAGTAGAAGCTTGGACATGGGCCAAGAGTCCCACTTCGTCAACAAAGACCTGGCTGTTTGCTTTGAGAGCTCATTTTGCACTGTGATGACATCTAGGCTCAGAACAAGCAAAGCATTGTTTTGTAACTGACCAATTGAGAGAAGTCTCATCATTGAGCTTAACAGGAATCTATTGGTTGTGGGATATTTTCCCCTCAAACACTGACAAGCAGATTTCCCAACAGCAACAACAAAGTGTTTTTATCCAACACTTTATTTACTAAATAACTACAGTAATATATAAATTAATATGATTATTCTCATGTAGTTTTAGCTGCATTGATATGACTAATAATTGGTTTTATTATCCAGTGGAGTTCCTTCCATACTGTTGTAACATGTACAGGTCTGAACAATGAAAACCGATGACACTGCATTGTTCGCTCATTCATTATTGCACAAAATTCACCTATTCCTGCTGCAACTGGATACGATTAACACAACTGTGTCTGCTCAGCCTCTAATTAGAGTTATGGATGGTTGCACACCGTCTCTTATCATTTCATTGTCTTCTTCATTTATCTTGAATCAAGATGAAGACTGTGTCTTGGGAGTTGCATCTTCTTTCGAGACACATCTGGATTTCTGATGCTTGAAGTTGTCAGTCAGTTCTGTCTTCATGCTGTATAATAACCACCAACTCTGTGGTGCTTCTTCTGTAGACACAAGTGTGTTTCATGCTGGCTTCCTTCGGATCAAGAACATCTGGATCTTGTACTTGTTTGGAAGAGTTCAACAATCTTGCCGTGCTGTGTCACGTCACTCTTTCACAGATACATGTTATATTGGAGTGTAACCCTTTCATCCATTGTCTTTGTACACATCGTACAGTCATATGCACAAGTGATCTTGCTCTCTTTGTGCAGTACAAATTTGGTGAATGTCAAAACCATTACCTGGAACTTCGATGCAGAAATTCTTTGACAGTATCACTGTTGGAAATCTGAGAGGACCGTGAACTTCAACTCCAAATCCCCAATGTTCTTGTCTTTCTTGAGCTCTTTGCATCATCTAGAGACTCAATCTTCTTTGGATGAAATCATCCTCTCCGTGTTGTTGTGTCAGGTTAAAATTAACAGGTGCACCTACAGATGTCTTAGTCATGTCCTTTTGCAGCAGACGACTCCCCAATCCTTTGGAAAGAGTAGTTCTTTGGAAGATCCAAATGATCCAAAAGGGATCAGTCGTCATCTCTCTCACGAAGATGACGAAGAGGATGTGAGGTGGTAGAGCAGCACAGGCTATTTATATACATCTGTATGTCTGTTCATTTGTGAATGTTTGCTTTATGAGTCTGTATGTGTGTGTGTGATTGGATGTGTCTTGTTTTGTTTGTTTTTGATTTGTGTGAATCAACCGTACAGTGCGAGATTCTAACACTCCCTCTTCCCGTTGTGCAGTGTGAGGAATGCCAGTGGGCTGACCGCTGCCGACCTGGCCCACGCCCAGGGATTCCAGGAGTGTGCGGAGATTCTCTCCAATGCCCAGAACTTCCAACAAAACATGGTTCTGTCCCAAAACGGGACTATTCTGAACGGCATGAGCCAGAATGGTGGCCACGTCCAGGGCCGCAGCTTCTTGAATGGCGTCCCCAACCGAAAGAGGTCATTCGATGGCATGGAAGCAAACCCAGGGAAGAAGGCAAGACCTAACGGTGGGTCACTAAGCCAATCAAATGTCTGTTTATTTATTTTTCAAATTTTATGTCTTTGAAAGCAAAGTAATAGAAGTATGTTGATGCTTAATCATTCACCGGGGATGGTTTAAAATGTATTTTTATGCAGCCTTTATGTAGACTTAAAAGTAAATTAGAAGTATGAGAGTACGAAACTTTGCTTAACACAGTCCAGGTAGACCACGATTGTTCTATTATCGCTGTACTCTCTTTTCTCTCTAAATAAGTATTACTTATTTTAGGATTAGAAATTGAGTGTAAAGTGCAGTATTTTTATTTCTAACGTAAGCAAATGGATGCAGGAAGGTCAATAGTTGGATTTAAAGCCGTTGTGACCTACCTTTTCAGCAGACTTGCTGATTTTTTTTTTTGCATGTTTCAAGAAGTAAAGTTCTTTTCAAATATGTAACATATCTTTATTTTATACTTCTCTTTCTCTTAGGTATGAGCATGACACCAGAGATGCTGAATGGGAGCAGGCCACTAGGTGGGGCTGGAGAGACCCAGATGGAGAGCATGGAGCTGATGGCAACTGTAACCTCAGGTGGGCCGGGACCCTTTGCTTTTGGGCTGAATGGGTTTGCACCTCTAGGGCCGGGACCCATGGATCAGTGTGTGGGCCAGAGGGGACTGGACATGATGATCCCCGCAACTAAAGAGCTGGAGGTCATCACCGTGGCACCAATGCAGACCCCGTGTCGCTGCACCAACTCCTATGCCTACCTGTAGAGGGCATGTGTGTCCATTCACACATTTTAATGCTCCTGAGAGTTCAGGGTGTCTTTTTGATTTCGCTTAGCATTTCTTTTTATTATATATGAATAATGGAAAACCTTTGTTTTGATTTGGTGTTAAACTACATTTTAAAGATGTATAGCTGTCTGTGCTGTATTTTCTACTACTCTGTGTACCTGACTATACTTGGATCGTTGAAAGTATTAAGATTTTTTTGTTTCACGGTTCATACTTAATGCATCTATCCAGTTATACAGATAATTGTGTGATAATTTTTTTTTAGATTTAGAATAAAAAGACAAGTTTTGTTTTGCACAATAGCCTCCTAGATATTACAGAGAAATTTGCATTCCCTCGACACAGTTGAATCCTCTGTGAAAATGTAGGTCATATTGGATTTACAGAAAGAATAACTCTTTGTTGTTGCTTCTCAAATTGTGCATTGTTCCATTGCACTGTAGGAAAAGGGGCTAAATAGGAAAAAATAATTTTCCGTGCAGTTCTGTTAAAAGAGATGGCCTCAAAAGAGCTCCATTAATACATACATAAAATCTAATACCTACATGTTGAGTTGAAGGTTTTCTGTTCCTTTTCCCCCTGCTGAGTTCAATTGTTCTAATATTCTTGATTTGCAAATAACGTTTTGATTGAATACATCTACATGAACAACGATGTGTGCCTCTGCACTCTTTTAATGTACACTGGGGAATGTCTCCTGATGTAAACTGCCACCATGTATTAGCTGATGCCGTTTTATATTCCAGAATTACCTTATGCCAAAGCATATCCCAACATGAATGTAGCCTGTAAACTTTAAATTATTCACTGTGCAGCTTTTTTTTTGTAGTTTGTCGATGTCATGTACTAAGAGATTGTCGTCCATTCATCCTGGCTATGTGCTTTATCGATCCTAAAGAGTGATGTAAGTTTACTGTGTGCGTTTTAGCAACGTTTTTTTTAAGGAGCTAGCAGGGCTTGCACATGTGTTATATTATACATATGTTATATTATATTAATGATAATACCCAGTCTGATTTTGAAACAGATTTTTGGCCATTTTACAATCAGTAGTTGCGATTAAATAGTTCTGCTCAAGAAAAAAATTTGCATGGATTTCTAAACTTTGCAAAAAGCCTTATTTCTTGGGATGTATAGAATAGTTAGAACAGTAAACTACTGTATGTTATTTTCAACTTTTATAGCAAGGGAATTTCTTTCTGTATTTTGTAGTACTTCGCAACGTTCAAAGTGGTGTCTGATCATTTTTGTTTAACGTGCCAGGTTTGAGTGTATAGTTGAATTCGCTTGGAGCATTCAGTGCTTAGTGGTGCGCAGATTAAGCTTTGTACTTGATTGTATGAAATTATTAAATGTTGATCAATTTTATAAATGTGACTGTGGTCGGCCTTTTGTTTTCTTGATGTGTTCTCATGCATCTGTGATGTCATGAAAATAATGTGTTTTAATATAAATCCCCTTGCTTGGTTGTGGAAGATTTTCTTAACTTAAATATATTTGTGGATAAAGATCTAAGTCACTGTGTCATACAGTACTAACAATGCTGAAGCATACTCTAAAGATAAGAATGTGACCCATTTAGAACCAGTTCTCCAGTCAATACTTATATGACTTAACACTCTAGTGTGTTGAAATCTGGCCAATAATGGACCTTTATAGTTGTGCAAAACAAGATCAATCCACAAGTATCTTTTGGCTGCTCCTGCTCCAATATTGTCTTCACAGAAGCAGGAATATGGTCACAAGTTAATTCTTATGTGCCTTTTGACAATTTGTCTCATTTTCAGTGGCAGGTGAAGGACCCTGCGTGGATCTTTACTCAAACGGTCACAATGCACTGCAGCCTCCTCTGGGATTTGACGTGGCAGCAGCGATCCTCTACAGTGACTCGCCTGAGATCAACAGCTCCGCAGGCAGCCTGGTGGAGCACCTGAAGTCAGTTAAAGTACAGCAGCTGTATGACCAAGTCTTCTTCAGCACCATGCTCCTACACCCTGGATCATAAAGAACGAAGGAACTAGCTGGCTGTCCTTTTGTTGCTTGAATGTCATGTCAGCTTAAACAAGAATTAATTTGCCTTAAAAGCCAGAGTGGTCCGTTATTAATTGATGCATTTATTTTTTGTTGTTGTAAAGGGCAGGCCCGTTGTGCATGAATCTGAAATGTGTAAGTGATGAGGTTGATTAACAAGTGGATTGTTGTTTTTGTAGTTTTTTAAAGTTTAATTAAACTGTAAATAGCCATTTTCTGTTTTACACTTAAGTTGTTATCTGAAGTTTAAACCAATGCCAGGTCTCCTGATTCGGCCTCCACTAGAAGTGGGGTGATCCCTTTCTTTATTAACAGAAACAAATGCATCCCATGCTACTCATTGATAATAAAAAAACGGTTTACATTTTTTTTTTAAACTTCCTCATTCTTCATTTCATCTATGTCTCATATATCGTATCTCGCCAGTGATCCATTCTAGGGCAGAGTTGTTTGTCTCCTTCAGGTCTGTATTCAAATGGGACCCAGTGGTGGGATGTGGTGCAACAGTCCATCCACAGGGAAACTGAGCATCGGTGTTGAATCCCCCACTTTTGTAGATTGTCTCCGGTTTTGTCTACTTTCTCCCCTGCTCTGTGTAGTGTTGTCCAGTTCTTTCTGCTGAGGGTAGTCTACTGGAGTGACCATTCAATTTCATATGTGGACCAGTCAAAAATATTGTATGCTTGTTTTTTCAACCGCTCCACATTTACAGGTAACTTAAAGGGATAGTTACC
This sequence comes from Limanda limanda, assembly GCF_963576545.1. NCBI lineage: Eukaryota > Metazoa > Chordata > Actinopteri > Pleuronectiformes > Pleuronectidae > Limanda > Limanda limanda. Next base: position 13,468,296 of record NC_083651.1, read on the forward strand.
CGGAAAATGAAAATTCACTCATTATCTACTCACCACTACGCCTATGGAGGAGTGAATGAAGTGTTTGAGTCCACAAAACATAAAATTTTGGAGTTTCAGGAGTAAACAGCGTTGCAGCCAAATCCAATAGATTGAAGTAAATGGTGATCACTTCTTAAAACGTAAAAAAAAAAACAGAAACAAACTACAGAAAACGCTCCGAGCCCAGACATTCATATTCAGTTCGAAACAGCGTCATTTAAACCATGTTTTTAGCCCAAATGTCATCTGGTGTGACTTAGATGACACCACAGGAACTGCATGGAGGCCTTTTATGTTTTGTTTGTTTTATTCTGTTTGAAAAGGGAAGACCAACTGGGGTGGGGGGTGGGATAATGTTATGTATGTTTTCTACTTGTTGGTTTGTTTGTTTGTATGTTTTGTTTATTTGGTAAAAAAAAAACAAAAAAAAACATGCATTTATTTGCAAAGGTCATGTAACATGATATGATATGTTTCAATAAACAGATTTATAAAAAAAAAAAAAAAAAAAGTGGTCACCACTTACTTTAATTGTATTGGATTTTACTGCAACGTTGTGCTCTGTTTCTATCTCTATCTATCTATAATATATCACCTCTATATATGTTATTGGCCCCATAGGGTAGAAAACAGGTATGTTCTCTCACTGGGCTCCACTGGTTTCCACACTGGTTTGTCTCGCAGCCTGTTTGTCTCCAGTGATCTGACTCCCCCTCTGCAGGGGCGCAGCTGCTGTGGCTGAACCCAGCTGTCAATCACCTGTCACCGGGTTCGACCTTCATCTCTGCGCTGCTGCACAAACACCACGTCACTGTGACCACGCCCCGCGACACACGACACCGTCAACCGGGAGGAGGGGAGAGGGATACCGGAAATTACAAAACAATATAATACATTCGTGTATCTAACTTGTGCGTGATTGAATACAATTTTTTAATAGTTTTTCTCATCTGAACAACGAGCTTGCGTGGTAGTCCTATACGTAATTTTTTTGTAAAACGTGGCACTTCTGGACCTCCCCCTTCCTTTCATGACATGGTATGGTCCGGTAAACCTAGCTGGGCTAACCAGAGATTCAGGATAATCCAGAGAAACAGTTTGGCCGCTGAGGAAGGAAAAGCAAACAAATAACACGTAATCCTTTAAAAAGACAAACGGCCGACGGACCGGTGTTGTCACCACATTTAGTCACAAGTTAGATCATGTCCACCCCGGCCAGGAGGAGACTTATGAGAGATTTTAAACGGTGAGTCGATGCTGAGAAATTACCCCGATGTTGTTTCTCTAGCTATGATTGGCCAAAAAAAAGAGCACAGCTAGCATTAGCTTAGCTCGGCACAGCTAGCCAGTATGTATGTTGATTTAACTTTGTGTTGGCCAACTCGCCGGACCGCACAACCAAACACACTCTGAGCGTGAACACTGCGTTGTTATCGTGTGTGTTTTCACGAACCTGAAACATTTAGGTGAAACAGCGTTAATCTGCGAGTAGCGCTTCGCCCGAAGCTAAAGGCTAAGGTTGCTAACAGGAAGCTAGTAGCCACTGTTTTCGACTGCTTCACACCAGCTTGGGTTTGAATGTCCGTGACAAGCGACCGATCGGCCACATTATCCCTGGTCAGGACACATTTAATGCTACTTGTCTGATGTTCATGTAACACAACATCACTTTTTGATGGTGAAAGATGCGAAAGAGCATCGAATTCAGCTAGAAATGAGAAATTAACACGGTCTTCACTCATGTTAGCAAGCCAAAGTTTGGTATTTATTATGAAACAAAGTTGCAATATCATTAAGTATTATCATCATATCTCGTATTACCAATTGTGTTGACTGTGAGAAATAAATTGCCACAATAGAAGCAGTAAATACTGTACCATATGGTGTTTTTGTGAGCAAATGTTTATTACCACATATTTTCTGAGTTCAGCCTTAAATACACCTTGTCCATTAAAAAGGAAGTTAGCTTTATACTAAAAATCAAACCACATGGTGTATCTCAATGAGGAAATACATTTCTCTTTATCTAAATGTAGATTAAGCTGAATACTTTTAGGTGTTTTCACTTCGTTAGTGTCAGATTCCACAGTAGTTTGGCTGGACTCTTACCTGCAGGAATTTGGAGAGCAGCCGTTTACTGTAGACAAGACCTCGGAATGTGGAAAATGATTGTTATTTAGAACAGAACTAAAAAAGAGACAAGTGACAGTCATGAGTACGCAGATAGGTTTTTACAGTATGTTGCAAAGGGTTTAAGTGATGCAACTGTTCAATATGATGAGAGCCTTGACTTCTCTCTTATTAATACCCAATATGTCAGTGTTTATTGTTGTAGAAGGTAGCTCATAAAAACAGTACTGTTCCTGTAATCGGATGATGGTCAGGTACAAGTTTATAATGACATAAATGTACAACACATCTCCAATCACAAAACTATAAAGATATTAAGTCAAAGATATTAAGAACATTTAATCTGAAAAAATGGCATAACCAAGGAGTGAAAGTAACCATAATTCTAATTCTGTCCTTATCATTTCATTAAGTCCACTGCCTCTGTGACCAGCCATGTAAGGGAGGTTGAGTTTATACAGGCTTAAGGAATATAGTTTATCATAATTAAACTTAGAGCTCCTGTTATAATGGTTTGTTTATTGTTACAAAGATTACAAGAGGATCCTCCAGCTGGTGTTAGTGGTACTCCATCTGAAAACAACATCATGGCGTGGAATGCAGTCATTTTTGGGTAAGACATTGAAACACAGCCTTCATAATCAGGTCATATTAATCATGTCTAATGACTAATGCAAATAAAACAAGTGTGTGTGTGTGACACATTGAATTAATGTGTTTATTTTCCCTCTACCCAACAGCCCTGAAGGAACTCCCTTTGAGGATGGTGAGTAGTTCAATGCAGTGAGACATAGCTGGCTAATTTAAAATGATGAAGTGTGTGACACAGTGGGAGAAAGTGAACGTATTTCCTGGAACTTAAATTCCAGAGGCACAACTGTGAGGTTGTAATTCATTTTTTTTATGTGTACTTGTTATAAGTGCCACTCAACCCAAATCTAATTTTGTTACATCGTAAAAATTACCATAAAATGTGAATGATAGGAACGACATTTCGATTCCTCCTTGTCGCAGTCAAAACTGGAGGCATATTGTTTTCGGGTTGTCCGTCCTTTAATCTCAATCTTGTGAAAGTAGATTTCATGAGTGTCTCAAAGGAAGAATTACTTTTAGATCAAATCTGGGATTTGATCTTCCTGCACGCAAAATGTTAGACTTTTTTCCTGATGTGTTTAAATACGTGTCTCATAAACTCTCAAGCGAATTAAACAAACAAAAAGTAAACTTCAAGCTCTGTACATGTTCTAATAGCTTCTGAATAGAGGTGTTGGTTATTGTTAGAGTCTAAAATGAGCGCGGGGGAGTGAGGAAGGAGGACATGCAGCCGAGTGATGCATAGTGGAATATAGTGGAAACGCGTCAGTTTGTGAATGCACGTATCAACAGAATAACCCACTTGAGCAAAATTAGGTTGGTTAAAAGCTATAAATGTCGGTTTTGATACATTTTTGGATTAATCTCCCAGCTCTACTTTGACTATATACATTCTTCTTCTTAATGAGACATGGACATAAATTGTAACTCAACAGAAACTGTCCATGGGTTTTACTCAGGTTCCGACAAGTCCCTCCTCCGACGCACCTTTTCTGCTTCGAAAGATTATTTTCTTTCTCCTGAACCAAATAAATAAGTTTAATTGTTCTTGTCTTTTGTCAATGTCTCAGGTACATTTAAACTAATTGTAGAGTTCACGGAAGAATACCCCAACAAACCCCCCACAGTACGATTTGTGTCAAAGATGTTTCATCCAAATGGTAAGAATCTTTACTCATGTACTGGCACATTAATGTTCTAGTGTTATTTTCTGGGTAGTTTCTAACAGTTTTTATCCTCAGTCTATGCAGATGGAAGTATATGTTTGGACATCCTACAGAATCGTTGGAGTCCCACCTATGATGTTTCTTCTATTCTTACATCTATCCAGGTAAGAAGTGTCATTATGCCTTATTTCTGTTTTATAAACAAAAGGAATACAAATATGTTTTATACTTTTAAATAATGTGAAACTGAGTATCTGTCATTAGTGTCGTTTTCAGGGTTCTTATTTTTCTACATATAGATGAATCAGTTGAGCTTTAAAAAGGATTCAAACCCTAATTGCTTGGGTGACAATTCCGAGCTTGACCCATTCAAGCACCGTGACCTGCTTAGTATGAAGACTCTGTGGTTCTTTATAATGCCTAAACAGATTTTTGTGAACGCTTTCATTGATAAAAATACATTTGTTGCCAAAGAAAGACATTGCAGTAAGATTTTACATTAGTTGCTAACACAAGATACATGTCCCTTGTGTTTCAAGTACAAGTAAATATAACATCACCTAGAAGAAACATGAAAGCTGTTAGTCATAAATAGACTGTGATTGATAGTGGTGCACTTCAGCCTCTAGTGGCCAGAATTTATACTACAGAAACACAATAATATATCTTGGCTCTTTTTCTCAAATCACTCAGAAAAACTCCACACCACACTTTCCTACACATTTTAAATCTATGAATTTGAGAGGCTGGCATTTTTCTTTTGTTGTAATAAAAAAAAGCAGCAATAAACAATCTTTGTGACTGTACTATGGTTGTAGTAATAATAGTGATATAGTAAGCATTTGTTGAACATTTTTGGAAAAAACCTTCAGAGTTGAACTTTGAACAGAAATTCGATAGTCACCGATATCTGGTGTAAAGCGTCACCACAGAGCTGTTATTGCTCAATGAACCTGAAGATATGACTTGTGTGACAAATATGTCGATGCAAGTTTGGATGTTTTCCCCTGAAAAGCTCTCACTTTCAGGGTTTATCTTCTCATCCTCAGTCTCTGCTTGATGAACCAAATCCCAACAGTCCGGCCAACAGCCAGGCAGCTCAGCTCTACCAGGAGAACAAGCGGGAGTACGAGAAGCGTGTGTCTGCCATTGTAGAACAAAGCTGGAGAGACAGTTGACCTGACAATCCTGATAGCTGCTCTCTCCATTGTAAAGCTGTGTGTGCTACAATTTTTAGTGGAGTACCTCTTAATTTCTGGTCCCCTCAATCTTTCTGATTTAAAGCTTTTATGCACTTTACCTTCAACCTCCCTTCATAGAATGTTTTTGCGTTTTCTTATCCACCAGGAGGGATTTCTTTTTTCTATTCTCTCCCCCTTTTCTAGTCCATCAGGGGAGATGTGCTGAATCTTGCCTTGATGTTTTGTCAATATGGACTTGTGAGCCTTTACCCAAAAATTCTGGTGTGTTCCAACATGCTGTAGTAACTTGTGACTAATTATGTGAAACATCTGAGGGTGTCATCGGTCTTTTGTTGTGCCCCTGATCTGTTTGTGTTCACAAGACTCCAGTGTGACCCCCCCCCCCCCCCTCCACACCTTTCCTCGGGAGAACGAGCAGCCTGAGTGTTACGGACTACGACGAAATCAGACATCTTAATACCGTGTATTTTGCTGTGTTGTGAACTCTGTTACATGCATGACAGTGAGTGTATTCACGTTCCTGTTCAGTACTCATGTATATAAGGAAACCTGCAATTATGTACAGATTTTGCACTGGTTGTCTCCCATGTCATTTTTTTCAGCACTTGTAAATAAAAAGGCAATTTCATCCTTATGTGCTAAGTTGTTTTTATTTTTTTGCAATTAAATGTGACCTAAAAGAGTCCAAGTGTAGGGAGTAGTGAGTTTATCAGATTCACTTTATCCTGAGAAATGTGGAAGAGCATGACATACTTATTTGTTTTGAAGTCTTTTATTGGTTAGTTGAGTATATATAATGGAGTGGGGTAAGTGGAAACAAGGGGTTGGTTACAAACATGCAGTTGTACTGTACTGTGGCAATTCTTTACAGAATTTAGAGAGAGCAATCATGTTTCTCAGCTATGCAGCAGCTACAAAAATAACTATGTACAAGACCCCCCCCCCCCTGTCAATGTTCAAACAGTGTTAACAGTAAATGGAAACCAAGACGAGACATAAAATAAAATTTAACGTGGCAGTGTTCGTAGGGCCGGGCAGAACGAGCTACCTGTTGTATGCCCTCTCCTTTTTGGCCCGTTCTAAGGCCTTGTCCATGGTCTTCTCATTCTCACCTCTACACTTAGGGCAGTACCACTTTCCCTTGGGCTTATGATGGAGCCCGACGCAGGAGAAGTGAAACCACTCAATGGGACATTCGTCGTTGTCACAACCGATCATTTCGCCGTAGGACACCTGCTCACACAGGCAGTACGTGGGCTCATCTGGATCAATGGGCAGGTCTGGAGGCGACACTTCTCTCTCAGACTTTCCTTTTGACCGTTTCTTCTTCTTGTTGGAGGATGTTTTGGCGCGTTTTTCCCGAGACGCCCCCGCTCCCGCCTCTTCGGCGTGCTCCACACCCCCGTAGCTTTCGCGAGTTTCTCCATTTTTCTGGCGCCTCGAGCGTTTCCCTCCAGATTTGTCCACACTACCAGAGCTCGGTGTCACTTCCTCGCGCTTCTTGTCGAGGTGGCCGGGTTTGCCCGGAGTGATGGCGGCTGATGAAGTGGGCGTCATGGCTGCTGCCGTGGTTGTCATGACTGTTGCTGTGGGAACGTGGCTCTCGGGGACTTCTTGAGAGGAGACGAGAAGCTCAGAGTGCCAGTCGATTTGTCGTGTGCGGTTTTCCACCAACTCCACCTGAAACAAAGCACGGTTAGGTTTTATTGCGAATGTCTATCTTTTGATTTTACACAACATAGCTTAATGCCTATTTGTGTAAAGTAGAATAAGGTTTATAGTAGGTCAAACCCAGTTTGAGGATATAACCATAACCACTTCTTTGGGAGATAAAAAGAAGTTGGAAGTCAAAATAAAATGAAAAATGTAACAATTTATTGCAAGCATTTCACATTTAATAGACAAATCTCATTTCAACTTCACAGAGGAGAAGGATGAATTACGGAATTTTATTTCTGATAAGTTTTAGTGTGTATCTGAAAGTGGATTCAGTGTTCAGTATTCCCTAATGATGATTTTCAGTTAAATACAAATGGGATAAATACAAAACAATACTATTCAAATAAAAACAAAAAATGTCTCTGCTGAAGAAGCTGCAGGAAATTGCTTACTCACCATCTGACCAGCAATCTGGATCTTTTCATCTCCGAGCTCCTGACTTCGGATCAGTGCCCTCTGAATCGATAACTGAAGCTTGCGCCTCTGAACCGAGTCGGATTCCCTGCGGTACCGTTCGTAAGCATCATCGAGCTCCTTCAGAACATCTGCCAGGAAAGATGGCGGGAGAAGAAATACTTGAGTTTAAGCATTAGCATAAAAGGTAAAAACACGAATACGGTCCTGTAGCCTATTCCTTGACATAATGGTTTCATTTGCTGATAACCTATTGTGATGAATGAATGGTGCTTTGATACAGCCTGATACCACAGCGCTGCAGTAAATACTACTTGATTGAAATTTTGCTTTCGATATATATTATTAATGTTGTTATGGTAAGCACGTGCGAATTTGCATTGTAGTACCGAGAGCAATTGTTTAGCATTAATAAACAATTCATGTAAAATTGTGATGCACATCTTCACAGGGAACAGATCCCATTGCATTACATTACATGTTGAACACCCACAAACATTCTCTAAGCTACTGTGGGATTCTTTGAAATCAGCAGGAAGTATTTTCTTCTATGATAAGTACCCAGTTAAAGGGATAGTTAACCCAAAAATAAAAATTGACTATCTACTCACCACTATGCCGATAGAGGGGTGGGTGAAGAGCTTGAGTCCAGAGAACACTTTCAGAGTCTCAGGATTAAACGGTGTTAGAGCCAAATCCAATATAATAAAAGTAAATGAAACAAAGTTCTTTCCATCATGTTTTTAGCCTAAATGTCCGCTGTGAGCCACAGATGAATGTGAAGGCAGATGAAATCCAAGGACATTTAGGCTAAAAAACATGATGTAAATGACTTTGTTTCGAGTGTAGTTGAATGTCAGGGTTTTTTTACATATTAGATTTGGCTGCAACACTGTTTACCCCTGAAACTCCAAAAATGTTTTGTGGACTCAAACACTTCACCAGCGCCTCCAGCTGCATACCGGTGAGTAGATACTGAGTGACTCCCTTAAAACACCTATGTTTGAGGCTGTTGCTACGTTACAGTTTAATATTTAGTATTTGGTGTACTGTGATCCTCTGTGTGACTTCTTTACCTTGATACCTGGCATCGATCTCCTTCATGAGCGACACACTCCTCTGCAGGTCAAAGGGAAGCGATTCCACCAGGTCCAGATACTCCTCAACATAATTCACAACAACGTGGCCTGGGTCACCATTGGTCGGATTCAACATTGCGGATCCCCAGGACTCTCGGACACATGCACCTGTTCAAACAGAAATGGTTATTAAAATGTGTGCTGTCCACGTAAAGGCACCCTGCAAACTTTTTCACAAATGTGTATTTTCTTTGCAACTTCAACTTAATACCCTTGTGTCTTCAAGACTTCATTTGTCATGTGTACATACAGCTGCTGCTGGAACAGGCTCCCTCCAAAAATTCCCAACAATATTTAGGGGGAAAAAAAGAATTAAAAAAACTAAAATAAATGAATGAACTAAAGTAATAAAATATGCAATTAAATATAAAATAGAAGGTAGGCAATTCATAAGATAGAATGTAAGTCATACTGCGGTGCATCTCCTGTTTGTGACAGGGCTCACACAGATGCTTTTGCAGTTATCTGAGATCAGTCTGGAACAAACTGTGTGTGGTGAAGCTGTGAAAGTCTGAGGGAGCAAGTGTTCTGCAGTCAGCCATCCTGTGCGTGTAATGATAATAATAATCTACCGATACAACAGAGTGCAAAGCTAGTTCGAGCAGAATTTAAATTAACAGCAAGTGATGAATGAGCTCGGAGAAGACAGCGGAGCTACTAGCTTCACAGTTAGCTAGCTACATTTCCCGGTTCGCTGTAGCGTTAAGGCGGATGCGGATGAAGCACAACCCGACATGCTAACGTGAAGAAACCACACAAACAGCCCCGGTGCTCAGCTTCATGTTCCCATCACTGAGAGCCTATAGCAGCGGGGAGCTCCATTACTCATTATCACCGATGCTAACTGAGGCTAACGCAGCCCGTAGAGTTTACGTGTACGTCAAGTCAACGCCAGCCAACTTTCTCCTCTGTGCGAGTTTGAGATTTAAACCTTGATTTACTATCTTAATCCAGTTGTGTTGTGTTGGCGGACAACGTTAGCGAAGAGTTAACACAAGCAACACACAGATTTGACAAAGATTTACGAACACTCACATTTGAAAACGACTCCACAACCGCTTCGTTCACACACACAACGTAAACAACCACACACAACTTAAATCCACCCGCTAATGTTACACACACACACACAACACAACACGCGAGCTGGAATCATTTTAAATACTGTAATGAGCTTTAAGACTCTTATCTCTGCCATGTTTACTACAAAGTGACTGCTAGCCAAATTAGCGTATGCTAGCCGTTGACATATAAAAAACGACCACACTATTAAAACGCGACAAAAACAAACACTCAAACACGCCACACTCGCGTAGTTGTTGAAAAAGCGACCCACGTAAGAACTCACCGGTTTGTCTTTAAGTGTTTTGTCCTGCAGCTTCTCCGTCGCTGACGTGATCACCGAACACTGCGTGATGCTCCTCTCGTTGCTAGCGCTAGCTCGTGTGTGTGTGTGTGTGTGTGTGTATGTGTGTGTGTGTGATGCTAGCCCCACAGCGGCTAATGTTAGCTGTTGGCTGAAGTGCCTGAACAAATATCCATCAGTGCTAATGTAGACGGCTACAATAGATCCACGCTGAATGAATTCACGAATTAATGAAACAACAAATGCTCCTCCTGATCTCTTTAAGTGAATTTCAAACTGTTATTTTTAGGATCATTGTTGTTACAGAATTATCTCCGCTTTACCCCTAACGAGACTTCCCTCTGGTTTCATAGTGACAAGTGCTTCTTTGAGTCAACATCGCCACCGTGAGGTAACAACAACGAACTGTTATACTGTAGATTGTGTTGAAAACATTTGTTAAAAAAAAAGAGCCACTCAAAACACACACTATAATTTATTATTTATTTCAAAGTTCAAACAGGTTTCTGGGTTTCTCTGTGTCTTTGATGGGCATGTTTGGTGAATGCATTAATAATTCTACGTGGCGGACGGAAGAGACGTTGTTGGTTTGTTTATTTCCTGTAATTAATGAACTTCTTTCAACAAGTGAGTGTGTTGTATTTCCAGCGCTGTGTTTTAAAGGAGACAGTCCACGCCTGTGTGATTCTCATTCAAATTCAACTAGATGAGAACATCCAGTCCACCCAAAGGCTCTACCACCAGTTTCTACTACCAAAGCAAAACTGTGAATGGATCTTCAGCGTTTTAACAAGTTTGACAGGATAAACATTGACATTGATTGTTTTCAGCTTTCAAATAACTTTTTAAAAGCCGGGCCAATCTCCGGGATCATGTCCGAGGTGGTGGTGGATCTGCCGTGGCGCTGGAATGCTTGACTGTTGCACTGCCTGGTGAGTGAACAGGCTCCGAATGCTGCAACCACTGAAGGATTCATACTGCAGGAAGACAAAAATGATGGTTTAACTTAACATAAAACAACACAAATATGGAAAATGTATTTAATTATACAATATGACAGAAAGCATGTTTGCATGTTTCGGCCGCCAACTCTCGATTTGCAACTCAACAAGATTCCTAAGTGACAATAGGTTGGGGCCGGACTGAACTGGAGATTTCAGTTGTTTTTTCCAGTGTTTTTGAGGAATCATTTTATCTATAAATGTCAGAAAATTCTGACAGAGTTTTCCACGGGGACTTCTTCAAATGTTTTGTATTTCTTTAAGAAAAAAATAATAAATAAGGACAAGCATCATCCTAATTGTTTGGGCTTGAAAAATGTCCTTTATCAAAGTGTTGAAGATAAACTATTTTTGGATGAACAAATAAATAATGTTCGCAGTTGCAAAATGTTCGCAGTTGCAAAATACACAAAATATTATAAAGGATGATCAATGAAGTTTAAAGACGTAACAATTTGAGTTTCTTAATATAGCGAGTTGAGTGGAAACTAATGGATGCTGTGAAGGTATGTAGGAAACATAACATTTGGAAGTAGTTACCATACGTTTTTAGTTTGTTCAGATACAAGGTCATGTGCTGAAACATGTACAGGCACTGGTATGGGTCTTTAAATGTATTATATGCTACCATCAAAGGTCCAGTTTGTGAGATTCAGGTGAAAGGGATCTATTAGCAGAAATTGAATTTAAAATAATCATTTATGTTTCCACTAGTGCGGTTCATCTTAATTGTAGAAATTGTTGTTTTCTTTATCGCACAACAAGCCTTTTATATTTCATTTTTTAAATTTATGTCCTCTCTAGGGAGGCTGCCATGTTTTTTTACAGTTGTCCAAGCTGGACCAACGCAAAACCTTTAGAATTTTTATGACAGTTGTGTTTGGAAGGAGAGGGTGAGGTGAGGGGTGTTCAGCAGCAACATGCAACTTCACCGCTAGATTTCACTAGATTCTACACACTGAACTTTTAAAACACAGAGCACACACAGCCAAACAGGTGTTCACCTTTTGACCCCTCCAGTTGCAGCGGCAGCATGAGCCCAGTGTGCCAGCACTCCCATAGATCCAGACAGGAGGTCGCCCTGTCCACCACATCTTCTCCCACTGCCCTCAGCACTGCACCAGATCACTGAAAACAACAAGAGTCAACTTGAGATGACAAAAACAACAGTGTCTCAACACACGTCTAAGTAGAGATGGAAAATCTTAAGATCTGCTTGAGCAGTTAAAAGCTTGTCTGATGCGGTTGTGTTTGTACTGATGGGCTTGATACTAACCTTTACTGCCATCTGTGATGAGATCCTGTTCTCCTTTTAGCACCAGAGTGAGGTTGCCCATGGCTACACTGAGCTGCAAGGCGCTGCGTTGATGGTCACTACTGTCCATGGGTTCATGGTGCTGAGACAGCGACACACAGAAAGCCACACACACACATTAACATACAGAATCATGTTTTGATTGTCTGCTAGTGACCGACTGCACTCTGCTGACAGACCTACCAGTGCCTCATATAGTCGGGTGAACTCCATGAAGTTAGGTGTGAGGATACCCTTGGCGTACCCTTGAATAACAGATGGTTGCTGTGTAACAAGCCATAATCCATCCTGGTAAAAAAAACAAACACGAGACACACACACACACAAACACACACACACTCAGTGACTGCCTCCCATGAATCCAGTAAATCCCATCTGCTCAACAGCTGAAACATGATTTGATCAACTTACCGCATCGATGACTATCGGAATATCTCTCGCTTTAGACTTCTCTATCACCTCCTAAAAGTGTGAGAAAAAAATGTTATATCAAGCCCACAAACTGTTTTCCTTAAGCTTAACAAAATACTTATGTACAGATATACCCGAGTCACATTCCACAACAGACTGATGTGTCAAAGCTAAAAATGTCAGCAGCAGAGTTTGCGTGCTTCTTCCTCAGACATATGGAATCGTCATCTTTCTCCCATCCCTCTGACAATCCCGCACATCTACATAGTTAGCAAACATGTGTCAGTTATAAGTCACACTGCGTCATAACATGTTATATTTTGGTGTGCAGGTTAAAGTGATCACTGATTTCTCTAACAATCCTTAAGCAGTTATGTTTTCACCCCAGTTAATTTGTCAGTTGGTCAGTAGGATGATGCAAAAACTACTGAACTGAAATCCATGAAACCTGAGGAAAGGACGGGACATGAGCCAAGTAAGGACCCATTGTATTTTGGCTTGTCTCTCAAAAACGGGGAGGATGCAACAATTTTTTCAAATGCATCAATTTTTTTGGAACTTTTTTACTTAATAAATAATACACAATACAACAACATCAGAAATGTTTTGGGGACTGTTATCTGTGAGTGTGTGCAATTTGGGGAAGATCAACAAAAATCCGGTTTTAGCAAATGTGGTTTCATCATCCGCTAAGATAATGATTTTGTGATCTGCATTGTTTTGTTGGCATAGCTACCAGGGTTGATTGAAGATAAGGCTGCTTGGTGGAGGAATGTGCTCTACTACACGGCATTCAAGTTGAAGATATGTCATGTTACATGCACAAGTAGCTAAAAGGCTGTTTTGAGTGAAAAAGAAAGACTGAATATTTCCCACGTGCCTTAACAGTTTTCAGTAAAAAGTCTTCTCTCCCTAGACCTGGTCCCACCACAAGGCCATGTAGCCTCGGGAGCCATTTTTCAATCTCCTCCACTGCATTAGGACTGTCCCTTGATAGACACACACAAACACACACATATTAGTGGTGGTTGAAAGAAGACATTATTTTGTATTAACCTGGTTATGTACTTATTTCCAAGTTATTCACTTTCTGTCTTTCCTTTGTGTATAAATAACCTGCTTTTGTAAAAACAAACACTGATGGGTCAACGTTACTATGACAACTATTGTACATAATGCATTTTGCTGACTTTTAACAACAGTCATGAGGAATAAAGCCACTCCTGTCACTTTGTGATGACAATGCATGTAAACTGCACCGAGTGAGGACTCAACAGTCATATTGATTTTCACTACAAGGCGTTGAGTCATTTGAAAATAGAACTCATATTGAGAGTGTGTGACAGAAATGCAAACACAGTTCATACAGTAGGCATTGAGACCAAATTTGCCACTTGTTATGAACTTATGGTGAGAAAACACCATTATAAATCAGCAAAAGCCGACCTTTTACAGTATAATGATCCTCCTTATTCCTTACAACTGTTGTTATGACAAGTAATTCTTAATAACGGTTTAGAAAAACTCTGATGTGTTCCTGAAAGTAACTTCATGAGGAAATAGGCATTAGAAAAATAGTTACCACACTTTTATTTTTAACCAAAGTTTTAATTTCCTAAGTAATGGGACAGCACTGATGTAAAAACAAACAACAACACACTATTCCTTTTACTTATGATCATATTGTTGTCAGAAGTGATCCTTTACTCACAGAACAGGATGAACTATGAGCTCAGGGCTGTATGACTTGATTACAGTCGCAGCATCTTTGGTGCAGAACACATGAGACAAGTCGGCCCCCTGGAGACGAGAAAAAAATATTCAGTCACAGCATCAGAACCACACGATAACTTTAGACTCTGTAAAATATTCATGTCAAATCTGTATTTAAGACTATTTACCACTTTCAATGCAGAGATCGCTGCAAAATATGGGGCTCCAGTATAGCTTCAGGGGGTGAAGAGAAACAGTGTTGGGACAAATGTTCTATAACAAATGAGGGATGTTTCTATTGAGGAGGATTTGGTCTTTGTGTCACATACTCTTGGCATCCTCCAATGATCCCGATTCGTCCGGCTTGTCCCTTGTGCTTTTTGGACGTCAGTGGAGGGACTATACTCTTTACTAGGGCAAGGAGTTCATCCTCCATGCCGCTGTGTGAGGTAGACCCCAAGCCGTAGTAGCGTTCAAACACTGAGGACATAAACAGATTAAGAGTCAGCAGATAAGCGATGACAAAAGTTTGACACCAAAGACAATGAAAACAGAATTAAAACCGAACTAATGTACTGTAGATAAAGGATAAATGAACACGTAGCGTGACTGCTCCATCACTGAGTGCGCCTGCGATTTCAATTTCCTCTTCACACATTCCACCTCCCTGCTGCACACATGACACCAAAACCAATACCTAAGGCCTGGGGATCTGGTTCCAATAGTTGACTCTGTTGGCTGTAACAGTCTGTCTGGGGTAAAGGACGTCTGAGGTGACCCGATGGGCCACGTGCACACGACGGGGGGGCACCGGAGAACACAGGCGCACGGGCAGGGACGGAAGCTTTCTTGGAGGGAGTGCTTGCAGAGCCGGGCCTGGCGGAGGAGGAGGCGGAGGAGGAGGAGGAAGACGAGGAGGAGATGCTGGAGAACATCTGGCCGAGCATCTGGAGCATGTGCAGCTCCCTGGCGTGCTCGGCCTCTCTGCGGCGGTCCTCTGCCTGCAGTCGCTGCTCCTCCATGCGGTAGAAGTTGTCCTCGGCCTGGGCGCTCTGCTCCAGGAACTGCTCCATCAGTTTCTCCATTGGGAAGTTTGCACGCCTCTTCCTCTGCCTCTTGGGGGCTCTGGGTGGCATGTTAGTGGTCGACTGGGCGCTGTTGTGGGGTCTCACTGAGGTGCCTTAAGTAGAGAATGAGGGAGGGTGATTAGGTGATGCATCAGATAGTCGAGGTATAAATGATTCAAAACACACTGTCTGCACCCATGTAACGGAGAAGCAGAAGGAGGGATCACTTACTGTTATTTCCCAGTGTCACTTTAACTGGGATCGGGATGGGAATAGTTGGGTATTCCAGCTTCACTTCAGCGTCCGCAGGGTAAGGACACTCCCCTGTGCACTCGGAGTAAACATCCTGGCCGTCCTCTCCATCCTCCTCCAGGCCATCAACGGCCTCCTCTCCTCCCATCCCGCCGTCCATGAACTCCCGGGGGTCCAGAGCGGCCCGGTTGCTCAGGATGCCGTCCATGGCGTCGTAGAACTTGCAGATCTTGTGGTACTGGCCGTTGTTGCGCAGGTTGCCCTCCTTCGCCAGCAGGTACTGCCTCTTCAGGCTCTTGATGCGCACCCGGCATTGCTCCGGCGTCCTGTCGAACCCCATGGCCCCGAGCCGCCGGGAGACGTCGCGGTACACGAAGCTGTTCCGGAAGTTCCCGTCCAGCGCCGCCTGGATGTCCTGCTCCCCCCAGATGTTCAGCAGGGTCCTCGTCTCCACGTCCGACCACAGGAAGCCCCGCGTCGTGTTGGCTAGCATGGCGGAGCCCGGGAGTGATCACCGCCCGGGGACGGAGGTGTTGACACTGCGGATTATGACGGACGTCTGGATGTCGGTGCTTCGCCGCATCCAAGCCGCGGGGCGCTTCCGTCCCGAGCCCGGTCAGCACCGAGCCACCGGCCCGCTGCTCTTCTCCCGGAGACCAGACCCAGCTGACAACTTGTGAAGCATCACATCAACCTGCACACGTCCACTCTTTGTACGCCAGCGACCTATTCCTCTGCGTGGGTCCTTTTTACGACGTTAGCTAAATACGTCCGCACGGCACTCGGGGATATAAACTGACCGGGGATGGGCTTCCTGATCGCTGCCCGCTGCCTTCACCTCGGCTGGGTCGGTTTAGAAACTGACCTCTGATCAGTCCTGAGAGAGAGGGGGGGGGAACTTCACCTTTCTCCCCCGCCCATGCCCGGTGTCTGCGAGGTCCTAGAGACCCGCACCGACCCTCCACCAACATGTAGCTAACAGACGCTAAGCTAACTAGCTGTGGCATAAAATGTAGGCTCGCCCCCCCCCCCTGTGTTTACCTCTCCTGTTCAAACAGATGTATGTGGCGATAATGGACAGTGTGAGTGTGAGGAGGGTATAGGTGAACATCTGGATGTGTTGTGGCATGTTGTCATCTCTAGCTCCTCTTGCTCCTCTTCCTCCTCTTCTTACCTAACGTGGATCTGAGCCTCCCCGCTGACAGCTGCAGACACACGGCTCGGATCATGAGGCTCCGTGGGAAAGGAGGGAACTTATGGTGCCTTCAAAGCCTCCTCGGACACTCCACGATCCCACACTGTTGAGATCTGTCAACAAACGAGGAGCCAAACGGAAGTCGGTTAAAGCTGCAGTTCCTCTACTGGCCTCCACGTGTGCTGACTGCAACACAATGCAACACTCTTCCTTTTTTTTAACCCATTTATATTAGTAACATGAGACATACTCATACAAGTTACAAACACTGCGTTCTGTGCAGTCATTTTTTAAGACGCTTTTTTAGACAGATTTTTCTACGGCAGCCCCTGAAGACACACAAGATCTATCAATTTTTCTAACTTGTGCTCACGAGATAATTACCTAGTGGAAATAAGATATTTATCTTGTCAAAAATGTTTTTTTTCTTTTTACCACAGGACATGAACGCAGCACATGAGTTAATGAAGCCGGAACAGGCTTTAAAGCTTAGATCTAAAATCGAAAAAAAAGGTGCATAGAAAAGGCAGAATAAAAAATATAACGCCCCACATTAGTAATACTACTAATAATAATAATAATAATAATGTTGTCTTATATTTACGGAAGAGGATTAGGGCCACTGTGGAAAAAACAAGTGAGTTCTGAGTTTAAACACAGAATTCTGCCTTTTCTCTCAGAAATCTGACTTTAATCTCAGAATTCTGAGATTAAAGTCAGAATTCTGAGTTTAAACTAAGAACTCACTTGTTTTTTCCACAGTGGCCCTAATCCTCTTCCGTATTAATTGACATCAAACTCTCTAATAGAAAATCTTGTTTGACTCATTTAATTCCCTGTCCTGTAGATTTCCAAAGTCACATGAACTTTGATCTGTCATCACTAACGGTAAAGCCTACAGTCTATGGGTAAAGCTCGTGTATAAAAACAACACAAGCCTGATGTGACGAATCAGGCTAACTTGTTGAGTAAATATTGCCCTGAGTTTTGCCTTGCAGGTGCAAATAAAGTACTACATGAACAACATGACTCTAAAACTTGGCTGTAGACAAATGTTTCCTCCTTTATTGCACTTGGGAGACCAGTAAATAAGTAAAAGCATAAATATAACCATCTAAAATGGGGCAAGGACAAGAAGATTATATTTGAAGATGTGTTATCTCCAAAGTAGTATTGTCGTTCTCCTTTAGATACAGTAATTTTCAAGAATACAAACACTCATTTTCTGATCATTAACTTGATAATATCACTGGATAAATATAATCTTCACGCTATGCAGGTGGACCTCTCCTTTGGCTTGTTAAAAAAAATATCACAGTTTGCTCTTTGAATGCTTATGCTAGGTTGAGTTTTATTTTTTTTTTCCCCTGATTGTTGTTTATTTCTTTAAATTTTGTCTAAGTGTTTAAAGAAAATAAAGTTAGGTTAAGTCTTCTACATAGCACCTTTGTAGATCAGATGTCACAAAATAATTTAGAATCCAAAAAAAAGAAATATAAAGCAAATAAAGACATCAGCCTACTAATTCAACTAATGTCTGTCTGTGAAACATAAAAGACCCGCGAACCCTTAATCTCATCTAATCTCCCCCAGTAGTATAAAAATTAGAATAACATATTGATTACAATAAAAATATGTTGAACCGGTCACAAATGAACCTGCCTGCAAGACAACATTTAGGGAGATTTTATAGGGTGATCCGCAATGAAAACAAATGAAAGAGAGGGCAAATGGGAAACATGATATAAAAATTTGAATAACATATTGTTATGAATAAAATATGGAAGTAACTGTGGTGATGACCCTGCCTTCCACACAACACGTAGAAACTCCTTTACTTCCGCCTACCAGACAACACACGGGGGAAACTCCGTCCCTCGCCTCCTCGCCTGTTCACTTACTTCCTGTTTCACCTCAGTAACTTTTTGAAGTCCAGACAGAAGCAGCGGATCCGAGGAGTCAACACTGGAAATGGCGTCTGTCAGCGAAACTTGTGCGAAACGAGGACTACTCTTTACGAACTAGATCCGGACTCATTTCCCGAAGAGTCCCAGGAAAGCAGGAGCTCTGTCCCCGGCCCCCTGTGCCCGGCGCCCCGCAGCATCACCCGCACCATGCCCGAGGTGTCGAAGATGAAGAAGCCCGACGTGAAGGTGGTCCTCCTGGGGGACATGAACGTGGGGAAGACGTCGCTTCTCCACAGGTACACGGAGAGGAAGTTTAAAGACACCGTGAGCACCGTCGGAGGGGCGTTCTTCCTCAAGCAGTGGGGGCCCTACAACATCTCCATATGGGACACCGCCGGTAACGACCTCCCCTCTTCGTCTTTTCTCTCCCACATTCTGTTTTTTAACTCTTATCTGATTTTCCTCACCTGAAAAACGCGTGATCCCTCCACTTGAGGCAATCACTGGCATGTGACCGCTGCTCGGCTGCGTCATGAGAACCTGGGGCTCTGCTGCTGTTCTGTGGGTTATTTACTTTTAGTGACAACAACATAAAGTCCTGCTCGATGACAACTGTTCAGGTTAAAACATCACGAACACAACACGTGGATCGAGCTCACTGATGTCCAACAACCTTTAAAAACAACTTTAGATCTAATCTCTGAATCTGTGCACAGCCACACAACTCTTACAGCAACACCAGGTCACGTTAACTGATTGATTTTTGTTTATTTGGGAACAGATTCAAGTTTTAAACTCGCTGAAATTCAGACTTTTCCAGTGTAAAGGGATATTTAACTGCTAATAAGATACTTAACACAGTCTGCATTAGGTTTTACTGTTTCATATTTAGATTATTTGGGTAGAATTAATAATGGGAAGAATGTTACTGAGACATAGCAACGCTAGGTCACGTTAACTGATAGATTTTTGTTTATTTGGGAACAGATTCAAGTTTTAAACTCTCTGAAATCCAGGCTTTTCCGGTGTAAAGGGATATTTAACTGCTAATAAGATACTTAACACAGTCTGTATTAGGTTTTACTGTTTCATATTTAGATTATTTGGGTAGAATTAATAATGGGGCGAATGTTACTGAGACATAGCAACACTAGGTCACGTTAACTGATAGATTTTTGTTTATTTGGGAACAGATTCAAGTTTTAAACTCTCTGAAATCCAGGCTTTTCCAGTGTAAAGGGATATTTAACTGCTAATAAGATACTTAACACAGTCTGCATTAGGTTTTACTGTTTCATATTTAGATTATTTGGGTAGAATTAATAATGGGAAGAATGTTACTGAGACATAGCAACACTAGGTCACGTTAACTGATTGATTTTCGTTTATTTGGGAACAGATTCAAGTTTTAAACTCGTTGAATTTAGGCTTTTCCCGTGTAAAGTGATATTTAACTGTTAATAAGATACTTAAAACAGTCTGTATTAGGTTTAACTGGTTCATATTTAGATTATTTGGGTAGAATTAATAATGGGGCGAATGTTACTGAGACATGGGGCACTTCTGGCTTCATGTCAAGCTAAGTATAAAATGAAATCATATGTTTATCAATCAAATCAGATATACTTTATTCTGCTACAGCAGCTGCAGAACAATACATTGTGTAACATATAACAAAGGGATCAAAGACCTGTTTGTCAGTTGATCCAACACACGTCACTCATCAAGTCAATTCGATGTTAGTTTTAGTTTCACGTCACATTTAAATTGACAATTTTTCATTATCAGACTATCTGAGAATCTTTCTTTATAAACACGCCAGCTCTTAGCTTTAGAAATCTGTGATCAAAGTTTTGTCACAAGCACGTGAACTTGTGCTTCTTGTGAACTTCTGTCCTACGAACAACCCCGAGGACCACGAGAGCGCAGATGTTTTATGTTTCGTGTCCCAAGTAAACCACTTTTTGTCAGCTGTTACTGGAATAACTGTACATTACCGCTGACGAATAAAGCTTCTGACCGCTCTACATTCCAGTATTGTGTAACTATAAATCACTGTTACTCTTCTTAGGCAAATACACACATCACTGAAATGGTTGGTGAGCCGTAGAGATAAGGGAAACGCCGCCCTTGTCACCAGTGATTCACTTCCTGTCTCTGTTCCCTAACTTCAACAAAAACGAAGCTGTGACACAGGGTCGTATTAGAATCAGTCAGATGTTTGGCTTGTCATGTTGAAACCTGGTCATATGGAGCACAGTTCACATACATTAAAGCGTTTCACAGACCTAAAAACTGACTACCCTGTTCCTCTTAATGGTCACATGACAGGGTGATGACAGGAAACTTGACTCCGCCTTGCTCTAACCTGGCCTTTCCAAATTTATGTGCAATACTATACTTTCCCAGAGGCAGGAGAATGACGGAGTTAGGGTTACACAAATATGCAAAACCAAGTATCCTTCCACTGACTCTTTTTGCTCGGATGCATCCCAGGAGTTATTTTTGTCATTGGACAGAACATGAGTTGAAACCCAACAATCAAATTCATATTGGTATTCGTACAACATCTTCTCAAATATCAACATTGGATGGTTTTCTTGTCCATCATATATCATAGTGAACTCAGTATCTTCCTTCTTCTATCAAGGATTTTAAAAGATAACTTCAGGCATCATTTACAATTCTTTACAAATCAAAATGACGAATTGATTAGTTTAACAAACTATCTGGAGAGGAAAATATATAAATCACTGGTTGCAGCCTTGGATACTGTTTAATCTGAGCTGCCAGTTTATCAAGTGTATTCAGCTTTAACTAATATAGACGGATAGTCAGATATAGCAGACCTGCAATATATCCTGTCTTCATGAGGTTCTGTTTTTTGTCCGTTGGTGTGTTTGTTTGCCAGCTAGATTATGCACAAACTACTGAATAGATTTCCATGAAACTTGCTGCAAAGAGGGGACATGTGCCAAGAAATAACTCATTAAATTTTGTGAGCAGATCCGGACCAGTAGGCAGATACAGGATTTTGTATGTTCATTTCTTTAACATTGTGAAATATAGTGTTTTTTTGTTGTTGCTTTTTTTAAGCATATCACAGCTTTCCCAGGAAATAATGCACGGATTGAATTAAACCTGGAATATTTAGGGGACTGAAACAATCAGATTTACTGCAGGACTGTTGTATTGGCCTTTGCCTCACATGACATTTTAAGATGTCTTATCAGAGAAACATGGGTGTTTACTGATAACATCAACAATGGCTTTGATCAGTTTAAGTCTTAGTGAAAAATACCTGAAACTGAAGCAGCTAAATGGAAATCAGCTGTTTTTCCACCTGTGCTTTTCCTGCTGTGACATGTTCAAGTATCTTCTGTGAGAAAGTCAGATTAGACTCCATTAGATTGAGTTAAGCGTGCCTAATAAGCCAGTAACCAACAGATGCCCCCGGTGGAAATGTTTTCACACAATGTGGCCTTTCAGGGATCCTAAATATTTCAACAACAAAGGTTGTTTCTGTGCTCAAACTGCTGACTGGTTGCACAATCTGTCTCTGTGTCTTTTCTCCACTGCTCCTCTTGCAGTTATTGCTGTAATAACTATTTGTTTATGTGATTTTGTCTCACAGGTCGTGAACAGTTCCACGGGTTGGGCTCCATGTACTGCAGAGGTGCGTCAGCTGTCATCCTCACCTACGATGTCACCAACTGGCAAAGCTTGGCTGAGCTGGAGGAGCGCTTCCTGTCCCTGACCGACACCGCTAACCAGGACTGCATTTACGCCATAGTGGGCAACAAGGCTGACCTCACAGACCCTAAAGCCCACGACTCAATCGGAGTGTCGGAGGATCAAACCCAGTGTGAGGAGGGAAGGACAGAACCACAGATTCTGTCCTCGTGCCCGACACCCCCGGCCTCTCCTGAGTCCCTCTCCGGGCTGATCCTACACAAACAGGTCGCCCACGAGGACGCGGTGGCTTTCTATGGGAGAATACTGCGCTACAAGGGCCTGGAGGACAAGAGCAGCCTGCCTCCGGAGAAGATGTGCTTCGAGACGAGTGCCAAGACAGGCTACAATGTGGACGCATTGTTCGAGACACTGTTTGATCTGGTGCTGCCCTCCATCCTGAGGAAGAGAAACGAGAACCAGGAGTCTCCCACAGTGGACCTGGAGGTGTGCAGGGGGGCAGGCGGCAGGCGGGCCAGATCCACCTGCTGCTAGAATCTGCCTGGAAGAGGCGGAGAGGCGGCCACAAGCAGAGACTTGTTTTTAGCAAAAGACAATCAACACGTTGGTCTAAGCACCAAATACTTACTGTGATGGTACCAATGATTTGCCTTGATTAAGACCCAAACACTTACACACACAAACACACACACTGTGGTGCTATGAAGATGGTCCGAAAAGTTCAGTGTCCTGAGACATTTCCTTATTAAATATTGGAAATTAAAGCGTTTCCTCATCACTCTGTGCTTTTTGAAACCTTCCACACTAACGACTGAAACTGCACTTGTATCCCAAAGATGTGCCTGTGGGCAAATAATGCACATGAGTCAATCACTGCTATTTTTGATTAAAATTGAAATTTAACAGCACTAATTGTTAGTTTGGTGGCACATTTCACTGTTTTTGTTAGAGTTGAGCTGAAGGGGTTTATTGATAAATCACAAAGTCTTTTATTTACTGATCTTTATATTTTATAGCCACTTTTGGAACTTTTTCAATGAGTGTAAAAATCCCAGTTGAATTTTTACCTATGCTGTCGTAATAAAGATTTTTATTTTGCAGGTTGCCTGGTCTGTCAGATTTGGAATTTAGTATTCAGACACAAACTCTGTAAAATATACAAAATCCGCTGCTGAAATTACGTGTTTATACAAATACCAGCTGCGGCCCTAATCCTTATCGCCAAAGGCTCTCAAATCCCATTTTTCTAGGTCTATAGTGGCGTCATCTCTTTTTTTGTCCTGAGATCTTTGTGTTCCTCCAACTTTGCATCAGCTGCAAATCTTCCTGCTGTGTTCACAAATGCATCACTCTGATATTTTTCTAGGGAGCTGTCAGCTAAAATGTGTGGAGCAACTGACTCGGACATTTGCACTCTCACATAAATCTCCCCCCGGAAAATTTCTGTAAGTTATCAGGACTGAAAAGAAGCTTCCGTGAGTTAAGTGACACAGAAATATAACAAACAATATTTATTTTGTACAGTCAAATGAAATGAAATTCACATAATTAAATTGCAGTTAAAGCAAATGTCAGTATTTTCCATTCACATCAAACTGTTTATTTCCAAGTGAATGTAGATGAAGTGGAACATTTGACCTACTTTTCTAAATTGGGTGAAATACTAACAACCCCGGATCAGTGACCAGACTGAGGATTTGCTGCAGTCAGACCTTTGATCGAGGCTGTTTGCGTTCTGTTGGCAGCGGTTAAATAATTAGTAGATTTGTAAAGGATAAGGGAGTGTGGCATGAGTCATGTTAGATAAGGTATACATTTAAAACTCTTAGGGACCTGGGTCAAGTTGGTTCAGCTGGTTTAAATACAAAGAGAATCAGTGCGTTGTATGAACATTCGGTGCAAGAAAAATAAAAGCTGCAGGCTACTTTTGCAGTAGTTGGATAAAGTAAATGCATAAAACAAGTGCCGTATTATAAAAATAGGTTTTGTAAGAGCATGGGAATAAAGGCGGTGTAGTGAGACCTCAGATGACACTCATCATATGGCTGAGAAGCAGGGTCAGTGGTTTTATGGCGGGCCGTAGACCCTATAAACAATAAAAAACATCTAGATAAACTGAAGCAGTGCATACACACAGGCCTCTTGGGTTCAGCTGTACGGTGTCTGATCTGTGTCATAGTAGCTGAGGTAATAAGTTAAAACAGTAAGCACCAATCCACATTTTATATAAAATACGTCTCTCATAATGTTGTTGGCTTTGTAATGTGGCTTCTGATTTATCTACAGGGGGACATTTCACTCAAAGCTCAAGGAATCACACAGTCATTGTATATGGGAGCTCTATGGGAGAGAGTTTGCATTGATCTCAATTCGGTATTTCAGATCCCTCACTTTGGTTTTTGAATATCGTGGATAGAGAGATAACACAACACCACCGACGACGGATCAATTTCTTTTCGTTTCTGCGGATTCTCTCACAAGTTCTTCATGCAGACCTGGCAGCGGCTGATGCGTGACAGGAGCTGGCCTGCTTTCAGAGTCTCTGATGCTGGGTTAGCGTGGAACGACTGATCGATGGAGGTCAGCCAGAAGCTCTGCTTGTTCGCGAAGTAGTGGCACGTCCCTTTGGCTCCGTTACACTCGATGAACGGTGTCGTGCGGAAGTCCTCCAGGCAGGAGCCGGGCGATGACAAGGACTGACCTCCGCCCTCGTTTCCTGCTGCTGTGTGCTGTGGAGATAAAGGCGAGAGGGGGAGAGAGGAGAAGCCAAACGTTCAATAAATAACATGGGAAATAACAGAGATAACAGTGAGCTGATCTTACAAACAAGTATTCCCTCTTGCAATGAAAAACTGGAAAAGAGATTGGAGCTAAAACCAAGTGATTCAGACAGAGGGTGAACACAGGAGCTGCAGCAATGGCCAGTTTGAGGAAAGCAACGTTTGTTCTGAATATTAACACATGTAATCAATAAAATCCTAAACCTGAATATGAGCAGAATATGTCTCCATTAAAGTCAGTTCCACGTAGACGGACCTGCTGCCAGAAATACTTACTGGTGCATAGTGTGCAGAAAATAGTCTAATAATTACATAACTTGCATGATGTTTGTTAGACAGTGGTCAGATGTTCTGGGAAATTATTAAGCCTATTTTACAGAAATGTTAGTGAACAATTTTGAAGCTCTGTGTTTTCAGCAGGAGTTACGAGGTAAGGGTTTAAATAGAATTTTAATTGGGAAAAAATTGTTGAAAGTTTACAATCCAAAATATTTTTATTGAAAAAATGCAGAATATTGCCTTATCCTTAAACACCAATGATGACTTACCAAGACTTTAATACCCACATTGTAATTGAACTAAATTAGCGCCAATGTGCAACTGCTTTTACTTTTCCTAAGGTTAGAGTATCATGTTCTAATAATTGACATAACAGGATGATGGATGAATATTAAACTGCTGCACAAAGCATCTGATTATTCTTCTAACTCCAGAAAGAAGGCAGGACTCACCATGAGGTAGGAGTAGCCGATCCACAGGCTGCGCCAGCCGGCCGGACACTGTGGGATGGTGATGTCCTGGCTGTGGACCGCGATGGCAACTGACGGAGCTTCACACACCGAGCAGCGGCTGATGTAGGGTTTAATTTCTCCCTCTTCCACGGGCATCATGGGAAGAGGAGCCGTTGTCGACAGCCAGTAGGACTTATCATTTCTGCTGGCGTAGTAACAGAGGTCTCCAGGATTGCAGTAGAGGAAAGGCATGGTGCTGAAGCGTGGGAGGCAGGAGCCGGCCAAACCTGAAAAGGACCAATGGGCCAAATTATAGAGGTATGACAGGTATACACAAACTCAATTAATTTCATTCTTTTAATTAGTATATAAATAACACTTAATTGTATTCCTCCGCAAACCATTGAGGTTGTAGGAAATATGTTCACAATCTCCCATTCTGCTCTTGAGTTATGGTGTTAAACAAAAGTTTTTGATCACACTTATAATGTAAAAGTTGACCGTTGACCTTCTGGATATAAAAATGAATTTCATGTCACGTCAATATTTTATGCAAATAGACATTTGTGTGAAAGTTTATGCATTATAGTGTATTAATTCTTGAGTTACTGCGACAAATGTGTTCTGATAATGTTTGAATGCCCTTTGACCTTTGTGCCAAGCTGAATGACAT
Organism: Limanda limanda; assembly: GCF_963576545.1. Classification (NCBI taxonomy): domain Eukaryota; kingdom Metazoa; phylum Chordata; class Actinopteri; order Pleuronectiformes; family Pleuronectidae; genus Limanda; species Limanda limanda. The sequence continues at coordinate 13,494,785 of NC_083651.1, forward strand.
TCCTGCAAGATGTTCCTGGGATGTTGAGATCGTTAGAATGGGATGGACGTAAGTAAGTGCAGCATATGTATGCAAGGCTGATCATGACACTATTTCAAGCGTGGCAGCATAAGAATAAGAAATTTATAATTGAAAAAAAAAAAAAATTTAGCAGATTTTAATCCTGGGACTATTTGAACATATATTGGGAATTCAAAAGTTTAAATTTTGCTTCACAGTGGCTTGTGTAACTTCTGCTCAACAGTGGACAATGTGCCAGAACTGACCTGAATTATGGGGGAACAGTAAATCATAACCAGACCTGCAGAAATTCTCTGAATGTACTGAGCTGAGTATTAAAGCATTTTATAACTTAACTTTTTATAACTATGACTTGTTGATGTTTTATCTCTTCCATCAGAATTAACTGCATCGTATAAAAAGTTCTGAAAACTAAAGTAAGTATGACATCTGCTGCTGATATTTTCCAGAGACAGAATGAAGAGCAGGCTTGTACTGGCTGGCATGCAAACTGTAATTAGATTTTGAGTTGGCGCTACTTGTAATGTGAAACATTTTCATGCCCTGAAACTAACTAATTAAATAACCACCAGCAGGACGAACTGATGAGGCCGACCGGTCTGGTATCTCTTCTGGTTCAATGGATCACAATGTCAGGGTCGTTTAATGTGGGGTACGCTCGCCTAAACAGTTAATGCATTCTGACAGGACTGCACTATAACACACTCACTGTGAATGACAACACAGGGTTTTATCCTTCCAGAACCCTGTTTGTACCTTGACGAATTTTGAAATGAAATCATTTTATTGTTCATCCCAACTTACCGAGGTCCTGATTGTGGGCTTTTTCCTGGCCCTCCAGGTACAGCAGACTGTAGCCGTTCCACAGTTTGGACATACCCACTGGACACATGGGCGTCTGATCTGACTGACTGTGCTTCACCAGTAAGTAGCCAACACTGACACTGCGGCCCGCCATGCCAGGTAACCCGGAGATCCCAGGGCTGCCACGGCGACCTGTTGGGGAATGAGGAGTTCAGAGGTGTTTTTCGCTGAGTGAACTTATCACCCTTAATAATAATATCCAATCCAAAAACTATTAAAAAACATATTTTTTATCTCAGATATTTGAAAATTTGAACATATCGTCATTGTAAGCTTTTTCCTTATCTGAAAGTAGCATGTAGCATCTCCAAAAACGTTATATAATAAAACATCTTGGCCTGGAAAATTCAAGTCATTAGCTCACTGCGAATCATTTTCCCTTCAGTGCTCAATGGTTCATTCCCTGAAACAACTCTCACAAAAAAATAACAACACAGCTCCCGTGGTGACTGGTTCGCTGCTTAATTCTTCACCTACTTTAAATCCTTTAATCCAGGCTTATCAACCTAATCCTAAAATGCCCCACAGCGTCAGACGCACCTTCCATGCCCTGCAGACCGGGGTGGCCCATGTGTCCGACCTCTCCACGGAATCCAGATGTTCCTGGTGTTCCACTGATCCCAGGCATGCCCTTCTGCCCAATGGGTCCCATGAAACCTGTAGAGGAAGCAGTGATGTGGATGTTGAGCAGGACAGTTCTCACTCAGAGATGCTCAACAGCAGATGTTTTATGAGAATAACTGACCTGAATCACCGGGAGGACCCTGTGGCCCTATTTCCCCTCTCACCCCCACCGGTCCATTGAAACCCTGTGGTCCTGCAGGGCCCCTCTCTCCTGGGACTCTGACGGGAAGTGGAGCAGGACCCTGGCTTCCTGGGTACCCACGGTAACCTGCAGCAGGGATGGATTGTGTTAAGACAAAGACCAAAGGGCACATTTGCTGGAGATACATGAAATCCATTGAGCAGTATACAGTAGTGCCTAATTTACCTGGTTCCCCAGTGTTTCCTTTTGGACCAACTGGTCCTCTTTCTCCCTTCACTCCAATATGACCAGGAACTCCCATCATCCCTTGCTCCCCTTTCACACCTGCAAAAAAGAAAGCACATCAAGACTTTGCAGAAAATATTTTATATTTCAATATTTGCAGGCTACTTGACTCTTGAATTGTAAAACATTGACACTGCAACTTATTGTCTGTAACCGTATTATAATTCTAATATTGTATATTATTATGTTTTATTAATTGTGAAAAATGTATTAGTAGGTTGTGTTTAATGTTAGCAGCCCTGTCTGTCGTGTACAATGAACTCAACAAAAACAAGTTCTGAGGTCTTAAGGTTTGCTAGAATGGCAAGAAACTCATAGGTAAACTGCAAAAAAACACACACTATATATATATATATATATATTATTATACTGATTTTTGATTTCGTCATATCATATGACATCCAAATGGCAAAGACTATAATGTATTTCAGAAAATTTTTAATATTTCATCCATACCTTTCTTCCCAGAAACACCATTAGGCCCCCTGAATCCAACTGAACCTTGATATCCTTTGGATCCTTTTAAACCATTAACTCCAGGATACCCATTATTTCCTTGTATACCCTTTTCTCCAGGGGGAGCGTCCACGCCGGGTAATCCTCTTGGTCCAGGGAAACCTGAGAAACAATTAATTTAGTTTTGATAAATTCACATAAAATGACCAAGATCTATTATGCAGATTCAGCAAACAAATATTATATTATATATTGAATCACAATGATGAAACTAATTATGACCACATGCAGGAAAATATAAAAATTCTCTGCAGCAAAAACAGAAAAACGGATGTGCACCGATGTACCAAAGTCATCACTAGTCAGTTGGATTGACGTTTCCTTTGACAACAGATTCCTGTTCATCTTATTACCTGGGAATCCTTCACGTCCTATAAAACCAGGGTCCCCACTCTCTCCTGGCCCTTCTGGGATCCCATCTGGTCCAATGGGGCCCCGGAATCCTGGTGGCCCAGGATGACCCTGGTCCCCTGAACAAATGAAACAAGGGATGGTTCCAAGTCTCAAAGTGGTCCAAGCACATTGCAGCATACATTATGAAACTGGGGGGAAGCAGAGAAGGGGCTGACCTAGAGTTCCCTGGAAGCCTTTCAAACCCGCAGTTCCTGGAAAGCCCGGCTGGCTGTTAGGGTCACCGCTCTCTCCCTTTGCTCCTTTGATTCCGGGCTCACCAGCTGGTCCAACGATATCCAGACCTAATACAAGTATCAACAGAAGACTACAGATGAGGTGTACGATGGGCTTCTCCTTTACTGCGGACGTGGGGCTTTTTAATTCACAAAAAAACCTATATAAAACACTTAAGGAAAAGAAAATCAAAAAAAGCTCAACATGTTTCCTTTAAAGTATTTCGCGATAAAACGTAATACTCATAACAAAAAAATGCAACAGTCAAAGTTAAATAAATGTAGGTAATATCAGTTTACATCTCACAAATTCAGCTAATTTGTTACGTCAAGACTTCATAGGTGTATTTTGATCAGACTTGACTGACAGTGAAGAAATCTCTCACTGGAAATAACTAAAACAATTGTGTGTTCATATTGAACCTGGTTACAGAGCTTCTTTGTCCTTTCACTTGTAAGCAATCGATATGAAAGTAGTATTTTGAACTTAAAAGTTTATTCTAGTAATGATAAATACACAAAGAGCTTGTTTTGATAAATACCTGGTGTTCCTGGGATCCCCTTCTGTCCTTTCAGTCCATGTAATCCATACAGGCCCTTCAGGCCAACAAAACCTGCACACGTTTGCACAGATCAGATGGTGGAATATGGTGGAGCGACAGGTATTTAGTTTTAAGGAAAAAGAAAGACTGAGCACCCATCTGATGCTGTTACCTTTGTTGCCTGGAAACCCAGGAAAACCCGGGCCGCCATGTTCTCCAGGAATTCCAGGAAAGCCTTTTTGACCCTGGTTACCAGGAGTTCCCTTCTGCCCATCTGAGCCTGCAAGAAAACAAAATGCACATGGGTCAGAGTGATTACAGTGGAATTCTGCTTCAATGCATACCATATAATTACCACGATATATCTAAAAGGAAATGTGCATAATACAGGAGTGCATAAAATCTCTTACCTCCTTGTCCTGATATTCCTGGAACACCTGAATAGCCCTTTCTCCCTTCAATACCATCAAAACCAGGAACCCCTCTGTCCCCAGTGTATCCAATCAGTCCTTTTTGGCCTGTAAGGAGTGTATCAAATATTAAATATGAGAATGCAATCAGGTGCTGATCAACAACAGAGGAGAAGTAATTAAGCTGCATGAGAATGTACCGAGAACTCCTGGGAAGCCATCCTCTCCTCTCAGTCCGGTGGGTCCTGGAAGGTCTATATGAAGACCCTTAGCACCTGTAATAGTGTATAAACATTTACTAACACTTCAAATATTTTTGTCCCAGTGATTTTAAAATTGAAAGCTAAATCCCAGATGGAGTAGAGTTTAAAATTGAGGTTGTACCTTTGACCCCTTTCCTGCCTTCTTCTCCTGTTGCACCATAGGCACCAGGACTTCCTTTAATTCCCTGAAAAGGAATACACGAATATGGAATAAAACATCATGACAAACGTGTCAATACATCACTTTACCTGAGATGCGGTGGGGAAAGATTTTGAAACGAATGAGATATGCTGAAAGTTTTATTCTCTAGTATGGGTCCAAAAACACTGCATCATATATTTTTCACATTTAACTCATTCATTGATTTTACAACTCCCCCCAGAGCCACAGGAAATATTTAGTGAACTTGCATGCATTTTCTCAGCATTGTTCTGCTCACCCTGTTTCCCGACATTCCTTGAAAACCAGAAATTCCTCGATTCCCAGTCGGACCTGGCATTCCCTTTATCCCAGGGAGCCCCTGTGCACCTGGATCTCCGTAGTATCCTTTCTCATTGCTGGGATCTCCAGGTAAACCATGAGTTCCCCCGCTGCCAGGGAAACCGTGAAAACCCTTAAGACCTGGAGGACAGAGTAAGATGTAAGGAAGAGAACCCTGGGATGACAGAGATGCTGAGAAGGAAGGAGTTGCTGATGTCAGACTGTAGCTCCGCACCTCTTGGCCCGATGAAACCTTGATTTCCTCGATGTCCGCGGTCTCCCTTGACACCTTTCATGTCAACAATCATCTTGGCAGGGATCTGAGGCTTATCCCCTGATGGACCACTCACACCACGTTCACCTGGCACACGATGGTGAGGAAGACAGAGATACTAAGTTTATATGAGGGTCTCAACAGAACTCAGCAGACTAATACTTTTCTTCAATTACAAATATTATGAAATTAAATTTCAGTCTCACCCTTCAGTCCACTTTGACCTGACACTCCTTTTAGGCCGACTTGGCCTGGCACTCCAGGTTCTCCTTGAAGCCCCCCGAAGCCCTTCACCCCGGTATAACCCCTGCTCCCCTCGAAGCCTGCCATGCCGGTAGATCCTTTATAACCTGGGAAAGAAAAGGACAACAAGTAAAAACTAAGCATAAAAATCTTCATGATATTTGATTTTCAATATTACTCGACGTGGTAATGTCTAGATTATCAAATCAAATATGAGGAACAAACCCTTCATTCCTGGGACTCCTGGGCGTCCATCTGCACCTGGCTCTCCAGGATTACCAGATGGGCCATACTCTCCAAGGACACCGTCATCACCGTACCCCCCAGGCATTCCTTTTAATCCGATGGGACCTGTAGGGCCTGATTCTCCTTCACTTCCCCTCTCTCCAGTGAAACCTGAGCAGGATGATGAACCAAAAGGACACACGGAAAAGATGGTGAGAGGTGAACAGGAGCATTTCTGAGAGAGGGTACTGTGCAGTTGCCATCTTTGCCTCACCTGGCTGTCCAGTAGCACCACGAGGCCCAGGTAGACCTGCTTGCCCAGGGTCACCGGGGTAGCCATACTTTCCAGCAGGCCCAGGCCTCCCTTGCTCCCCCTGCAGTCCTCTAGGTCCACTCTCTCCTTTGAACCCAATCATTCCAGGCATGCCCCCCATTCCTGGTTTGAATGGAAGAACAAGAACATGACACAACAGCTCTCAAATCCTTAACTATCCCACAATTACTGAAGGTAAGGCAATAAGTCACTAATACAGGTAAGTGAAATAAACTGTTGAGTTTGAACATCACTAACCTGGATATCCGGGATCTCCTTGATTCCCAGTCTCGCCCTTTATTCCTTGAAGCCCAGGCAGCCCAGAATCACCCTGGCCTCCAGTTGAAGCCCCGAAGATCTCTCCATGAAAACCCTTCTCACCTTGTGCCCCGTGTCGCCCGGACATACCGGGGGAACCAGGGAAACCAGGTGAACCTTTGCTGCCAGGAAATCCCTGGTCACCACGTGGGCCGGCAAAACCTTTAATGGAAAACCATTAAAACGAAAGTAAACAATCAGGATGAAGGATAAAATTCAAGTCAAAGTTCAGATGTTATTCTCTCTATCCAATGATTGGCCAGTGTCTTCTGTCCTTCCGTACCTGGTGGTCCAGTACGGCCACCTACGCCTTGCTCTCCTGTTTCTCCTTTCTCTCCATGAACTCCAAGTATACCCCTTGGTCCTTTTTGGCCTTGTAGACCTGGTTCACAAAACATAAAAAATGGCATAAAAAAATGATTCATAGATATTCAAATGCAGAAAATACAGAACAATATTTTGTTGTTGAGTTACCTTGGTAACCTGGTAATCCAGTGGGCCCTGGAAGTCCAGGCTGCCCAGGAGGTCCTGGAAGTGCATTACAAGGACCTGAAAATAAAATAACAGAAACAGAGTCTTCAGGGCAACATCTTGGTAAAAGTGACTGATTATGTGTGACTGTTTTATATAAAACTATTATGATGGTTGTCTGCTGCCCAGCGTGGGTTGTTTTTCAGAACATGATATTATCATTACATTAGCTTGTATGTCAACACACTCAATCTCAAATTGTTAACAATTAAATCATCAGGCACACAAGTCAAATAATAAAAAGGCAAAGCTGTTATCAGAGAGCTGTTAAAAAGGAAGCAATAAGGTGAAAACCTTATTAGACCAGCTACCTGTTACATCCACCTGTCCTCCATCTTCTGTCGGACTACAGCTGCCTTTCAGTTGCAAAAGAGAGAGAATGAAAGAGAGAGGCATTCGGAACCAGAGTTAATCAAAAGCACAAGCATTATCTCAAACAAGCTCAGCTGCAGCTGGTTTGAAGGATGCAGCCCCTGCATCAGGAGACAACAGGGGGCGGAGAGAGAGAAGTCAATTAAATGGCAACATGTCCTCCTCATGCTTCCTCCTTTTTTTGATCACAAGCCATTAATGGTCATTGGCATTTCACTGCTTTGCATCGTATTACAAAAGAGAGAACTTGTAGACAGTCATCGTAAAATCAAATATTTAGATTGAAAACAGTTAAAAATTACTGTAAAGTGGTAAAAGCCTTGAAGGAGAAAATATGGAACATGTTTAAGACTTGATGAAAAGGAAGAAGGCAGCGGTCAGCTGACTCTTACCTGGGATGCCAGGTGTTCCAGGAACTCCAGGATAGCCTGCAAGACCGTCATCACCAGGTAAACCACGCTGGCCTTTGAGGGCCCCAAGGACGGCACCTGGCTCTCCCCTCGGTCCAGCTACACCTGGTTCACCAGGTTGACCCAGGAAACCTTTCTCTCCACGTTGTCCCCAGGGACCTTCTCCCTGTTCACATGAACCAGTTATACTTTGTCTATGACTGACTCTGACCCTATGCACATAATAAGGCAATTGATAATGATTTTAAATATGATGAGTATGCTTGATGTGACACTGTCATTACTATCATGACTGATGGACTCACCGTAGGACCTCGGCTACCTGGCAAACCAGGGAAACCATTTAGGCCTGGAACACCTTGTGCTCCCGGCTCACCGTCTCTTCCTGGGTCCCCCAGATCTCCAGGATATCCTGCGTAGATCAAACACAAATACACAAAGATATATATAATCCATACAATTCTGCATCAACACACGTACATACAGTAGACACACACATAACAGGTTACTTTATTCTGACCCACTAGAGCCTTGGTGCTGATCTGAAATGAAATAACATATAGGCTGCACCTTTCTGTGTGGCCACATTTGCTTTTCCTTTTTGGCCTTTTGGCCCTGGTTCCCCATTGAACCCACTAGCGCCCTGTAAGACATCATATTAAAGAGTGAGGGAACAAACAAGAATGTTAAATTAACAATGGAAAATAATTATGAGGATATGTGATTTTTATATTCTTTTTTAAAATATAGTTTTCATGATTTGTCTCTTACGTTGGACCCATCCTCGCCCTGCGGTCCTGGGTCTCCTGAATCCCCCTCCTGACCAAACTCTCCCGTCATCCCAGGATCCCCTCGAACCCCAGCAGGGCCAGGTGGTCCCGATGGAGAGTTTACAACACTGCACTCACATTCTCCATGCTCACCTACAGGGACCATCAGATATTATCAATATTTCATCATGATATGAACAATCATCATTAGTTAGGAGAGTATGGTTACAGCACCTTTCCCTCCTTTATAGCCTGCGTTGCCGGGCCTTCCTCTCCCGCCTGGAGCCCCCTTAAAGACCTCAGCCCCTGGAATCAAACAGAAATAAAGTTAAATCAATTTCAGGAAAAAAGGAGAAAACAGCAAGAGATCAAATATATATAAAATGTACTATGAGAGTATCAACACAAATGCATAGTAAACCACTCTCTCACATGTTTGTGTGGGTCCTGGAGAGCCCATGGACCCTGAGCGCCCCTTGGCCCCTGGGGGTCCTCCACTGACTGCCGGGCTCCCTGGTTCCCCATCTGGGCCCTTCTCTCCTTGTTCCCCCTTTATGCCAAATGGCCCGAAAAAGTCCCACACTGAGAGAAAAAAATGGAAGAAGGTTCAGTGGATTGTGTGGATCAAAGTGTGGAGGAATCTCTTTGTTTAGCTTTAGCTGACTGACCTTGTTGTTGTGTGTCAGAGGCAGGACGTCCTGGGGGTCCGGGGGAGCCTTGATCTCCTACTGGGCCCCTCTCTCCATGTGGACCCTGCTCACCTAGGGGACCCGGAGGTCCAGCTTTTTGAATCAAAGCAAATGGAATAAATATTTGTTAACTGCAACAAGTAACATCAACTGCATGAATCCATTCTTTAACACATAGGTCTCTATCAGATTATAGATGAAAGTTTATAAAGGGTTTCTAAACCAATGTAGCTTTATTTAAGGATACTGTAATAACAATACCAACAAAAATAATAATAACTGTTGTGGTTATTATAATATCAGATTTCTTCTCCTCATCTGTCACTAGATTTCTCTGAAAAAGACCCTTGATTTATACCAAAAGCAATAACTTTGAAGTCATACATTTCTTTTTTCACTTCATCCAGCTGCCCCCACTGCACCACCTGGTCTGCATGCTGTCAGGTGACGCCCCTGCAGGACAAGATGCTTTATTGTTCCTCAGGATCACTTAGTCTCTGCTATGAATTTGAATAACCTTCATCCGGTCCATATTTATCTTGAGCACCTGACTCGCTGTGGTCGGTCACAGCTGAACCTCAGTAATACCCCAAATTTCCCTCCCAGAGTTTCACTTCATGTCAGCAACAACTTTGTCAAAATAGCTTTTAACACTTTCAGACTGTGTGTGTGTGTGTGTGTGTGTGTGTGTGTGTGTGTGTGTGTTTCTGTCTGTTTCCTCTTTTCTGTTGGCTCATTGTTTTTTGTATTAATCCACGTACCTGCTGGAGACCAAGGCCATAAGGATCCAGATGAGATCAGTTCTCCTGGTTCACCTCGGACTCCCTGAGGCACAAAGTTAACGTCAGTGTCATTATACTGTGTGTGAGCACAAAGGTGAGATGTGGACACAGTGTTTGAAATTTACCAACAAACATATCCTGTTGCTGCAAAGTGTCGAATAACTATCCCGTTTTTCCTTTTTTAATCTCTGTGTATTGTTATTTCACTTCTTCAAGGTATGTTTTACTGGATTCACTGTAAACATTTTATTGGCTATTCTACAATTTAAAGCAAAGTATTATAGGTTTGATAAATATTTGATGACACAGCAGGAGCTGTTACTGACATCTAGTGGTGGATAAAAAACTTTATTTTTATTTAGACATAAATTATTGTGACAGAATCACATATATACTCAACAGGTGCTTCTTCCAAAACTTGTTGTGATAATAGTGAAATATTCAAACGGCACGCACGATGTTGCAACCTCATCTTTACATTGGAATATGTTTGGTATCTTGTACGTCATTAAACACAAACATTAGACATCTGTGAAAATTTAAAATTCTCAGATAGATCTTAAAATAAACGTATGTAGGTTTTAACAATGCAACCATGAATTTTTAATACCGTCCAGTTACTCAAGTAAAAATTACTCTACGAGTAACAGTCCTGCATTAAGCCTTAAGTATCAAGAGTTAATTACGTTTAATTCGGAAAAAATGGCCAGGTACAAAACTGGATTATTATCACTGATGCATTAATGTAGAAGTAGCATTTTACTGTTGTAGCTGGTTGAGGTGGAGGTAACTGTTACTTATTCATATCGTTTATAGGTAGTTTGATTTGTATTCACATGATTTATAATTGAATGGTAAACGAAGAGGAAAGTTACATGAAACTGTACAGTGGAAATATCTCAGATTTGTACAGTGAAGCACTTGTGTAAATGTACTTAGTTACATTGTCTTTCAATGATAATCCAAATACTATTTTAAATGCACTTATTTTTCTCATCAAGTTGGAAAAAGGTTTGAGACGTAATATCCAGGAATCACAATCAGTTGCTTTTCTCACCTTATATCCATCTCTGCCTCTTGGTCCTGCATCACCAGAATCCCCCTGTACCAGAGTTTTCATTCATCAGGTTATAAAATGAAATTTTATTCAAATTTGATGATAGAATAATAATAAAATCTTTCACGCAGACATACCCTTAGTCCAGGTCTGCCATCAGTGCCAGGTTGACCCTGGAGCAGCATTAAAAAACAGCATTAACAGAACGTAACATGTGGATGGAAGACTGAGTTTTGCTGAAATGTGAAGAAATTCAAGTTTGCTGACCCGTGATCCAGGGAATCCCAGTACACCCGTTTCTCCTTGGTTCTGAGATCAAACCAAAAAGCAACGTCAGTGCCATGGTGACGTGTGAATCTATTTGTGTACGTGAGTATGAATACATATAAATGGGTAAAATCGCCAATGAGCCGATGACATACCACATCTCCGCTTTCTCCTTTCAGACCTTTTTCTCCAGGATTTCCCTACAATAAAGACAGTTTAGTGTTTTTGTGGAACATCACTGTTTGCGTCACTTCAATCTATAATTGTTATTTCAGGGACGCATTTCAGTGTGGTTATAGCAGGGTAATGACTAAAGCAGCACATGTTGCTGATGGACAGACCTTGACTCCATAGTAGTCGGTGGGCTCAGAATAAGGATGAGTGGAGTTCCCTTGCTCACCCGGAGGTCCAATGTCCCCCTGTGGTGGGAAATAGGAATTGCCACAAAAGTCAGCCAACTCAGAGAGAAACAAATCATCATTGGCCAACAAGTATTAATCTCAAGTAAAAAAAACTCTTGTTAAAACCCTACTGGTAGAGTTACAGAACTATAGTAGGTAATCTGCAGAAAGATGTCTACTGTGAACGACTTATTATCATAAATCATATTACTAGATTGTAAATACTGAGGCAGCAGCCGCATTCGGGGAACTTAAGGGAACGTGACATGATGAGAAGGGCAGAAAAGACCTACAAAGTAATTTGGGATGTCTCCGATTGAAGATTTTTTTCGGATAGTATTGGATACTGACATTTTTAGAAGGGAAATATCTTTAGTGATACTCAACAGGGACATTACATTTTTGCGGGGGGCATACAGTTTGGTACAGATCCGGATATGGGGCAAGTCCAGGATTATATTTTTACCACTTTCTTTAACATTACAAGATATGGTGTTTTTCAACATTTAGGATAATTCATGGATCCCGATGAAACGAATCACACATGTTTAGGGGACTGATATTTATGAGTGTGTGCAATTTGGTGCAGATTCAAATCAATATAACTTTGGATCTAGTTAATTTAAATTAAAAAGACTTTTAAATGCCACTGTAGTTTAGTAATTTGTTTCAGTGGTGAAGATGGTTGGAAAACAACGACTTCATCTTTAACAGTGTGATGTATTTCATGAGCTTATGAGTTTTTGTAAAATTGATCATAATTAGTGTGGTTAAATGTAAAATGTATTAGAAGTTGCATTAAATGGAAGTAATGCATAAGATCATAGAAAATTGTACTTAAGTGCAGTATTGAGTAAAAGTACTTTCTTGCGATGAACTGCTGAAAGTCTTATGAATGACTTCATGTTGTTTTCATGTAACCAGTGACTGATCAGACATTAGTGCTGCATTTGTACAAACATGGCCACTCACATGGTCTCCTCTGATTCCTTTAAACACTTTGGTCATAGTGCCCTGCTCAGAAAAACAAAAACACAAGTGAGGTTGTCTTCTTACTTTTGCTACAGTTCACTCACTCCATGCAGTGTTTACCGAGTCATGCAACAAGTTGGAATTTTGTTGTATCATATTTACGTAGTTGTTACGTTACCTTTGGTCCACGTGGACCTGGAGACCCTGGGGGACCCTTTCAGAAGACAAACAACAGGATCCTAATAAGCACTTAATATCATAATAGATAAGGCTTCACAATCTAAACAAATGCACAAGTTTCACCTTTGGTCCTGGGAAGCCTCTGTTGCCCTCCCATCCTGGCTTTCCCGAAGGCCCCTGACAAAAACCACATGAAAGTCAAATGGGAGAAGTTGCAATGTACGTTTTAGATAATTCATTGGATTGAACTTGTCTTACAAATATTCCGTGCATCCCTGGTGTTCCGTGATCTCCCTGCGGATGGACGATTAAAGAGTTACGATGTAAGCAACATCTGTACGACTTTGCAGCCATGTAAAGGTATAAATGCAATTTTATGGAGCCAGGTGTCCTTCAGTAGTAGAGTAATATGTGGTGTGAACTCACCCTGAAACGCTGCATGTACACACTCAGCTCCAGAGAGTCTCCCTTCTCTCCCTTCCTGCCTGATTGTCCCTTGGAGATGAAGAGCAACGGTCAGGAAGTCAAACTCTATGTGTTATACACGTCACCATCTAGAAAGGGTTAGATTTGCACTTACAGGAAAACCAGGTGAGCCATCATAACCAGGTATTCCCGATAAACCTGAGTCTCCCTTTGTCCCGTTGCAACCGTCTGCTCCCGGCCTCCCTCTGGGCCCAGCTTGTCCTGGGTGTCCCTGCAGCGAACATCAAATCAAAACAGTCACATCCAGCCGGATAAATGAGAAAATACAACGAACATGACTCTGCTTTCATCCAGACTGGTTTGATGGACTTACAGGTATGCCATCGCTTCCAGAAAACCCAGGAACGCCGGTTTGTCCCTGTGGAGCAACACAAATCAAGCCTTTAAAACAAGTTTTCATTGTAGTATATTTTTAATTATTATTCTAAAAAAAGAGACAATGATATTTTACCACGCTTCCTTTAGGACCTATGATGCCACTACGGCCACTGTCGCCTTTGTGGCCCTTCTGTCCCTGGATGCCATATTCACCTGGTCTTCCATGAGGCCCTTGTGGACCCTGGGGACCAACAGGCCCAGGGTGACCCTGATGTTGGGAGGTTAACAAAAAGAGATGATTAACTTCATTTCAAAGAAATAATATTTTAATAAAGTATCACCCTCTTTACATTGACTAATATATTAATTTGATGTTAATCTGAATGAATAGTTTAATCAATTAATCAATTGCATTATAATTGTTTCTCTATCAACAATATCATGAGTGTTGTTTGACAAAAGCCAGAATGACAGTGTAGAGATCTCTGGAAAGAAAACAATGTTAACTTACCTTTTGATGAATTAGAAGATTTGAAAATAGGAATAGTGTTGATTGAGGGTTTAGAAGCAAAGCATCACAACAATGCAACAAAATAAATGCATTCATTCATTTTACACGTTTTCATGGATTGCGTTCCTGTGATTTTCTGTTTCCGTCACAAGGAGGAGACAAACCCTTTTCTTTTTCTCTACATCAGCGCTCCTCGCTCTCTACAGCCACCCAGTGGTCACTTGCTATACTTGCAAGTGCTACATGTGATAAAAGCTGCCACGAGCTTCAGAGGTAAAAGTCGAGAAGCATCTAAACTCCACAAAATACATTTTCATTGTCACTGGACTGACTTTGAACTTGTTTGTTTTAAACTTTTCAGAAAGAAAACCAGAAAAAATTAAAATTCTTGCAGACAATTATAATATTTATGTTTAAACCAAGACCCACACAGACCATTTACCAGATAGAACAGTAAGAATGTAGTAACAAGCAAAAAAGAGTGTGAGTGTGAAGAGCTTAGAAATGTCTGTTTGAGAGAAGGAAAACAGGTAATTTAAACCCACTGACGCACAGATTCTCAGTTTGTGTTGCTGTCATTCATGTGGCCGGGGGGGCGATACTCGAGGGGCAGAAAGCAGATAAGGGTTGGTGAGGAGGAAACAGAATATGGACAGAGCTGACAAGGGGTTGAAAAAAAAACGTGAGGATAAAGATACTATGGGAATTTGGTGTGTTTTCATGGTCTGAGGGTTGATGGGGTCAAATAGTGATGACCTTCGAGGTTTGGGGGCCTGACGATGTTCCTGTGAGAACCAACAAACACAGCAAGGTTATACGTCCCCAGACAGAGATGCTCTCTGGGCTCGAGCCAAAGGGTCCCAAAGGAATTAATAAAACTGCAGGGAGCCTAAACAATGTCAAATAACAATTCAAACAATCTCACAGACAAATTATGATGCAGATAGTGTGAGATAAATACAAATGATGAGTTTGCACTTAGGCAGCTGGTGCGTCCCGTGTGTGTGTGAATGTGCGTTTTGGGCCAATAAGCCACCCATATATCTTATTAACAGGAGGTGTGTGTTGTGTCTGTGCAGCTGCTGCCTATAGACCCGACAACAGACACACACCAGTCCTGTGAAAACACCTCAAACGCCACATTAACAACGTTGTATAGTCTGTGTGTGTTTTTGTACATTTAGAAATTTAAACAACTAGATAGGTGGATTAGATGCTCACACGTGCTGTGATAACATAAATATATTTGTATAGTGTCAAATCATAATATACATTATCTCAAGGCACTTAACATAGAAGGTCAAGACCTTAAAAATGACTGAGAAACACAACAGTTCCCACAATGAGCAGCACTTTGGTGACTGTTAAGAGAAAAAACTTATCAACTGGAAGAAACCTCTGACAGAACCAGACTTAGTGTGGGCCGCCATCTGTCTCGAGCAATATATCTTGCCCATAATGGAGATGGTATCACCACACTGGCTATAGTCATTTACCATTAATAAAAAGAAGAAAAAACACAACTTAATATGTTTACATAAGGCAGGAATAACATCACAATCTCGATTTATTCACAATATTTTCAAGGATTTCCAGTATGACAGAGCTTTAAAGCCACCTGAGATGAAACTGTAGTTGAGCTCTGAGCAGCTGCACTGAGCCGTTCTTCAGCTAAATGCTAATGATAACAAAAAGACACGTGAGGTAAGGTCAAGTATCTGCCCAAACAAATCGTTCTCATTGAAAGGATAATAATCAAGTGGACTCACTTTTTAAAAGACAAATGGTTCTGTCAAATGAATAGTTTTATAATAATTCACATGGAGAGAGAAGCTAAATATACAGTGATAGAGGAGAGGAGCGAGCTGGAGTGATGTTTTTTCAATAGAAAAAGCTGTGTGTGTGTGTGTGTGTGTGTGTGTGTGTGTGTGTGTGTGTGTGTGTGTTAACTCCATAAGAGATCCTTGTCTCGAGCACTTCATGGTTCAGTATGTACAACTGCTGACTTTCTGCATGGCTTGAACACGGGGTCTGACAAATACCAGGCTCCTTATCTAGCTGATAAATGGGGGACATGTTTCAAAGTGGATACTGGTCAAAGAAAACATGCTGGATCTGAACTGTAAACGCTGAAATCGTAAAGATAGATTCTTAAAGATAGACACCTTTGGATTCCATAAAGTTCATGCAGGCATACAGCTGTAATACTGTTGTTCCTTTACAACTCATCATTTCCTTTTTTCCTCTATTCTCCCCTGAGCCTGTCCTCCCCTCACTTTAATGAACAGTCCTCCGCAGCTTCACTTCCTACTTCCCTTCATACTCCCGTCTCTTATCTGCTCAAACTACTTCCACACAGCATTTCCTTGCCCTCCATAAACTCCTCCGAGAATATCCAGAGTTCAGTGCATGTCTGAAAGCAGATTTATTGTGACATAGCAGTGGGTGGACGAGAGCATAAACCATGAGATTCAGAACCTGACATCTAGATGATTGGAAGTTGAATGATCTTCAAACAAACACGATTCAGAGTCACTTAAAGGAAACTGCTTACACATACATGCACGTCTGTTCAGGTCTGAGTTCTTCTCTGGGAGTCTTCGAGACCGGTCATGACTTTACCAGGTTATGAAGCTCAGACATGTGCTTCCCTCTGGCTTAATTCTGTAACTGTATCTGTCTGGGCTCTTTATTTTTCTTCCCGTCCCAGTCGGCTCACGTCACAGCTTCAGCCTCATGTCTCGTGAGCTCGGTAATGGCGAGCGGTGAGCCGTCAATCAGCAGTCGCATCTACTAAAGTCACCGGGGCAGGAGGAGGAAGTGAGGGGGGCAGAGGCTAGAAGATCACAGCTGACCGGGCTTCTCCACAAGTTCAGCTTCTGGCTTCAGCCTTGGTTATGCAGGTCATGAAGTCAAGCCAATTTTAGACTCTGAATATACAAGAGAAAGTGGATTTTTAAAAATAGAAAAACCAGCACTCTGAAAACTGGTGTCTGCTTTTTAGCTGATCACTTCTCACCTCATCTAAGGTCTTTTAAACACTTCAAACACATGCATGCACACACACTCACAGACAGACACACACACACACACACAAGGTGTCGTATGATGAGAAGCTGACATGGCGAAAATGTTGCCTGTTTTTCACGGCAGGTGAATGTAAGATCTTAAAAACTATAGATACTGTCTTTCCTAAATATTCCTTCTATCATATATCTTACACGTCATCGACAACACGATCCAGCTGTAGGAATGTGTGCGGAGAATGTTGGACATTAATTTTGACATGGGAGATTCCAGTGTGGAGAAAGCTGGTGCCCATCAGCCGGCTGAGGTTCACAGTTTATTTCAACCAGAATCTTGAAAGTAAACAATATCCGGAGAGGTTGACATCTTACAACTGAATGTTAAAACCCAGAGGTTCAGGTTTTATATATTAGGTAATGTTGAACAAACAAGATTAACGGGTCAGTTCACCTGAATAGACCAGAAAATATATTTTTTCACACAATTTGCTCTTTTTGTGTGGCCTTTCAGCTATTTTCTTATAAAATGGGATTTAGTTTGTAGTGCTCACGGCAATGAAGGACATTTTCTAAATAAAAAATGAATTTTATCAATATGTTAAGCAGTTTGTTATATAAGTTTTCAGCATAGAACAGTTTCAATCAAAATCTAAATTAATCTAAAACAAACACATGCCAATGCAGTTTCCATTCAGCATTATCCTAACATTAACCTGACCAAGAGTCCTAGTGACATCTCACCCTTATCAAGACATCTCTGAGAAAATCCCAGCTTGTCACGACATAAAATGCAGAAAGCAAATTCCTCTCATTGTGTGAACGTGGGGGTGTGTTTGCATTTCTCATTCCTAAATAACAGATCTATTAAAAGTTCCCCCTGTCTGACGCCATAAATTTGATCAGACCGTCCCTTGGGTAAACGGATTTGGGAACGACCCACTAAGAACAGGATGGGAACACGCAGCCCAGCGCGCAAACCTCTGACCTCAGAGTGGAATAAAATAAATCAATAAACAACTGGCCGGAAGCCTCCTCCATTATTCCATCTCTCTGCCAAAAACAAAAAAATATAGATGACATGTTGACTCTTAAACGGAAACAGATACAGATTAAAACTTTGATTCAAAGGTGAGAGGTCAACGGAAGAAGGTTGAATGATGAATATTAGGAAAATATCAGTGTTGGCTGCAGCCATAACAGTGGAATCATAAATAAAAGAACAAAACCTAGTTGTGTTTTTCATGGATATTCAACCCTGTATTTACTCTGTTGCAAACAAAGCATATTCCTTCTGTTCCCCATGTCGTTCCCTTCCAGGAGTTGTATATACCGCATCTCCTCAGAAATAACACAGAATCTAAACACAAAGCGTTGCGATGATATAGGACCAATGCTATGTGGTGTGTACTTTAACCTTTGATGTCATCAGTTGGGGACAGGGAGCTGAGAGTGCCCCCCCCACAGAGACACCTGAGTGCTTTTAAACAACACTCATCATGTCATGTATACTCGTTCTAATAAACTTGTTCTTCTGGTGAGTGTCTGTGAGCTGCCTGCTGCAGGAATGACGACAGAGTGACGACTGTAACTGAAGAGTATTTACAGTAAAAATCAATCTTCATATACCAAAGCCCCTTTCAACTATAAAACACTACATAAAATAACTAGAATTAGCACCGTGTGGTTGTATACCTACAACAACCAGTGAAGTTCAGAGGTCACTGTAACCTTTCACCAACAAAATATAACCAGACTTGAGATATAATGCTCATGAAGCCAAAATCCGTTGACCCGTCACCGCCAAAATCGTATCAGTTAATCCGTGAGTCTAAATAGACATGTTTACCAAATATGAAAAGCCTCTCTCAAGGTGTTCTTAAGGAAACCTGTACACAAGGCAAACGAGATTTGCGAGAACACAGTGAACTTGACCTTTGAGCAGTTCTTCCTTGAGACACCTGAATGTTTTAAGTTTAAAGGAATTCCCTGGAGGAATTTCATGAGATATCACCTTCACAAGAATGGAAAAGACGGATGAACAGACAAGCCTCCAGCCACTTGCTGACGCAGACACTTAGGTGTGAAAATGTTTTCTAATAAAACTGTTGTAAAATGTTTTAAAAACTGATTTAAATTGGGCAATAAAAGAATTTACCAACCATAAAACTGTTTAATTTCTAAGACACTACATAAAAGCCAATTACTACTCTGAATTTCTCCATTGTAGTTGAATGGAGGGAAGGAAGCAAAGTAGAAAAGAACAAATGAAGGAAGGAAAAGTTGGTGTAGAAAGGGGATGTAAGAGAGGAAGTGTTACAGAATGATTTAAGAAAGGAGGAAAGGGATAAAACAAAGAGAATGAATGAACCCGAGGAAAGAAAGAAGAGAGGAAGGAACCTAGATAAGAAGGATATGAAGTAGGATATAAAGGAAACAAGGATTGGAAAAGAAGGGGCCAGGAAGGAGAATTGCAGCACATAAACACTAAATATCGCTTCCTAACTCCCACATCAGGCCTCAGACTCTTCGGTGGATTGGGTCCCACTGCTCTGCGACCCTGCTCAAATATTTTTCTTGGACACATTTCTCTTGGACTCATTTCCTGAGGATCTGCATCCGAAGCCCCGAGGGAGAAACAGAGAATCAGCTCCCCTGGATGGGTAGGGGCAATAAGGGGTTAGGGTAAAGCACTGAGAGGGTCCTCAACTGGAAGCCCCTGAGGAGGAATCAGGCAGACCAAATAAACATGTGCAGATGATGTTTAGATATCTATTAGAGTGTGTTTAGATCTCCTGGCTGTGGTCAGGGAGGTCAACTTTCTGGATGGAAGAAAATGTCCTGCTTCTAAAAATCCTAGATGGTGAGTCCGTACAGGCAACAGGTGGTACAGGAAGTTATGAAAAACTGTCTCTGTTGCCATGGAAACAAACCTCAAGGCCTTATTCTTTTGAAACATCACTTGAACTTATTCTCAGCTGCACAATGACAAAGTCCTCTGACTCATCTGCTTAAAATGGCTCACAGAGAAAGAAATGGAGATGAAGAACGGGGATAAAAGCAGATGACGTTCAGACAAAGTGATTTGTTTGTCCCCTCGCTTTGTTTCTCCTGGAGATCTTTGTTTAAACGCTCACCGCACAGTGGTTTGTCCCAGTTTACATCAGCATTAATGTGTTTAGGCTCTGAAGTCATTTCTGCATGCACGTGTTGTTTCCTACCGAGCACGTGCAGACGTATGTGCCAGAGATCCGATGGTATTTTGGACCAGAGCGTGGGGGCCTGATAATGACCAGTGGTTAGACTGATGTGTGTGTGAGAGAGAGAGAGAGAGTGTGTGTGTCTTGAGGGTGTGTGTTGAGGATCTGGACTCGAGGGGGGATCCCAGGCTGAGAACAGAACAGCTTGCACCTCCAGCTATCCCACAGGTCTCGGGGGTCCGACACCTGTGCTATTGCCTCATGGCGGAGGAACGAGGCGTCTCATGTCTGTGGTCCAAGCACATGTGTGTGTCTAAACAGGTCACAGCTGCAGCTTGCGTGTGTGTGTGTGTGTGTGTGTGTGTGTGATAAAGAGCAAGACGTGCCTCAAGATCCC
The DNA here is from genome assembly GCF_963576545.1 of Limanda limanda. Taxonomy (NCBI): domain Eukaryota; kingdom Metazoa; phylum Chordata; class Actinopteri; order Pleuronectiformes; family Pleuronectidae; genus Limanda; species Limanda limanda. Next base: position 13,515,298 of record NC_083651.1, read on the forward strand.
AAACGAGGTGTCGCCCTCACCTCAGAGACCAGCCACCTGTGAGCTCGGGTCGGGTGTCGGCGTGAGTCTGAGCGTATGTCTGTGTGTAATGAGCTCCATCATGGGCGTGCGGCCTCTAATATAATCCCACTGTTACATTTATCACTGCGTTATAATGACATTACACTTTCCATACAGTGGATCGCCCAGAGCGCTGTGTGTCTTTGTGTTTATAAAGGCCCACAGAGGAAAACTCCATTTCCTAAACAAACTGTTCTCGGACATTGAACATCACACCCCAGGGCACAGAAATATGTGCAGTAAAAGATATATGGTGTGAAACTGTTTGAGCGGACGCAGCAATGGGCAGAGGTGAGAATGTTGTGTTTTTGTATTTTACATTAGGATTTGTTAGTTTGACCCAAAGATGGTTTCACTGATCAAAATGACCTTGAAAACATTATGATCACTAATTGTCAGCAAATAGAACAATAATAACTTTAGTGGTGAAATAGTTCATATCCCGAGTTTTTAGCAGGTAATCAATCTTGCAGCCCATTGGCTATATTGTCTGATGTAGAATAGCCTTTGAGGGCAACGTCCAGTATTTTGGGGCTTCTGGTGTTGACAGCAGATTTACACTCTCTAGAAACTGATACTTTTATCGCACAAGTCCCAAAACAGTAACTGTGATTTTAGGTCCAGAAAACCATTTGGCTAATCTGTATTAACAAATATCTGAAAAGGCAGATAAGTGATGCATTTCAGTTAATGTGGTCTGCCTCTTTTAGTCTCCACATAAACAGTTTATCAGTTGTTTCCAGGAGACTGGTAAAAAATACCCTGAACTCATCAGCTTGAAATGCTCCTGATCTCAACCAAATCCCATGGTCGCCCATTCATTTGTTGTTTCTATATTTATGTCTCGATCGACACTGTTAACCCTGCAGCGATGTAGTTTACATTCATGACTTAAATGACAAACTTGCCAACATTGCTCTTTACAACCTTTTCTTTTATAAATGGTTTTTAAAAATAATAAAACAACACACAGCAATGGGGAAAACCGATGTTTGGAAAGTGAGAGTGAAATACCCAGCTGTGACATTGGTGCTCCTTGCCATGGACTTCAGCCAGTCACATTAGTGTCAGGGATACCCATAATCCTCAAGGTCTGTTTCTGCACCCTCTAACCCATCCAGCTGGCCCCGGCCCATGGTCCAATTTTTGCCTATCTGGAAGACATTTTTCCACATGGCGATGCAGCACCCACTGTCCCTCCAGCTGCAATACACATTCCTTGATCGCTTGCAAGGGAGCAAATCAGGGCAAAGGTCCAAGCATGTGTATGGTTTACTGAGCAAATGAATGAGTTGATTATCTAGAGTACATAAATTACATCAAGTTGGTATTCCTAATTTGAGTAAGCAGCAGATGGTGTCAGTTGGGGATGGTGTTTTACCAAATTTCGTCTCTGCTCCTGAGAAAACACTTCTGCACTGGAAACATGTCTTCCATATAAGTGGAATAAAAATGGGAGGATTTAAAGGAGATCTAATTGTTTCCTCTGCAGCCGGCCCCCCCGATGTAGATTTCACAACGAGGCCTGATGGGGAACACATGCCGTTGCTGTGGTGACCCAAAGCTCTGGTCACATTTTTCCCACTCTAAGGATCGTCTTTGTGGAGCAGAACATTTCCTGAGAGCAGCTTACAAATCAAATCCGAACGTCCCAGAGGAGGAACAGCGTGAACACCTTATTTACCCAATTTTCCTATTGTGAGAATACAGATGAGACACATATGATGGATATGGAAAACATGGTGTTTGTGTTTGACCTGATGAAACGGTTCCAGCTTGTTTCTTTAAAGGGTGTTATCAGCCATATTTCTCTGTGACCAAAATGTGACAAAGTGTGGTTAAGTTCAGAGAGCCATGGGGCAACAATGTAACCAGCATGTGGCAGAGAGAAAATTTGCCCTCACGCCATGTTCTCTGCCTGACGTTAACAGTCAGGCTGCAGATGATAACAACAAGGCAAGTGTCTACGGCCAAAATACACACAAGGTCGACTGAAGAACTTGGTTGTCATCATCAGTTGTCCTGCTGTCAGATAGACAACATGATGATGACAGTGTCAAAGGGACCAAATGGCATTCTGGGATATCTAATGAAATAATCATAATCAAGATTTCCTCTTGTTTTCACTCTCATTGTCGAATAGATTCAATTCTCTTTAAGAGGACGACTTAAGATGTTTTTAAACAAATACCTAGTATAATTTCAAGTGTCAAGTATAAAATACACACCGTGTGGCGCAGGAGGAAGAGCGGTTTGAGGTTCGATGCCTGTCTCATTCCAAATGTCCATGGACAGGGTAATGAAGCCCAGAGCTTGGTTCCACAGCACATCAACACAGAGGCTGTATTACTCCTGAATGTTTTTTTTTATTTAATAAAACATGTAACCCCAACAAAAGCTTTTGTTGGCTAATAAAATGCCTCCCTGGCCTTTGAAATATCACATATAACTGGATTACATTACTACGTTAAGCTTATCAGCCAGACATGCTGACATTTGTAGATTATGTTTCAGCAGACGAAGAGGATGTAACCCAGTCGTCTTTGGTCTTGTGCCGACTGAATGAAAAGATGCAAACCCTCAAACTGTTGAGTAACACTTCTGTTACAGAGCCACACAATCCAAGAAATCCAAAACTTGACAGACCTGCTATTCCTAGCTAACTTTGCCAAGCTACGATTATTTGAGAAAATGATTAATATTCTGAAGCACTTTACAATTACTTCATCTTTAGTTAGAGCACATTACTTTTGTGTGCATGTTACCCAGTGTTTGTGTGTGTGTGTGTGTGTGTGTGTTCCAATCGTGTATTTTAAAAGAGATGCTCTTTTGTCCACACCAACAATAGTCCTCTTGTTCCCAAACCGCAACCATCGTCTTAAAATGTGAGAGCGAGCCATTTAAATAGGCTCTTAAAGTCAGACCACAGATGGGTGCCGGACGGAGGGTCAAACCACACTTTCACTGTTATGGAAAAAAAGAGTGAGGGATGGAGTAAAGAATTTCTTTCTAATCGAGGCAGATGAAAATGTCAGTGGAGAAATATGATGTGATCTTAGCATTCAGTTTTCTGAGTAAAGCGAAGCTGCACTGTAGAGTAAGTTTGATAGTTTGTTGACTTTTAAGCAAGGTTTCTTTCTCACATAAGAAACAGAAATTGTAAACTGAAATAATCAAAACCTTTATGCTGGTTGAAAATGTGGAAATGTTACTGCCTGTGATGAAATAACAGCAAATTATCACCTACTCTGCAGATCTATCCTCTGTGAATTGTGGTTTTTCATCATGTTTCTCTCCTCTCACTATTTTCACTCATGTTGTCTCCAGATGCAGTCGGCAGCTGTTTTCAGCAAAAACCAACTCGATAAACTCCAACACAGCCCCAATCGGCAGCCAGACAGATTCTGTGGCTGGTTGATGGAGCATTTAACAGCTGAAGAGCCAGATATTTTTCTCAGGAACTGGTGGATACCAAAGCAGAGCTAAAAGGAACGGGTTCAGAAACATGACTCAGAATAAATGTTAATGTTACTGTGTGTCAGCTGGATGTGTGAATACATATAACTGCTTGTGAACAGATTCTCCAAACAACTTTACGATACTTAAATGGTAGATATATTGATTATTTTTGCATGAGGTAACAGTTTATCAATCTTGTAAAAATCGTGAAATTGTTTAAAACCTAATTTTAAAGCGACACTATGCAACTTTACAGAGCAACAGTGCCCTATGCAGCCATTTGAAGTGGTTTTCATGTAAAAAGACAAGAGTCTATGAATGTGTTGAGACCTCTAAGTATTTTTAATCGATCTAGAGTTCAGCATCACTCTTGAACTTGCTGGACCTGATTCTGTCCATTCAAGCTGTTACTATTGGTCAGTTGAACACTTCTCACAGGAGATCGGACCTGCTCAGCAAAGTTACAGAGCGGAAATGAAAGTGGCACCATTCTCTCTTATCCAGGTCAGTGTGTAATTCAAGGGGAAAAAGTTGCATAGTGTTGCTTTTGCTTGCTGTTTTTAGAACAATTTTAACTCTTCAAAAGTTCTTTGCACCGTTGTCCAAAATTTATTTTTGGGATTATGGTGCTTATTATTTCTTTGCTCATTGATCTGTGTGTTCAGTAAGCAGATAGTTCTGAGAAGTGAAGCCAAACAAACCACATGAGGAATGTGTGAGGTGTGAACATTTAACAGGCTATTAAAGACTTTCACCCAAGCTTGACTTTTCTGTCTTTAACCATAACTTTTAACAGGTTCACACAGTGGCTGAGACCTCTTTAAAACCTCTGACCTGTAGCAACAGCCACCAATGATGCTTCTCTCCATCTTGTGTGTGTTACTGTATATCATCATCACTGGGCTGCGTTAACACACACAAACAGCTGCTGAGAGTCTGTTTGTCTAAGCTCCTCTCCAGACATATCCTACTGCTCCACAGCTTTAATTTTCACACAGGACAAAGCCAGCTCATGATCCCTGCTGAATTCCTCTTTCCAACAACCTAATGAAAGACAATCCTTCTGGCTGAGAGCTTTAGTGAAAGCAGCAGGGTTGTAACCTCCCACCCTCCCGTACACTCACACTCAGGTGCACCATCTTTTTTTATTCTAAAGTTTTACTCCACAGTTGGTAGTTGTTCCTTGACAGACCCAGTCAAGGTCGGGGTCAGGGTGGAGCTCAGGTTTGCATGTTTTGAGATGAGGGACTTATAGCTGTCATTATAAATCATTTATCACTGACATGTGAAGCTACAACAAGCCCCTAATGCAAACTGACATGCCATGATATGGAACAAATCAGATCAAAAACATATCAGTCCTCCTCTGCTGTCAGACTCAAACGCTCTATATGAGGAGATGAACCATGACTGGCCGCTGACGGAGAGGCCGCTTTAATCAGAGGAGCGCAACCTGATTTAAGGTCAAGAGTTATAGAGAGTTTATTTAATACACACAGTTGGGCACATTGAGACAGTTTCCAGAGGGTAAGGAGGGGCCATGATGTCGGTTTCACATGCATATCACTACTGTCAGTTGAGAAACTCACCAGGGACAAACGGAAAATTCCTGCTTTTCCACGGACTCTTGCAGTGGAACTTTCCTGTTTAAAATGGACTGTTTACTTGACCTGTGGTGATGCTGGTTGCAGCTTTCTTTTTGAAACTGTATAAGTGGCCTGCAGTAATTGAGCTGGGGCGAGTAATGACTGATTGCAGGACTCATCTGCTGAAACTGCACCACCACCGCACAAAGAGCTGTTAGCTACGTGTTTATTCAAAAGTTGAGTAAAGCTTCCGAGCACTGGTCACCTATTTATTCAAATTGTATTAATATTGAACGTATCGTGTGTACAAATCACACTTAACTCAACATTTCCTTGGGCACTTAACCATACACATTTTAAGTCTGAAGCCGATAAGATGATCTGTTTTTTAGCTATATGAGACACATACAAACAGATGGAGAGATTTATGGAAATATTCGATGGATGTCACATATTTGCGAGTTTTAGGATTTGCTTTGAAAAGGTTTAATACATGGAGGGGTTGTAAAATGTTCTCACTGGGAAGAGGTCAAGGTCGTGCAAGCACAGTAAAAACTAAAAAAAAACACAGATACAGAGTTTACATCCTTCAGTGCAAACACCATATATTCAACTCTTTGATCTCTTTGATGAACGTACGGCATTCCGCTCTGTGCCGCTATCCTGTCCTTGAGCAGACAGGAAAGTACATTACATTACAGTCATGGGTACTGGATTCAGAATGTAGGTATGTCTGGCTTGTTTTTCATGGAACAAGGAAATCTTTGCCATTTATGGCTTCGGCCAAACACAGACGATCTTGTTCCCACAAAAACAGGGACTGTCTATATTAAAAAAAGATCAGTGGAGCGTCATTGTGTTCGGCTTCCTGAGACGTGTGTCACTTCCTGCTCTTCATCAGCTGTCGCAGCTTTTCCCAGGGTGGAAAAGACCAGCATATCTCCATCTGCACAGTGTCTGCGATGGTGATTAAAATCGTCACTTTCGCACACACATCCACATTATCTTTCTCCCCCGAACACATCATCTGTCTCTCAATGCGTTGCTATCTCTGCATGTCCAATCTGTGGGACAGTGAGCTCATGCGGGTGGACGCTTCTGTTCGTTTATCCAAAAGTTTCTATTTCTCAGTACGACCCGGGCGCCACTCCCCGTTTCTGAGAACAGACGACAGAGAGACTCGCGGCAACAAAAGACAGCATTGATCTCCTAAACATGTTTTCTGGTGAGGACGTGGGGAAGCTTGTGTTCAGTTTCTCGTGCTCTCATTGATTTTTCATGCTTAAGTCGGCTATTTTTACAGCACCTGAGATCATCCTCTCTATATTTGACCGCTCTGCAGTTTCTTCGTAAAGGAGCCAACACTATTGTGCGATTGCAACTCTGCCCTTTCCCTTCAGCTATAAATGGCACTTTTGTGAAATATGCTTCAGATGCTTTGTATGCCTAATTGATTTAGTCGTTATTCAATTTCAACTTGATTGTTCTGCCTTTTTATTTCCAATCTGAGGAGTCCAGTCCACCAATAATGCAGGAGAACAATGAGGACTTTATGAAATATGCTGTTGGCTGCTTGATTTTTTTTCTGTGCGCCTTCTCTCTCAGGGGCAGTGGGTGGTAGGGCCAGCGAGTCGACTTGCCAAATCTCTGCCCTCCCTCCAAAGCAGAAAACCAGTGGAATTTACATATTTAGCCTCCGACAAACAATCCAATTCATTCTTCCTGTCTCTCTCACGCTCTCTCCGTCTGTCTCTGTCATTTGAATCCACTCTAAGTCTCTCTGTCTGTATCATGATGCCTGTTCTACCACATGAAGTCCAGCATTCATTCACAAAGTACCTTGTGTGACCCTCTGTCCACCGAGACATAATTCATGTTCCTTTCCATCATGTATTACATTTTCATCTTGCATGTAAAAAACCTCTTTGGCAATAAATTATTTTGTGGCCACTGGGCGGGCAACATGACGAGCCGTAAACACAACACTGACATCTTAGCCCCTTTTAAAGTTATAGAGAATAAGTCGTTTATTCACACATCCAGCAGACACAAAGCAACAGTAGCTCATGTTTATTACCCCTTAAATGAATGGAAGACCAATGTTCATGCAAATTTTTGCCGGTTTTTGGTCTCCATCAACCAAAGAGGGAGATATTTGGCCCTAGAAATGTCAAGTGTCCTTGATTCTCAATCCAATACAAGATGAACGTTCACTTGGAGTCATGTTTCTGGCCATATCATGAATGGAAGTCCGATGTTAACGCTCATTTCAAGCCTGTCGGTGTCCGCCACCCACCAAGGGAAATATCTGGCTCTATGTTCACCAGCGACCCACTAACTTTGTCTATTTGAGCTGTTTACCAAAAACCTGAATGAATTCCAAATGAAAAACGATGGCCCTGATTGTCTATTGGCTGTTTGGTACTAAACCGTCTGCGTACAGGAGATTTTCGGGGAAATACTGAGCTCATCACAACAGGAAACATCGTTCAAATAGTGGTTTGATTAATTTCAGCTTTTAAAAATACTGATTCCAACTGGACTTCTCCCATTTCCCACTGGTGGACATGCTGGTGATTTTGCGCCAACAACTGAATCCTACAACCTCACAGAGCAGCCAAACCAAGATGCTGACATGACCACAGCCACCCATTAACAACCATCACCTAATCTCCACAGCTGCAAGCCCCAGCAGATCCAGGCAGCTGCGAAGGATCAGTTTGATCCGTCCAGGGAGGAGTTTGTCGTCCTGACTCTCCTCTGGGGGGAAGAGATTTGGACGGACCGGAGACAGTCAAGAAGCAAGAGAGACGGAGGGATGACCACATCTGTGATAAAAGCCATCTTGGTTTCCATTGCATTAACAAACAAGCACATCTGTTGGGTAATGCATTTGAGGGGGGGGGGGGGGGGGGGGGGGGGGGTTGGATGCAATGCAATACATCATAAACCACAACTTATGCACATTACACAAAGACAAATGTATATTTTCTGGATTCTTGGAAAGTCTTATCTATTAGTTAGAAATATAGCAATGTGTAGTGGGAGAGAAATGTGTGTATAATTCATCTTTTCCACAACAGATATTTCCAAACCACTTTGGATTGCCTCGCTGTTGAACTGTGCTACATAAATAAACTTGCATTGGATGTGTAGCAAAGTTTTAACTATGACCAGAGTCATTTTGTAATTTTAGCTCTTTTTGTCATAGATAAACCACAAGTGATGTCGAGGTCTGACTGCCAAATAAAAAGCTCTTCACTCTCTCCTCACAGTCATTATCACTTCTTCACTGAACTATCAAAACTCTTTCCCTCACATCTGGTTAGTGCAGAGAAAGAGGAAGAGAGAGGTGGTTCGCTGCCCCTGTCGTCGGACCTTTGTGTCCTTCAGATGTGGAATGTGGAACTTCCTCTCTCCGTGCCTCATTGTGGGGTTTCCTGTGCCCATAGCAGGCGTGCAAGTCAAAGGTCAGACTACTGTAAAGATGATCGGGGGAATTCTTGTTGCGTGCCAAAAGTACAGTTGTTAGACCAATCCCGTATTCACCTCACTATTTTCTTTTAGAGAACGGTTCCCTCAGGAGCCGTTCTTCTGGTCGGCGAGACATTTCTGAGAGAACATTTCAGTCCTTTACCACACCCCACAGATTCAACTGAGATGTTAATAGTTCCTATGTGCAGTTTTTTAAAGTGTTAACAGAAACAGAGGAAATAGGTCAAATCTGCGGTGGAACATTTGTCTTTAAAACATACAATAGGTTAAACTAAATGTTCTGTATATATACACTACATATAAATATGTCACTGTGGTTTTATTCACAGAAGATTAAGTGACTAATGATGACTTTATAATGAAATTCAGTTCTCTTCTTCAGCATGTACGTATTTAATATTTATATTTACATAAACATAGTTTATTTGCATATGTTCTATATGCACACAAAGACAAAGGATGTGTATTTGCAACATTTACATGTAAATTACCAGGTGTTGTTTTTGAAAACGAACTGTTGGCAGATAAAATCAGCAAATATGAGCTTTTTACAGACATGTCGGCATTGGCATTTATTTTTGCTCATATGAAAAAAAAATTGCTGAATGAATGACACTGAAAAGATCTGCATTTATGTTTAAATTGTATGTATAAAATATATGGTATTTCTTTATTTGGAGTTATATATATTTGTTTGTAGTTATTTGTGGTTCTTTCTTTTTCTAATAAGGTTTATGGTTAAACTGTAAACTATCAAGCCTCAAGCTGTCTCCCGAAATCCAAATCAGTCTGTTTTTAATAAAAACACAAATATGATTAATAACAATTGCTGCCTGATTCTTAAAATAACAAAACTTTAAGTGTGAGGAACCTGAGTCCAGCTATTAGAACGCTATCACACGATCTCCACAGCACATGTGAGGCCAAAGCAGTTTTATTCATTCAGAACCTCAGTCCCTCACTCAACATTTGCTATCTCTATCGTGTTTAGTCTACGTCTCTGTCCAATATAAAAACCCTTCGGCATCACGTCCGTCTCTTTTTTCTGTCCGTCATTGCTCTGGCTGATGTGTCTCCCACACTCCACACACTCCCTCCACTGGGGCCTCCTCTTTCACTGAGGTTAATGGTTTGAACCTCATCACTTTAGCTGTAGCATTGTCTGATAAGGGTTTCAGAATAATGAGTCTCGGCAGCAGTCTTCCACGTGGCTGAATGCCCACTTCGGTGTCATAAATTCCCATTACCCAACATGTTTATAGTTCATTGTTGTGATGCTTTGGTTTTCCACGAAAGGGCCTTGATAAGATATGATGCTTCTATGAGTTGTGTTGGTAACAGAGACAATGCTCCCATGAGGCACAGATCATTACGTTCATTCTGATAAAGTGGATGTTAAACAACATCCACTTAGTATCAGCTTTAGCCAATCTGGAGTAATAAATGCTATAAATCAAAGCAGCTTGGCTGCTCTCATTGGGTTTAAAGGATGATCCTTTCAGAGAAATTTGGAAAAAATCTCCATGTTATTGATATTAATACAGTTTTCAGGCGGTTTTAGGAAGCATCATGTGTGATCATGGCCTTTTTTGGTATATTCCAGAGAGAAAACCAAGAGCTGGTTGACACAGAGGAAGAGAGAAGGAGAGAGAAATAGAGCGGCACGTTTACGATGCTTGTTAGATCAGTAGTTGGAGTTTAGGACTTACCCTGGCACCCTTCTCTGGGAAACATTTACAATCTCCGCTGCAGTCTCTTCCTCCGCAGGGGCCGCTGTGCTTCTTCCCACCCTGTCACACACAAAACACACAACACGGAGGTCAGGGATAGACTATGAGAGGTCAGAGTACAAAGGTCAAACATACTCAAAACTGTAAAGCAGCAAAACATTTTTCTGTCTGCTTCATTTGCATAAACACAAGGGCAGCTATGCATCCATATTGTGTTGCTTGCCTTCCTTTTGATGCATTACATGACTCACAGTGTGGATTAAATTGTTGTGTAGGTGTGACCGCCTGTGTTTGTTTACAATGTGGTTTGTGACACGTGCATGCAGTGCTGTTGCACAAGTGTTGATAGTTGTTGCTGTCCTGTCTGCGCACTTGAGTAAATTGGTCCAGTGTGCAGAGAGGATGTTAGGATGCTTCTCCAGTGACTCATGATGGACATCCAGACATAATGGACAGCCATGAAAGTCCTATTCATCAGAGAGGCTGTGTCCCGCCACTGGACGGCCACAATTTGTCTTTGGATGTCTGCATACCAACTCAAACCACCCACTATCACAGGCTGATCTGTGCTAGAAATGACACGAGCACACACACACACACACACACACACACACACACACACACACACACACACACACAAGCACCCGATGAGATCAGCGTGGACACGACTCGATAAAAGAGACCGGGGGGGCCAGCGGGATTTCCCAACCCACAGGTCAGAGGTGTCCTGAGCCCGCTGAGATATCTGGAGACGTTCATGACGACAGAATGGAGCCTTTGAGAACCTTTGCTTATATGTTGTGTTTTAGTGTAAAATACCTTGTAAAATTCAAAGTGAAAAGAATTCGCTTTACTTCCTTTGCATGAGCACATTTCTTACTCATCAGAGGCAAAGGCAAAATAGTTTGAAACCTTAGCAAAACTGTACGAACTCCTGAAAATGTCAGGAGTATTGTGTGTGGAGTTTGCCTTTCTAAGAATGTTCTTGAATCTCAATATTTTTCTAAGTTGACATCTTAGTCTGTATCTCCACCCAGAGATATTCTTCCACTTTGGCCTGTGAGAAACATCACCAACACGACCATCGGCTCGCTGGGAATTTTCCAGCTGTATTCACACATGGGCTCAGTCTGACATTTCCTGGAAAATGTCCGGAGTTCAGTGCATATGTGAAAGCAGTTTACATTGCATGCTGAGAGCCACATCTTCACCTCCACTGCTGCAAAACATCAAGACTTTAGCTCTAATGTGTTGCTGGAATCAATGAATCACTGATCCAAATGTTCTTTTAATGGATGTGTGGGTTAATCAGTGACTAACCCTGCAGCACTGTTCCCATTTAAATGCCTGGCTGGAAAACAAAGCTTAATGATAGTTGAATTATTCCACTGAACTTTTCCCTGCTGTGAATACAGACGTAACACTAACAAATTTAGCATTTGACTCCCAAGTTACGGTATAAAAGGCTTTTCAGTGGCTTTGACTTAGCTTATTAGTACAGTGTGAGTAAAACTGTCTATACAGACATGAGGAGACGCTCCGTGTTGCTGATGTCTCTGTGTCGGCCCACGTCATCCACCCACACAGCCATACCATAGCCTGCTTAGGCAGCACATGCCTCGATACCCTCCCTTCTCCCTTGTCAAGAAAATGGACACATTATGCCCACGATGGTAACAGAGTGGCTGATAAAGAATCAGAAGATTTTCTCCCTCCTCATTTTGACAGCAGATCCCAGCGCCCCCGAAGACAAAGGCCACATTGAGACCCTCCTCACACACAAAGACCGTCTTTTAATGTGCAGACGTCGTCCTTTAATGATCCCCTATCGCCTCAACAAAAAGACTCTCTTCGCCGCCATTATGGAATGCACAAGGCTGCATTTCTTTGCTAACTATCGGTGGATCTGTGGGGTTCCTTTCAAACTGCTGTTGGATCTAGTTAAGACAAGCTGTGATGAGTTCAGTTTTCAGCCTGAAATACGATGTCGACAGACTCACTCTGTCCACAAACAATATTCTTCTTTCATGTCCCTAATGTTCCCAGCCCAAGCACCGTCTCCGTGAACACCTTGGCAACGTTTTATCCTCTGGAGTGGATGAAAAATTCACGAGATGACCTTTCTCTACAGTGAGATGGAAATCCAGAACACGGACAATAGACGGCGTCATCTCCGAAAAGACCTACAAAGGAACAGCTCCCCATAAAGGCTTTGACACATCGTGGAGCAATGCACCATCAATTCAACTTTCAACCGTTTACAGGTTGGAAATAGCTGGTGGCTGTTTCAGCAGACAATAGGATTGTCCGGCAGCATCCTGTTTTCTCCACCCGACGACATAATAACACACTGGAAAGTCATTGGATGATAATGTGGGGGTGCATTTTCAATGAAGCACTGAACAATACAAAAATGTATGTTTTAATGGAAAAAGATGAAGTTCAAAAACGTTTTGCCCATAGTCCACCGACCATTTTCTATTCCCTGTCTTTCTCAGGGGGCTTTCTCATTGGTCCCTCTTCACTAATACACAAATGAGGGAACCACTAATTCACCATCCTGTATGATCGCAGACTTCAACTACACGTCTTATATCCGACAACTTCACCAAATTTCCATGCAGATTATCAGACTGACAAAAGAGGATAAAAAAATTATAAATAAAACTCCCATGTTGGTATCGCTAGGGCGCTATACCCATATGGATGACACAAAACAAAGCAGTACCATCAGAAACCATGGGGGCGCACCACTGTTCACAACAGTTCAAGCGAGACAATCATAGGACACAAGGAGGAAAAAGAAGAATAGGTTGATTTGCTGGTGCAGGTTATAAAGCAGATCCACAACAAGACAAACTAACTTTTGCTAAACTGCCTTGTTGGGTCTGAGAAAACCGAACAACAGAGACAGTTCAGATTAAAGAAAAAGGTCAGAGGGGCCTTTTTAACCAGGTTCTGTATCAGATCAAAACTACAGGCCCAGAAGCTGTAACATGTAGAAAGAATGACATGAATCCAGACCACCCAGCACCACAGCAGGGGGTCATAAATCCATTACCATAAATCTGACACCTATAAGCTGTAGTGAGAGAGGTCAGGCTCCCAGTCTCAGTAGAGAATTATCAGGCTATTGCTATTTGTCTTGTAGTAAATGGTGATTTCGTCTTGAAAGCCCTTGAGCTGCAATGTTTCCCATTTTTATAAAAAAAAACATTAATATCTCCTTTCTTTATTCTAGACAGAATTTGAGAGTGTAATAAGCAACCTCCTTTATCTTTGACATGAGGGCTGTCAAACAATACTTTGACATGAAACACTGCCCATACGCACAGAGCAGTTCCTGGGATCTGGTTTGTTGTGATCATTCATCCAGGGCCTCTCGTTTACAGAACAACCCTTCAGTGTTGATCATCTTTTATGTCCTATGAACCGCTGTCAGTGGCACAGATGTAAACACGCTTTCGGCACAGATTCATATCCATACATCAGCCTGTGCATCTGGGTACATCGCTCAGACCAAACACACGTGACAGCGCAATAAAACATTTTATAACGGTTGAGGAAAATAGGTTGAGTCTGTCAAAGTTACAACATGCTGTTTTCCTCTCAGAGCCAACAGGGCCATCCCCTGAGGGAAACTAATATAGTCCTCTGCCATATGTGTTTGGAATAAGAAATAAAGAAGGACGACATGACAGCACCCCAAAAGTGAAGCCAAAGTGACTAAATTGCCCCCTTGTGGCTGGCTGCAGTATAGGTCATTAATCTCACCACCTCCAGATAAATGAATGGGACAAGGAACAAATTAAAGTGATATATGTCCAAGTGTTAATTTGTCTGATAAGTTTAGTTTTTAGTGGGAGGAGGTGGAGACGCGTTGTCCATCTTTATTCACAGTCTATCTTCTACTTTTTCTGTTTTCTGTTGGGCAGCAATTTGCATTAAGGTGCATTACCACAATCAAATCAATTATACAGTCTATGTTCCGTGTGCAGGCTATATCACATCTTTAATATTCACCCATCTGTCATTACCTGTTTTTGAAAGTGCTTCCTTGAATAACTAATTAAACACTGACACACTGCTGTATGAAAATGAACTGTATATCCTTGCCATGCTACAGTGGTCAGATTAATGACTGCCTGACCGAGCAATGTTGTTTTTGTTTCCTCCCTGCTCCTTATGGATGAGATGGAGCTTCACTCTGAATGTGCACCGACTCCTTCAATGTAATGTACAGTGAATGAAATAAAAGCAGCTGGGTCAACAGCGACTCTTTCTCACGCTCAGCTTCTCACTCTCCCTCCTCCTTCCTGCCGACACACACATTAACAAATCATCGTGATCAATGCTATTAAAATGAAATACGGAGGGTTTATTTGGATTTGCGAAGCAGGTGATACAGTGAGCGTTGGATTTCAATTACATTTCTAATCTGTAAAGAAAGAGTGGCGACAGATGCTGTTACAAGCCATCAGTCAGCACTATGGAATGAGACATAATGGAGTTAAACACATAGCTTTCCCCTCATCTATTACTTTATTATTGTCTATGAATGTGAGGATTAGTTTGGACGAGAGTTTCAAGCTTCTACCAGGAGTCTTATAAAGGTTAAATGGAGGCAGTGGCACAGAGTCTCATATAATAAGTGATTTACTAATAAGTTTAACGACATATATACGTATTGTGTCAATAGGTTTACTGCAGTTTATCTGGTGTCATGTGAAAAGTGGTTTAACTGTTGACTTGTGTTATTTTTGACTTATGTTATGTTTGACCTACGCCATCATTTTATAGGATATGAGCCTCTCCCATAGATATAATGTAACACCTCTGCCAAGGCCCTTAAATCAAATCAAGCAGCACCAAATTGCGCAAACCCATAAATATCCGTCCCCTAAATGTGCCTGTTTTCCATCAAAATCCATGAATCATTCTCTGTGAAATCAGGGGAAATATCCATAAGATCACAATGCTAAAGAAGGTTATAAGAAAATGCTGGATCTGTCCCTGAGGCCAGATCCACATCAAACTTGAATTTGTTGATCCATGTGCCTTCATTCCACCAAGTTTCATGGAAACCAATTCAGTATATTAAGCATAATCCTGCTAAAAAACAAACAAAAAACATGGACAGGGGTGAAAACATAACCTCTTTAACTAGACGCAAAGCGAAAAGCTTTTGATAGGCGTCTTCCCCTCCCTTATAGATTCTTAAATTATAATTGCCCATTTTTATCTTCATCTTACTCCCCAGTCTTTTATAGTGTACCACCATCGTACCATAGTATATTCTCAGATGTGATGATCGTCGGTTTGTGTGATTTGTCTGTGGTCAGCTTGAGTCACCATAGTATTGTTTTTCTTTTTGTGAACACTTTACAGTTGTTTTACCATAGACATAACCACTTCCTGTCAATGTCAAGCAGCCAAAACCAACATCGACCAGACAAAAACACACGACAAACGCAGACCAAACAAACTGAAGGCAAATTATAAATACAGTTCCAGAGGAATAATTTCAGCTACGACTGAAAGAGGCACATTGGGCTCTGGCCTCCAGCTGGAGACATAAAAAACAGAGGCTTACAGGAGGATTATGGTAAATTAGAGGAATCAGGGAACCCACATAATGACGACTACAATGATAATCCCTGCATGCTCCAATAGTACAAATGTCACTTTAAGACAAATGGGGGGAGAGAAATTGATTTAGAAAAAATCTCAAAAATGTAGGTTAATGGAGTACTGCACAAACCACCCATTAATGGAATTCAGAAAATGCATTGTGAAGCCTCTCCCCTGTGAAATGAAACAGAAAACAAGGCAGAAAACATTCACGTGCGTGCACACTCACACACACACACACACACACACACACACACACACACACACACACACACACACACACACACACACACACACACACACACATGCAGAAGCAGGAGGAGACAGATGTGAGTCCTTGGTGTTGACACATATTTGTACATTCCACATCTCCCCCTGCAAATCATTCACCAAAAATCCAATGATACCAAAAAGATTCCTTACTTATTTCACTAAAAACAAAACTTTATATAATTGTATTATTTGGATTTGCTTCTCAAACATTCACAGATCCAACTTGTTGCCACAGACAGATCCACGTAACACAGATCCCTCTGAGGCTCAGGTGATGGAAATGACAAACTGCCACTTTGCGCCGGTTTCTCAGTTTTCACACATGAAACGGCAAAGTGGAGCGTAACCAGTGTTTGTGAGGGACCCCTCCTGTGTTTGAGGTATCACATGAGCCGAGATCACAGACTATCACAGGACAGCATGCGTTTGATCTGAGGCTGGTGGTGACACAGTTGTTTCCCTTCACTCACTCTCTCAATGAGGAGAGAGATGGCTGCTGTTATAACGGTAATGAAGACTCTTGAGACGATGAGACAGAAACTAAATCCCACTACAAGAAAACCTTAAGTGGTTAATCTATGGGCTGTTTGTCAGGGGCTGTTACTCATCCTGAATGAAAGATTTGACCTGCGGCCTTCGCACTGACCCAGAGGAATGTCTGATCCCACTATTCAATCTGAGGGGGACCGTCTCCCTTCTGCAGTTTCTAGTCAGGAATAGTGGATCCTCAGAGAAGTGCCACCAAACTAACCCTCACCCAACACTCTTATTATCCTGCCTAGTGAGTTATCATAGCTTGGACAGAAGGAAATGAACCATCTTTCCATCATTAACTTCTGCGTCTTTCAGCCACAATTTTCCTCCATCTCCGCTCCCAAGCAGCAATCAAACGATGTCCAGTCAACACTGGTGTAACTAGCTTCCCTCCTGCACTGGTTAGTGTTTATGTGTTTGAACATGACCCACCATGACAGGAGAAGCCTTTAAAGGGACTCTTACCTTTGTTGCATTTTTACACTTTTTTTGGATAAGGTTAAATTGGTATTAATAAGGTAATGACACTCTATAATGCAAGACAGACCCACCAGGAGTAAAAACAAACAATTATTTCACTCTCATAATATTTAGTGAAAACTTCAACCAATAAAATTCTTCGGACCAACGGACCTTATTGGCCGACAGACCTGTCTGTTTGCTGCATGGACATGCAGGTTTTCCGTCTGCTTCTTGTGGCGCATTCGGGCCCGCGTCATCAAGGCAATGTATATAACTTACCGGTGCTTCTGAATCCGAATCCATTGCTTTGGTAAACAAAAACTCACGTGCGTGCGCGGAGGCAGTAGGTTGTAAGTGTAAATAAAGTTTCTTCAAAAAAACACCGCGGATGGGAACGAGGGGGTGGGGCATTGGAGGAAGGCGGGATGATTTGAATGTGCTGTAATTCTCAAATGCAACAAAGGTAAGAGTCCCTTTAAGCAGGTTAACCCATGTTTGAAAAAACCTGCACAAAGGTTATTCAGAGCTACATTAAAAATTCTCACATGAATGCAATAAAGGAATTCAGTTACTTAAAACTAACTGTATACCTAACTACTAAGATAGTTATTCAAAAACAAAGCCACTTTCAAGCCCAAGTTTGGCATTTTTGTCCAAACCCATCTTGTCTGATTGCAGCCATTGGTCAGTACTATCTGTCAATCTGAAGGTATCAGCGCCCGTGGCTACATCATCAACTTTACTCTAAATGCGAATGAAGTTCACTGATGTTATAAATCAAGTGAGAAATACAACTATTTTCCCATTGGCTTAGATAGAAATTGATTTCTTTTGAGAGAACACAGGTTTGAGGTTGAACTGAAGTGAGAATACGATATGTAGTATTTTCTTCGGGAACATTACAAAAATGTAGTTAGAAATGTGTTGTAATAAATTATCCAGGAAGAGAAACTACCAAGGTTACAGCTGCTCTTGTTCACACTAATGATGTGCACGTCAAAAAGAATGTACAAAACTTGCTGAATGGGAAACACCTGGCCCCTTTCAACGAGATCTCTGAGAAGGGTTTCTCTACGTATGTGATGGAAATAGACGGAAATATAACTTGATGCACATCTGTGTTATGTCTCACTGACAGGTCAAGAGCAATTCAATACTGGGTGTGCGATACTCCCTTTGCCAGCTGAGAAGCATCCCTGGGAAGGACTCACTGTAACCTGGGAGCCAGAGTTCAGGTCTAAATCATGAGATAACTTCACAAGGAAGGTTTTTATCCATGCTAGCGGTGTGGCTCCATGCACGGGAACGTCCTCTGTTCAGTCAACCACTTTGTTCCTGACTATATATTTCAACATATTTAAAAGGATTGCCAAGAAATCTGATACAGACATTTAAGTTCCCTTCAAAAAGACCCCCCACATGTCATTACATAGATTTTTACCAAATACCTGCAAAGCCAACATGATCTTCATTAGCGTCACTTATATGCTTACTTTTTGTACTTTATTTTAAATATGAGGATGCTAACATGCAACACGAAGAAAGAGAACATGGTAATCACTGTACCTAATAGGGGTTGGCAGGTCTTGGGGATGTTGGATGGCTATGTGAGTGTGTAATGTGATCTAGTCCCGATCTGAAAGCTACTGTACCTTTCCCTCCAGTTCCACGCAATTCGGTTATAGTAATCGACAGTCTTAAGTGAACAATTTGGCACGGGACATACGTCATCACTGTAAGGGTTTCCACTGTACTAGAAGTTTGTTGGGAGGTGGAGGCGGATGTATTGCTTAGAAACCATGCCAACATAAAGGACTAGTGGAAGTAATGATTACACATCTCTTTTCATCAAAAGCATTAATGCATGTAGAAGACTTCAGCACACTGTTTGTTTTCTCAATAAATATGTTGTTGTTTATCGAAAATTCTATTACGTTGGTCATAAACCTCTACTTGTTTGCATTAAATCAGAATTTACAAAGACAAAGATCATGATTTTACAGACATTTCATTTCTTTTCACAAAAGTGCTCAAAACACTTGATGTTGTCTGACAGACTCTAAGCCCTGATGCTGCAGTTTGAGTCCTGTTCATTGTTTGTACTTTTTGTTTGAGAACATCTTGAATTATGTCACCACACTGTTGGCATCCTCCATGTAGCCTCTGTGAATTCAGGACAAAATGAGGGGGAATTTGGGTGAAACCTTTCTTGTTTTGTTGGATATAAAAGAGTAAAGTAGCTTGTCTAAATGACCCCAGTGACTTTGTGTGGGAAGTTACAAACATTAAATCATAGATGAAGATGAGGACTGAAAGGAGTTGGTGACCACATCATGCTGGTGCTTGTTGCTGTCTGGCTGCGTGACTTACATGTGGGTTATAGGAAATGTTATCCTCACAATGTAAGTCTGAAAATCTGCTGTTGCAAAGCATCTGGGAGCATTCCCTCATCGCCGAATACAAAAAAAAGCCTGATCTCCACTGAAGAGATTTCAATTCATATGTTAATTTGATGAATGCAAATTATGTCGGTACTAAATTTATCAGCGTAATAAGTACCTGTTATTCAAAAATTGTCTAGTTGCTTAAAAGGTAGGGCAGCATCCAAACAGGGGTTCGTACTTCTTGAGCAGCTTTGCCTTCCGGCAATAGTGCGACATAGTATTGCTGCAAATAATCAGTTTACAACTCTTTAACAAACAAAACGGTCAAACACAAACATACAGACACACACGCAGAAGAAAAACATCAAACAAATCCCTGGCATTGGTGCAGTTATTGAGCCATGTGTGAGTGTAGAAACAAATGTCCCAAAGGCCTCCATTAAGGTGATAAGGGAAATTCTCATGGCAGCCAAATGGATTCTACAGATTCTACGCGTGATAAACAGTAATTCTTGTCTGCACCATTGCTTCTTTACACCTCATTCTGCTTCCTGCCACACTACCATCAACTTCCTGTTCCAGAGTTAAAGGGCTGAGGTCATAGCGGCCATTCATTTAACACCCAGAGACGAATATGTTCATATAGCGTGAAAATCAAAAGAAAAACAGACAAAGAGGAGAGAGAAAGAAAAGAAGAGAAGGAGGAGTGAGTGAAAAAACTGCGAGACTAAACACATGACGTTGTGATTCTGTGCGTCGGTGTAGAGCAGCTGTAGAAACCAACTTAACACTGTAAGTAATATCTTGTAATTTACAGCAAAAAAAATTATTGACACAGGAATTAGAGAAGTCATGAGCTGATGAGGGACATTACAAGGTCAATCTGAACATATTAATGGATCATTATCAGTTAAATGAAACCAATGTAATCCTTTGCTTCATAAATATACCAATGTTGATTAGTGTGTATTGCATATCGCACTTTTCTAGTCTTCAGTTCAGTATCTTGGCCAAGGACACTTGGGAAACATGGGATGGGAGAGACTGGGATCAACCCTGTGGTTGGTGGACAATCCGCTCTACCTCCTGAGCCTGCTGGTGTTGTATATACATCATTATACACGCACATATTTTCAAAGGAAATCTTTTACTGCTCACACAACGACTCCAGTTCTTGGACTGAAAGGAGCAGCATAAAAACGTTGGTTGGATTTGTGAGGTGGTACCTTACAATTTACATTATATCCAGCTGCTTTTCTATATTAAATCTGGCTTTGTCACGCCTTCTTTTAACAAGGCTCATCTTTTTATTCACAGACTGCACCTCTAGCATTTCAGGAGTCATGGACTATATTTGGATTATGCCTTTATACACCACATTAAAAATGTTCACTGTGCCAATGTTTGGTGTCTTTTTCCAGCACAATGTTGCCTGTACGACCAGACTTTCCATTCCTGAGAGCTACTTGATTGGAATTTAAAAAAACAGTATTTAAAGTAAATAACTATTTTAACTCCATTGTTATTTCATTATGGATATGAAATAACAATGTGTGCTAAAAATAGGCTTTACAATTCAGAATAAAGCAGGGGGAGTACAGACAGACCAGGAGAGACGGGGGACAGGGTCACTCTGCAGAGAGCAGGACATGACTCTGAGGGAGAACATGAACTCGAGCAGAGGGACCTGGAAGAAGCAGGACGAAGCAGAGACTCCCACCTTATCCTCTGGTTCAGCTCCAGTGTAAACAAAGCTCCGGTTTCTGCCCCAGGCCTGACACAGCTGGACCTTCCTCCTCCTTAAACCGGCCTCAGGTCACCAAGAGACTTGACTCCATTTCCCAGAGGGCCGCGCTCCTATTGAGGTCTTCCTGCTACAGAGTGAACTAAATGAAGCTGCTCTGGTCTTTGGTGCCAAAGGGTCGACTTGTCAGATCTGTTAATGGTGATCACTTCTGCTCACCTCTTCGATCAATGACATCCAGATGTGAGAGCACGTTCAATAACACACGGGCACCTGAAGATACATCTGTTTGTTTTCTGTGCATGACAAGACAACCTCCTCACATGGAATTCACATATGAGAAACATCATCCAGAATCAGAGATGAGATAGAAGCTTTAACTTAATTAGTCGGGTACATAAAGTTCCACAAACTAAATGGTTTGGATGGCAGGATAATGTGGGATAATTCGTCCTAAAATGGAAAATGATTGTGTGAGCCAAATTCAATCGCAACCCATTTCATAGTTTTAAAGAATTTTCACTCAAATTCACAAACATAAACGCATTCATGAAGCGAGAGGAAAAGTCAGGAGCCAAAGTGATTGAAATAGTTTTCATACATAAACTCCATAAAATGTCTGGAAAATGAGGTCCGGACATTGACAGGACTTTCCCACTTGAAGAACACAGAAGGACATTATCTGTGTCCGATGCGTTCAAAACAAACGGAATAAATATCTGGAACGTTCCGACGAGCTGAAGCGTCTGAGTAGAGCCAGAATATGACGCTGCGGAATTCACATGTTTTTGTTTACACCACATCAACACCTCTTTTCGCTAAAAGCTCTCGAATCTTGTTTTCTCTTCAGGTTGACATCTTTGTCTGTGTTTTCTACACGTATGATGCTTCTTTTTCTTTTCTTTTCTGTTTTGCATCTGTTGGGTGTTAGAAACATCATTGACACGCCCACTCCTGCTGTATTCTCAAATGGGCTAATATTACACAAAGGTGCAGGAAAAGTTTGCAGCAGCTGACTCGGACATTTGTGTTCTCATTTACAGTCCCTCTGGTTTTACTAAAAGCAGCTTAAGCTTGTTACTCTGGGCACTGTCTGTGGACATAGATTCGGAGGCAATCTATCAAATACTTTCTGAGATGATTCAGTCTGGACCAAAGTAGTTGCAGGCAGACAAGCAAACGTTGCCATGTATGGCGTCACACCACTATTACAGCTAAAACAGGAGGGGGGGAGAAACATCAGCTGCAGGATGAGCAAGAGTGAGATGAGTTGGACACAGTTTTGTTATCTTGAAGTGTGCATTTAACTTTGTTAACATTTTTCCCATCACAAGAAATTATTCACTTTAATCAATTAGAGCACAGCTGGGATGGGAGTGAATGGTCCCAGTCTCCCAGCAGGGAGATCAGTGAGCGGCCCTCAGCAGGCACCTGTCGAACCAAACAGCTCAGAGCCCGGAGTGATGCTGTGAGAAAGGAGCATGTACGGTCTTTAGGCAAACACAGCTGACACAATCCTTCCACATGAGCTCACTGGGAAGACTCACCTCGACTGAGGACAGACAGACGCACATGTCCGAGGGCCGCGCGGGGGGGGAGGCGAGGGGGGACAAATGGGGAGAGAGCTGAAACGTGAAGGAGACAAGCTGAGGGAGGACAGACTCTCTGCCGGGCGTCCCTTTCACAGATAGATGGAGAGAGAGCGAGGGGACAGAAGACAGGGCAGACACAGACCGGGGGCAGAACCAGGCTATAAAAGGAAGTGAGAGACTGAACCCTCGGATGACTGGGAGGACGGAGCCTTTGGAATTCTTTCAGCTCAGCATGATGGGACCCCTGTGTGTCCCACCATTAATCACTGTAAGACGGATAGAGGGCAAAGGACAAGGGCGGATATATATTTATAAATATACAGTAAATGGGGGATTTTCCAAAGACAACTTCTAGAATGAACTTCACTTCCGAACTCAATTCCAAGTCAAATAAAAGTCAGATCAAACTGATGGAGTTTACAAATGCAGGTTACATCGACACAAACCAGAGCGGTGATGACACGTCTTAATATGTTTAAGTGAATGTCAAAGATTGTACATTTTGCAGACTCAATTCAAAAGGGGACACAATATTTTGTTGGAGGGGAAGAAAAGTGTCCTTCCATCTTAGAGTTATCCCAACAGATGACAGCAATACAGGACATATGTAGGCCTATGTGTACAGTGTAGGTGCTCTATGTGCAGACCATAGACTAAATGATGCATCTCCACTTTCTCTAACTATCCAGAAATGAAGCCAAAATATCTCATAAGAACGCTGCCATGTGAAGCCATAGTCTGCACATGGGGGGTTGGAGCACAGTAGCGAGGTCCTGCGCTCGACCATTAGTGGGTCACGTCTGTCAATCATGAAGTTTCACCCTATCTTCATACCACCAAATAAGTAATTAAAGCCAAACTTACTCACCCACTAACATGGAGGAGATGGTAGTTATGACCTATACTGCAGCCTGCCACCAGGGGGGCGATCAAGACACTTTGGGTTCACTTTTGGAGAGCTGTCATGCCATCTATGTTTATATATATATATATATATATGGTAAACACAGAACATACTGCAGGCACATAAGTAAGGAGGTTAAGAGGCAGCTAAATAGAAGTTTACATCATTTTGTTTATAGACAAGTAACTTAGACCCTCAAACATGCAGTAAATGTTGTATATACACATTCAACAGAAATTACAAAGGCAGAATTGCTCTTAGGTCTATCTTATAAAAGTCTTGATGTCAATTAGCTCTTAACAACCTCACAAACAAAAACTCGAATGAGCAAGCAAGCAAATCTGCCACCAAGCACTGACAGAACCTGCACCAGAGGATATATAAAGTATAAAGTGTTTAAAGATGTTAATACGTCTGTTTGTATACATACAGTAACGATATGCACTTCTCAGAAATAAGTACAAGTCAGAGAGTTTGTGAGTCTGCTCTTTTACTGTAGCCTGTGTTGAACCAGGGAAGAGGCTCATGGTGTGTGACCACAGGCTGTCACACATGACTGGGAATGAAAATGAAGCATGAACTGATTATCCACGGAATCAAACCACTTTCCTGCTGCCCTTTCTCCTGAACTTTTACATACTTTCTCATCATTATAACATAAGAATAATACAAATGCATAACTCAAACGTCTTTATGCCAGGCAGCCAAGAGGAGGGGTGGGGAAAGAATCTGCTGAACAAGCTGACAGTGTGCAGTGCTTTAGTAATGGGATGGAAGGCGGCACATTGATGTAAAGAACATGGAGCCATGTTCAGAAACGGGATCAAGCAATGAGGACAACACTGCACCAGGTTATATCAAATGTACAATGACATGAACGTAACTAACCTATTTTGCAGAAAAAACATAGATGGTGAAACCCAATCGATTTATTTCTTGGCCAATAAAAGTTGGCAGATATGAGTCTTTCGCAGATGTATTGGTATTGATGTTTATGTTATGAAAAGATAAGGCCTTGTCTACAGTACTGCATATTTTCTTTAAGGATTTTGTTCTCCTGCGAAAAGTCTATGGCCACCATTGTTCTTGGTGCCTCTGGCACATGCTCATTACAATATTAAGCTGTGATGTCATCATTTCCCAAATGCTTTGTTTTACATGTATGTGGGCAAATGTTCCAGGGGCGAACCTCCACCTACTGCTCACCTCCTGCTCACCTCCTGCTCACCTCCTGCTCACCTCAACTCAGCTTGATCGATTGGGTGAATTGAAGCAAGGCTTCGTGTGGAGTTTGTTGAGCTTTGACCTGCGATATTCACTTCACATTTGCTAATGTGTGACGGTGCCCTAAGAGTGGGCAGGGTGTGGTTCTGCAGGATATGTTAACATTTTATGTAAAAAAAAAAGAAGAAAAAAGTCTACTTTCATGACTCATGTTCTATATATAGGTGGTTGTATTTGCATTTTTATTTTGATTATAGCTATATATAATAATGTTTATGGCCGATCTATATATATTGGACAATTTTTACTCCATAAAGTCGTTAGTGGCCCCCAAAGATCCTTATTGGCCCAAGTGGTTTATCCCACATACTGTACACAAGTGTGTGAACACTTTGAGGAATGTCCAGAGCACATTTTAAACAGGTAGTGAATTTTAAGTGATAGTAAAATTTTATAAATGTCATGCTACAGAAGAATTTGTCACATTAGACAAATAAAACAGCCATACAGATCAGCCTTACACATCACATACTCTCCCCCTGGCCTGTCTGGTGTGGCTGCTGTAACGTATGAGCAGACCTGGGTTCACACAGTGAACATACATCCCAGTCACAGTCTCTGGAGGAGTCTAACTATGTGGGGTCCGGCCGGGCTGTAAAGCAACTCCTGACACATTTAACTCCACCCCGTTTCCTTTTTCCTGTTTAGAGAGCTTCTCTGGATAACCTATTTTCTCTTCACACAATTCTGCTCACAGGATGTTTCCCATAAAGTCAAACTTCGCTGAGTCCAGAGATAAACACAGCCCCCCCACACTCTGTGCGTGCAGCAGAACGAGATCATTAGGCACGCGCTCACACGTCCTGCTGTTGGTAGGGGGGCAAAATTGGCCGACTAATTGAAGACACCTGTCAGGGTCTGCAAGAAACACCCCAACAAATCTCTCACAATATTTCCAGAGGTATCATAATGCTCTGATTTCAACAGGTCTTGTTTAAACTGGGATTTCTGTGCCAGTGGGACAAACATCCGAGCTCACCAGGCCTTTCCTCACAGTTACAATGAAGAATCAAAGACTAATAAAATAATCAACACCAAAAATCTCCAAAAAAAAGGAGGAAAGAAAAGGAAAAGCAAAGCAAAGAACACACACACACACACACACACATAAAGTACATGTGAGCAGCTGTGCACATTACACAGACGTAACGCAGAACAAATGCAGGGAGGTCAGAGGGGTGACGGCAACACCTCAGTGGAAAGTGCATGGCTCTCTTAATCACCATACACACACACACACACACACACACACACACACACACACACACACACACACACACACACACACACACACACACACACACACACACACACACACGCAGGGAAGCCCCACACGTAGGCTTCTCATCCGGGCCTGTGGTTTCCTGCAGCCGTGCACAATGGGGCTCTTCCCCTGATTGTTACAGCCGCGCGATCTCGATATCACAGCCACCATTTTGGCAGGGGATGTGCTCGCCATTTTTCTGCCCCTTATCACCGGCAGACATCTCCCCCCCCCCCCCGCCCCGGACACACGCCTTCCTCCCCCCATAAAACAATCACATTTGAGCGCTCGGTCACGTGTCTGCTTTCCATTCGGTGACCCCCACCACCCGCCGCTCGTCCACATCTGAAAAAGCAGGCTCGTGAGGGCAGGGTTTCCCAAGTAAACCGCACCACGCATCTTCTTACACCTTTTAGTGTGAACTGCATTTCCATCCCTGTTCTCTTGTGGATATTAGGGAAAACTGGAGTGTGTTTGACCTTGTGGAATACAACACCAGAAAGGCACATGCAGCAGCAGAAACATTTATCACAATCATCCACGGAGCTGAAAAAGAGGGTAATTTGTAAAGCAGACGTTGCTGCAGAGCTGCTTCCAGATAAAGTCGGGATGTGAAGCCAAAAACGTGTCATCCCCGGCCGCGCACGAAACTCCCACAACTCACGCATCCGCCGCATCATCCCCTCATTCCATCGCGCTCGCACACATCTTGAAATATATTCTCAGACAGGAGAATCAAAGGCCCTCAAAGGGTCCTTTACGAAACATCCTGTTAACATTTCTGCCTCAAGAGCCTTCCTTCCTCCGCCAGCGGACACTGATGAATGGTATTTGTGTGCGTGTGCGTAGAGGGGGGGGGTGTACCTACATCCATGTGCAGAGTAATGCTTTTGCCATCATGTGCCACAGGGTTTATTTTCCTCACAAAAGTTTGATACTATATCTCAAAGCAGGACATACAGAAAACAGGATGATCTGCTGAGTCGTAAAAAACTGTCCTGTGATGTGTCACAGTGGAGTCGAACGAGCTATGACTGGTAAATGTGACGTTGTTAGTTTCGTGGTGTTGCACTGGGTTGTACTGTAAGAGATGGAGATAAAAATTAAAATAAACTATCTAGGACATTTTGAACAAGAAGTTTGTAGAATTAAAGTAGGAAAGAAAAGTTGAAATCCTGAACTGGAACACGCATTGAGCCTTTAGTAGATCAACTGGTTTTAGTATCAGTAATATTGCGAATTTGATAATCACTTATCGCCAAGCAGAGGTCTAAAATATTTGGTGTCTCATAGGTGAGAATTTTGATTTAACATTACAGGAGTGCACTAAAACCTTGAATGAATGACATACGTACGTCCTCGACACCTTTGTGGGCTGCATCTACGAGTACTTGACTTTGTTTGGTTTGTACATGGGCTAATGTATGACATCAGCATGTTTTGTTTGAATGGAGACAATGGATGAACCGACTCACTTTGTAACTGTTATATTATTATCGTTTCCGAGCAAAATTAACTTCCTTGTTGTTTAATCGTTGGAAGAGAAGACCACAAGCAATCAAACGAGCCACTTCTGCTTCATTTAACTCTTCTATTCTAACTTTCTAAATTCTAATGTCTCAAGTTCCTGCAACTGATCAATGCTCTCCACCGAAATGTTTTCACACCGCAAACCATTAACTGTTCGGTTTGATCGGGAGTGAGAAACCTCTCACACCTGTTATTTAGGTTCAGACTTAACTAGCACGTCCGAGGGTCCAAACAAAACAAGGTAGGTGTGAAAACGCCCTTCAATATGTTCACACTGGACTCTGGGAAAAGGTCAGGAGACATGTAGCTAATTTGGAGTAAATCGATTAAAATATTAGGTAGATTTGATAGATTGTTGGATGCAGCCGCACCCCTCATAACCCCAACAACATCAGAAAGATGCTATATGGGATCCAGGATGTTCTGAAGGAGCGGTGACAATCCTGCCACCTTAGAGAGGAAAGACTGAACCAAAGTTCAAACAGGGGTAGCGTCAGTCCGTCTTCTTCAAGGTAATAATCGTGTCGCACTCGCTTGTTCACATAAAGAGTCATGAAAAGTCGGGTCCGAATTAAAAAGTTAAGGATTTGAAAATGACCTGAAAAATCTGTGTGTTGGGAGAAGGTTTCAGATGCTGTTCGATGATCCTTGAAGCAATGAGGCCTCTAAGGTGTTGCCCTCTTCCTGTTGAAGGGTCAAACAGCATTAGAACCCCCCCCCTCCTGACTTTTCAGACAATTGGACGGTCATGTCGCGAGTGGTCAACTGTGTGAAAGTGAGAAAGTAATAAAACTTTGACCCAACATGACAGGGCTGAGTCCTACTCCCTTGGACGTTAAAATCTGGAAAACAACTAAATTGAATCCCACATACAGAATATCTTGAGAATCACATTTTCAATGATCAGGGGGAATTCCAAATGTAAGAAAATCACGCGGAGTGAGATGGTGGGAAAGAGTTGAGCAGCACAGAGGCGGGGGTCTGCTTCAAAGAAGTAAATCATTCCCGAGGGTTTGATTTGGGTTTGATATTAAACAGAAACAGACACGGCGAAGATTGAGAAAGTCTGTGTCAGATGGGAAACCTCATACAGTGACACTGGATCTGTTACCACTTCCTGCAGCATTTTACATGTCAAATCAGGCCTCTAACCAGCTCAGAATCCTCCAGCTCACGACTCAAACTTGTTTTTCTTTCAACAACATCTTTAACGCAGACACAGGGAGATATTTCTCTGAAAGTCAGATGCTGTTTTTTACGTCACATTCAGAAACTGAAGCTGTCTTGTTTTTTGTAAAAACACTGTGAGCCATTTCTTCACTGGAGAGTTAATTTGCCTGCACTTAGCACATGGATGCTGCCCAAACTAAAATTTGCCTCCAGCCTCCGAGTGTCACCACCTTGGAGCGAAGCTGCACAATTAACAGAGGAGCCGAGCCCGGTCACACGCTTTTAATCGAGCGAAATCTGATAAAGCGAGACACAACGGAGCCTTTTCATCACACCCGATAAATAACTTTTCATCTGACAGTCTTGTGTATGATATTAAATTTCGGACTGAGTCACTGAACATCTGACATCCAGCACAAGCTGCAACTTACCAAAAAACTAAACATAACACAGTGTGCAGAGTCAGTGTCACATGAGTGTTTGGTCTCCTAATAGGAGACGAAAACAAACTCACAACAACCATTTCCAGTTTGTTGCAGTCGAACATCATCATCATCTAATGGAACATCTGTCAAAACGTTTGTGACGACTTGTGGGACTAAGGTAAAATCCAGGAGGAGGCTTTTTACACATGTAGGCGTATAAAAACAACATCTCCATTTACATGAGTAGGAGGGTCATTTCCAAAGTGGGAACAGTGAAGTGTAAAGTCAGCAAACACAGAGCTGCTCCGCTGATAATGAATCTGTATTTTGTCCAACAACAGGATGTGCACCATGGGTCCAAACCCCCAAAGACTTTCCACACTCAGGGCTTGATCTACTAAGATCCCAAATAATTGCATTATAACAGATTGCACGTTGGGTTGGTGGGAGCGTTTTGCAGGTGATCTACTAAGAATTATTGCGTAAATGATAACAGATGCAAACATGGTAGAGGCAGTAGTATTTAAAGACGTGTTTTGCGTGTGTTACTGGTTTCCGGCATGGAGCATTAGGGAGAGAAAAGCGGAATTTAAGGAGAAGAGGAGAGGAGGAGAATCCTTGGATAGGTCTGGATTATTTTTGCTTGTGTTAATCCAAACATGCTAACACGAGCAGAGAAAACATTTATTCTGCACGCAATCCTCAGTGTAGACCGTTAGTAGATCAGGCCCTAAGTGCCTGTACATTTTCAATTAGCTCACGAAAACAAATATCACGAAAAGTTCAACTTGGCTGAGGTTCATTCTGAATCTGTGACACAAACATTCACAATCTTGAACAGGACGACAGAACTATGATATCCCACCAAATGAACCTCAATGAACCGACTGAGCCCATGAGCCAATAGAGCAGGATTATTTACAAGCAGCGAACGACCAGGTGCTTTGATGACGTCTCTATGACACAAGTGGCCTGAAACCACAGGAATACAAACATCATTTAAAGAACAATAACAATACGGAGAGATGACACAACTCAGGAACTTCTGCTGGTAAAGGCCGATGATGAAATCTTCAGACTCAAGTCAAGGACTGGCATTAATCAGTTGTTTATAATGCAAACAAAACACAGCGATTGCATCATGTCCTCTAGCCAAGTGCCAAACCTCAGCAATACCAAATTTACAGTAAAGAAAAGGTCTGAACTTAGCCTTGAGCTAAAAACCATGGATACAGGACAGTTGGACTTGAAAATGTTCCGGTCATTTGGGATATTTCAGACTGACCGACACATGGAGATAAAACGTTACAAGCACAGAGACGATGACAACTGTAAACTCAAACAGATCATCATGTCCACTGAGGTCATGACCTCACCTCTCCACTCAACCCCTGTCAGGTCAATTGGTCGAGAAAAGCACAACATGAAGCCAACGACGTCACATAACTGTTTATTACCTCAGGCAAGAGGTTATGCTTTCACCTGCGTCTGTCTGTTTGTTTGTTTGTTCGTTTGTTGAGGCATAAACAGCCCTGAAATAATTTAAACCCATTGCGTTTCCATGTGGATCTGGTTAAAGTTGCAGAGCTATGAACTTTTTTATCACTCTTCCCAACACTATGAGTCATTTTCGGAGAGTTTAGTCAGTTTCTCATGAAATAATGTGGATATTGATGGGAAGCGACAGACACATTTTTCGTGTTGAGTCTATGACGCGATGTTCAAATCCACTTAATAAACCAGAAGTGTTTGTTCTCTAGGAATGTGCTCTAGTGCTGTTTTAGCTCATTTTGCAACACACAAAACATTGGGAAAGTGCTAATTTCAAACAGAAACATTGCAACATGCTTCATTTCTCAAGAAACTGCTGCTCTGAGTATGACTGCGATGATCTACCAGAATGCCAAGCCAAGAAAAAACCCTCCTACTGAAGGAACTCCCCAAACAGACACTCCCACAATCAGCAGGTCTGCATGTGTGTGTGTGTGTTAATGTGTGTGTTAATGTGTGCGTTAATGTGTGCGCAAAGCAGCTCCAAGACAACCAAATTATCCAAAAGTTTCGTTTTCAATCCACACGTTAATTGTCAACAGGTTTTTTACGCACAAATAAAACTCAAAACAAAGTGGGGAGAGGAAACTTACCGCGTTCGCTCCTGAGAGCAGGATGGCGCAGAAGAGGCACAGAAGCAGCAGCCTGGAATCAATGGAAAGGACATGATCAATAATGCTTATCAGTAGATCCTGATCGGTTTATGCTGTTCAGTGAAGTGTGCTCGTATTTTGTGTACCTCAGGTTCTTCGGTCCTCCGGTGTGTTGTTCCTGCATGGTTCCTTTTACGCGCACCGCAAACGTTAGTCCCACGCCGCGTAATTCTTCTACAGCATGACCTGAGGCACAACAACACCCCCAATGTCACCAATACAACTGAATCATGAGCCCACACGTCTGAACTGCGTTATTAGAGTATAATAAATATAAATAATTTATATATAAATATACATTTTTTCTTATTAAGAAGTTTTTCGACACCTGCCTCGCATGGATCCACCCTCAGTTAACACGCACATGAAAAGGTGATCAAACAGTAATTTCGTATCATCTTAATAAAACGCATTACTTACAGTCACCCCAGTCGAAATCTCAAGGGGAAGAGATGCGCGGGCTCCCGGACTGAAAACCTCCAGGTGACCGGATCAACCGTGGCACCACAAAAAAAAAGCCAACGCTTCTCAAATATTATCACAAAATCAGGCAAAGTGTGCAGCGTAGTCCCTGAACGTTACCGAGAGAAGTCAGAGTGTTTGTATCTGCAGGGTCGGGTCTCTTTGCATGAGGGTGAGGGTGGTCGTTTTTTTGGGAGGGGGGTGTGGTGCTGCACCAACAAGCCACCAAGTTGCACTGATCAGAACCTCACATCGTCTCGGACTAACATGCAGCCAAACGTGCTGCCTGAGCTCCGACGATAAGCCCCAGACTCCACAGGAGAGAGAGGACCAGAAGCGGTCACCAGGCGGTGGTTAGTGGGCACTCGGCACCGTTACGCACCGTCAACATGCTGCGACCGTCCGGCGTCCTGTTCCTGCTGGCGGCTTTCTGCTGCAGCGTGGACCCGACACAGGCTGAGGTGAGTGGACCAAGGTCTTCAGATAGTTTCAGGTTGTTTTATTGTGGAAAAAAAGTTAACATTTAAACTTTAACTAACTTTAAAACTTGGTTGAAGATTCTTCTAGTCTGTCCTCATGCGTAACAAGTCCTTCACGTGTGTTTGCTGCCAACTCTAATATATATTCCAGTTTATTTTATTATATTTGTGATGGTGCCTAGTGACCAAACATGTGTTTTAGCATCACTCAGAGAAAACTCTTTATTCCAGATGTTTAAAGTTTTGAATTTATTATTGTGTGTGTGTGTGCGTGTATGTGTGTGTGTGTGTTTCTGTGGGGAGGGGGGTATTCCTTTTCACTGTGGTTGAGCTCTGTCATGTTGCTCTGAAAACTTTAGAGTTGAGCCTCTTCTCAGTTCAGCCTCTTTCACTTCTGCTAGAGAGGAGCAGAGGGAGACACACAGAGAAGGGAGAGGGTGGGGCCGAGAGCTCACAGTAGCTGGTGTGTGTGTGTGAGTGTGTGTCTGTGTGTGTGTGTGTGTGTGTGTGTGTGTGTGTGTGTATGACACAGGAATGGTGAGGTGTGTGTGGTTAATCACTGGTATGTTTAGATAATTGAGTTTAATTCAAAACGTTTCATGAATGTTTCCCCTTAGAATAGACACAAACTGGCTTGCTTTCACTGTACAGACAGAATACTATTTCTAAACTACTATTTAGAAATCAAGGATCCAGAAGAAGTTTACTGTTCACATTTCAAAGAATGTCCACTTCTGATTCAGTCTGAGAAAAGTGGAAAGAATATCAACCTCTCTGTCACTAAAATACGACTTAATTATTAATGATAATGAAAATCGGATGCTGTTGTGGGAGTAATGATGAAACGGACATTTGTAATACTGGTTAGCTTGATTAGGATTCATTAGTTTTTCAGTCACATATAGGCCTGTGCCGATCCTCTAGTTTCTGTTTCAATACAATTTCCTGTTTCTCAACCAGCTCGTTGACGATTTGAAGCATCAGTCTGAGACCTCTTCATCCACTGAGATTCTTCAAGTCAAAGCCTTCAGGTTCTTTAATTCTCTTTAGTGAGCAGTGACAATGTAGATCTGTGAACATGTCAGAGTTAGCTGCAGAGTGACAGTAAAATCCTACCACTTTATTGAGTCGCCCTGTCCGGTTGGTGAAGGTGTCTGTGACAAGTACAGGTAACTGCGAACTTTGACCCAGGATGTGAGGGAAACAGAGGCAGCTGCCCAGATAGGCTCAGAGAAAGATTATCTTCATCCTTCCGATTAGATGTGGTGAATTAACAGCTCACAGCAACTTAATTCATTGTTAGGGTAGTTAGTGCTCATTGGGATAACTCAGCTATATTTGAATATGTTACCTGAACGTCACTGTTACCCAAATCTTGTTGAAAGATCTTAGTTAAAGTGGAGAAAAAAAGCTTCAGTCCCAAGTCTCACCTGACAACTGAAACAATTTAGAGACTCAACAAAGTGTACGATCCTGAATGTTGAGATTCAGCCTTGTTGGACGTTCTGTAGAGATGTACTGAAGTGTTCAGATTCCTCTGAGCAGCTCGTCGTTGCATGTGGGGCTTTATTCTAAAAGTGTGGGTGGAGTTTCCAGTGGAAACATCTCTTGCACCAGAGTCTCTCACACTGGAGCAAACATCACTGTGCTCTATGAAGTGTGAAGACAGGGAGGGTTCATCATTTTGTACTATTGCACTATGTGTGATGTTTCAGAGAAAAGAAACACCTCACTAGGGACCCTGAGTTTCTCCATCTAAAGGATATATTTTTGGCTGCGATGGGTTCTAACTGCTAGATGTCGTCATCAAGCGCCAACAAAAAAACGTATGGAGAAACAGATTCAGGATAATGGCTGCACGTGTCGACTCAAGAATGAGATCTATACAAGTGGCTTCGAGTTCCCTTTCCCCAGATGTTTTATCTCCAAAACAATCATTATTCACTTCATTGCTCACAATGATCTCCGCCCTTGTGAGCTTTGATTCAGGGATGTGGGTGCATGGAGGTGGATGATCCAACATATCAGGTTAAACAAAGCAACAACTTTCCTCCATCCTGGATTTCGAAACAGAAACACGAGACAGACACAGGACATCTGGACTGAGGAGACCAGAGGGGGTGTATATCTGGAGAACATCTCATCACGAAAATGATGGAAATGTTGAAATCTTACTTACAAACACACAAACAAAAAGCAAATGGACAGGGGATGAAAATGGAACTTTCTTGACACAGAAACATTTGAGTATTTCAACACACTAAAATGACAGAAACCATCTTTGAGAGGAAATAACTTGACATTAGACTTTTTAGTTTGGCCCGTGTCCCGTGCACTAACATGGTGGATTTATTAATTCCAGTATTTGCCTCATGTTTCCCATCCCCCCATGGGAGGTGCTGAACAGGACGTCTGAGAACCTGTCTGGAGCTTTCATCCGTCCAAAGCGGCACAGTCACGCCCTCATCACTTACATCCAGAGCAGTGACACAGATATATCATTGGCTGAAATTCAATCGTATTTGAAGCTTTATTTAATATCTCCTTGCTTGTCTGACCTGCTCATTCATACATTTGAAGCTGGGATCCGAGATGAATGTTTAGATCATGTCCCTGTGTTTATGTATTCTCTATCTCTGTGTACACAGAGATGTGATGTTGATGGAGTATCGCAACCTCCTGTTTGGGTTCCTTCATAATCAGTGGAGCCTAACAAGGGTCAGGAGTGAATACACAGTATAAACAACTCACGGTCCAACCATAATTCATGCGACCCAACTGTGATATCCAAAGTGTAGAACGGGTCAGGACAACTTTATTTAAGGACGAAGCAACATGTTAATATTCACGTAGAACTTTGCTCCTGATTTTTTTCCTCCTCATCATTTGAGCCTGAGGGAGTTTCTCCACTGTTTGGAGTTGTTCTCCCTTGACGGCAATTTAATCTGGTCAGAGTGAGTCATCTGTAATTCTTAGAGGAACATGAGGAGGAGGAGGAGGAGGAGGAGGAAGAAGGTCAGATTAGCAGATTCCTGGAGTGAGAGTTTGTGTGTGGGATGTTGGACAAATGGTTTGGGAGAGGCGGTCACTGGTGGGAGAGAAGAACCTCTCCGTGCTGCCAGGTTCCTGCTACCGGCTTGGCCATGCTGTTCCAGGACGGGATGAACCCCCCAGGGAGGATGAGCGCAACTCCGAGAGCCCTTAATCCTCATTCGCCCCGAGGAATGTGTGTGTATTGTTGGTTGAAAGCTGAGAATCATGATGGAGACTTGGCCCTGTTGGTGCTGCGGCCCAAAGTGCAGACAAGGCCTGTTGTTTGGTCTAGGCCTGATCCTGTTGTCCACGACCTCTTCCCTGACACCTCCCACAGAGACAACAGCTGACCCTGTCACTCTGTCGCTGGCCACCAACCAAGCGGGCACCCTGGGAAGACACAACCTGCCCTGACCCCTGGTCCCCAGGCCCGTAAAAATGCCTACATTTGGAAGAGATGGGATTGTGTGCGTCTCTGTATTTTGACAGGCATCTCTTAAGTCTTCTCTGACCTTGATACTCAAGTGGTGTGGCAGGTATGCCCCCCTTTCCTCCTGTGTGTGTTTTCACTGTGTGTGCCAAGTAAGGAGAGGATTAAATGCTTATTAAACACGGTAAAGCCCCTCTCAGATTCCCTGTGGCCCAAGCATCATTTCATTCAGAATTGCGTTACACTTCCTGTTTCTTAAACATCAAACCCCCTTTTTTCCCACCAAAAAGCTTTCACTCCGTAATTAACCCGAGTGTTACCCTCGATATCGGTTTCTCCCCGGGGGTGTAGTGTTATGGAAGAAAGTGCGATTTGGCCATTTAACTGTGAAATTGGTGAGTCATAAATGTCACTTGCGGGTTTGGACAGAGAGATGGTGTAATAGATACGTCTCTCTTACGCGGAGGTGGGAGGTGGGGAGTGATGGAGATGGGAGGCTGCGCTAGAGGGGAGATGATGAGGGGGAGGTGATGAGGTTAGGAACCCCAGAAGTGGAAGAATGTGTGTCGGAGCCAGAGATGACACCCCGTAACAAATCTTTAAGTCTCAAGCTCTGGTCCTGGACCGTGTACTTCCACCCGCTGCTGCCACGGAGGATAATGAAGACAGTGATGATGGTGTCATTGGATTAACAGCTTTTATTGGGCCTGTAAAGTGAAGAGTAAAGTTCTGGCTTTGTTTCCCTCAGCTGTTCTCTGTTAGTTGTAAAAGCTTTTTAAAAGAACACGTGCGATACTTCTTGAATCGTATTTCGGCAACGTTTCCACGGAATGCTTGATTGGTTTACTGAAACCCTCTTATATATTATATTTGAGTTCTGTGGTTATTTTGTGTGTCTGTGTTTGTGTGACTTGTGTTAAGATAAGTTGATAAATTGCTGGATTCAGAGATCTGGAGAAGATGAAGGTTTCAGTTAGTCTCTTATGAAAACAATTCACTACATACATAAGTCTTTACAGTTGAGCCTTTCTCTAAATCTTTGGTTATTTTTCTTAAAGCTAAACCTGGAAATTGTCCTCAACCAATCAGGTTTGATCTATGTGTGACGACATAAGCTTCTCCAAACATATGGGGTTCCCTGGCTCTCAACAGGTTTAAAGTGGAATTCTGGTTTCTTTCACCCTGGTCCCTATGTCTCTGTAACTGCAGATTGTCTGTACTCCTCTTACCTAAGATTGAGTTTTTGTATACGTTGTTTTATGAATGTGGGTGTGTGACTGAATGACGCTTGAAAAAACCTTTGGAATTGGTCCAGTTGATCCATGACCCAGTGATAGTGGCTCCAATTTGATCTTATGGGGAAACTATAAACAACGATAAAATACACTTTAAAAGACTCAAGTTGTTATTCTGGAACTTTGCTAAGAGTTTGGCAACATCACACACATCTCGCTCCAAGTTGAGAAATACTGGAGTTCCCGTTTAATATGACATAAACACAGCAGAGAGCAAGGTCTTTAAATGTGGCCTCACTCGGAATCCCAGATTTTAGGATAAACTTCCTCTGGTTGTAAATAACAAGCATTCTCACATCACAAGACAAGATCAGAAAAATAAGGCCTCACATGCTACACATCTGGTAATATGTCCCTACAATCGCTTATATGATCTTCGGTCACACATATTTATCTCAGTGAAGATGAGCTGATAAGGAGAGAGAGTAAAGGAGAAGGTGGGTTTATGTGTGGAGAGGGTGACTGATGGCTTTAGTGATGGCAGATTGAGCCACGCGGAATGCAGGGAATGATCTTAGATATGAGCCGGTCTAAAGTTTCATATATGTCCAATTAAAAGGTGAATGTGTCATATGTGGTGTCTTTTGGCTTCAGATGAAAGGAGACTATTCCGTTTTCTCTCAGGTAACCATGACGGTGATGTCTTAACTAAAGTAGTCTGGTTTATAACCTTCTTCTTCATCTCACCTCAGCTATAGAGTAATTTTTTAATTTCTACCAGACATGGCAGGACTGGACTGTTATTGCACTCAATTAACAGCGGAGGTGGAATAATAGAAATAGCAGGAAGTGAGTCCGACCCCAGTGAGACTTTGGTCCATTAAATTATGTCCCGTCTGTAAATATTGGTTATTTTTCTTCAAGCTAAACCAGGAAACTGTTTATTCTCATCTCATCCGATCAATGGTTAAAGGGGAAATTCTTAAATTTCCCACCTGGACTCGATGTTCATCTCACTGCTGATCCTCCTTATTACTCTTCATCAACCTGACCTAGAGTTACTTTTTAATTTGTAACAGACATGGTTGTACTGGAGTGTTATTGCACAAAATGAACAGCGGAGGTGGACTGATAGAAAAAGCAGATAGTGAGTCAGACCTTGCTGTAATTCAGAGGAGCTGAGAGTGCCTGTGCATCCAAACCTGGACCCTTGATCCACTTTCCAGGAGGAACAGATGCTTTATTCATCTCCTCCTGTGTTGCTCTTTATTCGGCTACGCTCTGTTCACTCGCAGCACTATGACAATTGTTCATTTACGAAGCTGTTCTTTTACTTCATTCCCAAGTAATAAAGAATAAGTCCTAATCAGATAAGTTTGAGTAGGAACTAAGCTGCGCCGGTCACGTGATGCGACTCACACCAGGAGACGAGGAAATCATTCAATGCATAGCGGGGTCTATAGGGGTAGATTATGTTATTTCCAGCTGATACTCTGTTGTCAGCGTCTCTAAAGCCTCAGGGCGGTGAAACACGTTAGTTACAGTCACTCTATATGTTCAGACGGTAGTAATGGCGGTGTTGGAGATAAGGCCTGATGTGGAAACAGGAGAACAATAGAGGGCAGCTCTGTCCATTGCATATAAGCTTAAGTGTGTGTGCTCTGTTAATGGGGCTAAAGGGTTCAATTATCCATTAGTTTGCTTGGAAGTGAAAGGCTGGGCTAAGAGCTGTCTTACTCTGGTCCCTGGGATTTCTCACATTCATTCTTAATAGAGCCTATATGGATTGTGGAGGCCAATACTGATATTGAGGAGTAAAACATTTCCAATACCGATCCGCTTATATATTTGACACCATATGCCACACACCCATAGATATTAATCCCCTTGACAAATGCAAATCTCGCAATATTAATCAAAATGAAAAAGTCCTGCGTATGCCCCCTGATCTTGATCAACACCTTTTCCCTGATTGATACGGCATCCTTCAACCAAGTTTTGTGGGAATCTGGTTTGTAACTTTTACATAATCCTGCTTACAAGCATGAAAATCCACCAAACAAATAAATGGACCGTAGTTAAACTATAGGGTTAAGAACTATATATAGAAAGAATTCTAAAATACAACCAATATAGAGCTTGGAATAAGAAAATGAACGATTTTTAATGCAAATATTTTCTGTGTTGTTTCTTTAGCTAAATAAAAGCTTTCATATTGGCAGAGATTCACAACGACACCAATAATATGTCTCAAGCTGTAATCTTTTCAAGCTGTGATGATATGAATAATAGGGGTATTCCTTCTTTGAGTCAACAACATCATCGTATGTGCAGCGTACATACATGGAAAAGCCTTCGTTCAAACATGCACACACACTCTCTGGATATGTAAACTCCCAGAAGACTAGTGTCACCTCATATAACAGTGATGGTCTTTATGTCAATGTCAGACTCACATACCAGGTGCTTCCATGTAACGTGTGAATGTTAGAGACGGAGGTAAAAAAAAAAAAAAAGTCTTCTCTGAGTTTGCGTGAGAGAATTCCAGGTTGGACATATTCGGTTGGTGCTCGTGTCACAGAGGTCACTGCTTGTCTTCACGTGCTGACGTTATTCCCAGATACCAGAGCACTCTTGAGAGAGACGCGAAGGCTGACCCAACCCCTTCTTGTCTTTGTGAGCATAAAAGGCAAGGAAGAGGCCTTCCTCCTCGCAGAAAGAATGGCTTCCTCTGTCCCACATCCTGTGGCACAGTGCAGCATATTCACAGAGGAGCCACGGGCAGCGGTGAAGCACTTAGAGCTCTGCAGCCGCACAAGTGAGCTCAGCTGGCTCTTTCTCAGAGAAAACAAAACGTCTTCCGTCTCTCTGTTTCCACCAGCCGCTGATTTTCTCTCTCTCTCTGGCCCAATACCTGATTGGTTCTCCGAGAAAAAGTATTTTTACTGTCATATTTGATTCCTAAGCCAAAAACCACGGCAGCTGCAAACAAGAGAAAGAAGGGCAGAGGTATTGGGAGCTTTGGATTTGACGTTTGTGTTTATTCGTCGAACTCGGACCGATCCTGTTCCTGTGGGATTGTTGAGGAATGTTTTTCTTTTTCCACTGTTTGTTCACTGTTTCACTGTTTTTATATTGTAGAACAATAACCTCCCAGACCACTGATGTGTGGGCAAGTTAACAGAGTTTCAGCACACAAATCAAAAAGGCCCACAATAAACTGCTGCAGTGAGATTAATCTTACAGCACCAGATTCGTCTTGTTAGATTTTCAGTTTTGCACATCTTCTTCATTTTAGAGCTAAAAAAGTGTGTTTCATCCTGAGCACTGAGCTTCAGAATGAGACATGTGCAGGTCTGTTTGCGCTGTAATTGGAGCCGTAAAGTTCCATCTAAGACCAAGAGATTAGCGGGAATCAGGCTTAATTTGTTAACATGGTGACATTTTGTCCACCCACATGAATGCTGAGGAAGAGCCGAGTTATCAAGATGACCCCTAAATTGAAAGCTCTGTTTGAAGGTCTAAATCCCCTCTAATGGCCTGTACAGAGGTCACAGGTCAACAGGACGAGCCAGCGGGGGTCATGTAACCGGGGATGCTGACAGACTGGTTGATCAAGACAGGTCACGGACCTCTGTAATCTTTGGCAGGGGTGTTGTATAGGATCATTTAGAGGCAATGTGATGTGGAATTTGCTTGATTGCAGTTGAGTGAAGGTTGGCCAGTTTACTTCTGTTGAACGGTTGTCCACAAAACTCGTTGGATGGATCCACTATGGGTCAGAGATGAATCGGTGGAGTTTAGGTTCAAATCCAAATCAGGGGGCGGATTGAGGAGTTGTTTTTCTTTTCTACATTTTCACAGAATTGCCAGAAATCCTTCTTGGGTTCTGATTAAATAAAATCTGATACATTTGCTGAACATATCTATGAATTTGTGAAATGTGGTGCAGCTTGATTGACTTCAAGGGGACTGTGCGGCGTGTCTTCTGTAGGCGACAGTGAGCGATCAGCAGTTTTCCTCCGTCAGACTGGACTTGCTCCGCCGGCAACTTGAAGCTCAGCCAGTTATAACACAGTGCCAACCAGCAGGTCCTGAGAAACTCTTTAAAACACTTTTCCCATTTCCTGAGTTAATTTTACGTGTGAGAATTCCTGAGTGGACTGTTAACATCTCGCCGCACATGCCTGTGCAATGTTCCTGGCCCCTGTCGCATGTCTGCTGACATGTTGAGCAACTCCTGCGGTCCCAGTGGACGAGCCGTGTGTTCGCTGGTGTGTCAACAGATGGACAGCAGAATGACTGTAGGCTCATGTTCATGTTTGATCCCAGTGAGGGAAACCTTAGGCGTAGACCTGCATCATGTTGATTGTGGATGATGTATCTGATGCAGTGATTCTTACAAACTTTCCTACTTTGAGCCCCAGGACACATTAACCTGGTCATGCATGAGCACACTGGTGACTGATTAGTGCATTTGTTCATTCTGTGTGTATGTGTATTTGTGTGTGTGTGTGTGTGTGTGTGTGTGTGTGTGTGTGTGTGTGTGTGTGTGTGTGTGTGTGTGTGTGTGTGTGTGTGTGTGTGTGTGTGTGTGTGTGTGTGTTCTCATACTCCCACTCACTTCACATATATTTTCTTACAATCTTAGATTTTCTCAGGGATAAAAAAAAGTGTAGGTTCTGCCTCCATGAATCCCACTAGGATTTTCTCAGTGTCTGGTTTTCATTTTTATGTTTGTGTTTATATCCATTGCATGTGTGTGTGTGCATGTGTACAGCTCTCAGCCGATGCATCTGCTTTTGGTTACAGAAACCCTAAATTATTTCTATTTGGCAAATGAATACCTGCTGCCTGCAGCTAGAACAGAACATGTTTTACATCACGTTGGTCTCAGCAAATAAGTGCTACAGGACTCCTTAAATAAAGGAAACACTAAACACATCCCTGTGTTATTGTAAAATGTATATATAATACATCAGCAGGTATAGAGGGCTTTGAATCTGGCCTTGGGTTCCTCTGGAGACCTCATGTGAAACCACACTACTTTGTGTCCTCTGGATGTTTTTGGCATTTGTTAATGGAAAAGTTCAAAATTTTGGGAAATTACAGGAATAAGCTTTTTTGCCTTGAGTTAAAGGAGAAGAGAGATCATATTTTTCTAATATGAAACTTCTGCAGGCTAACTTAACTTACCACAAAAACTGGAAAACTGTTACACTTTGATGGAAGGCAGGAGTCTTCTATAAATTAATAAAATATCTGTGTTAAACATGACTTGAATGCATTGAAAGGAAGAGAATGTGAAATATATTTATAGCTCACAGGAGTCCTTAATATGAAAACTGGGTTTGGCTTATTTCGGAATCTGAAACACGCTGCCTCACATCGTGCTGTTCCAGTTTGTGCACGTGCCGCTCATTCTCACACAGACACACACTCATGCTTGTTTACAGAGCAAGTTGCACCAGGATCCTCGTTTTCCAAGTAAGGCAGTCTGACCAGAAATATTCTCCTGTCCTCCTCCACCTCCGTTCTTTCATCCCAGCCTCTCAGGACCAGAGAAGGCCAGGAATGTCAGAGCAGTTCCACCCCGCTCATTCTCAATACAATTATCTCTCCTCCTCCACTTATCTTTCATCATTTCTTTTTTTATATGCTTATGTCTCTCTCCTGTTTCAGTCTGTAGCCGAGAACTGTTGACAGCATTGCGGTCAGTAGCACCTGATTAAAGGAAAGGGAAAAGCTCAAATAAATATTCACAGAGACACTGACTTATGACCTTATTCCATTTATATTTCAATGAGCATATGAATTGTGTAGGTTTGTGCGTTACCTTGTTTGTGCACATGTGCTTGTATTTATGCTGCTGCTGGTTTATCTGCTACAGGACAATGTGTTGCTGTATCTCCATGTGCTTTGTAACTGTCTCTTTTATTGCTGCTTAATGAGCCAAGTGAGATCACTGTGACGTTTATGGAGTAAAACTATCCTGATTGTCTCCATATGGAAGTTGTGATCTGTGCTGTGTCTCTATGAAGTGACTTGCACGAGTTTAAACGTCCACGGTGATGTGATCAATTGACTGGAACGGAGCAGGATCCAGTTTGATGGCTCCTAATGTGGGTGCTGTAGATACGGCCTTGAAACATTACCTATCTGTGCAGGAAATGAGATTGACTTTAAAGGGGCACAGAAGCATGTGAAGTGTTTGACTCCCCTTGTTCACTGCAACTTGTCAATGAGGCTCACTCAATCTACACATGAATCCAGATGTTGATGGGAAAGTTCGGGGATGTGATCCATTCAGCGGAGTTGCACAGTGTTTACTGACGGGACACGAAAGCACAGTATCTCATCAGACGTCACAGAGAGAAACTAAATCAGCCAACTTAAATCAATACAATAGAAGACTGCTCAAAGCACAGAAGACAACAGTAAACACAAAGTAAAGTGAGGCAACAATTTGGTTGAATTGTGTACAGGGATATAATGACTCAGACTCTCAGACAGTTCTGAGATTTTTTTGATGAAAAGTCCAACGAGAAATCCAGGCAGCACATTTACCAATTATCTTCCCAGCTTTGTGGCTCAATATAAAACAATGTGCTGGCACTTGTTGGTGTAAAAGCCTGACTTCTGGAAATCAGAGTCAATTTCTTTTTCCATTTAGGGTCAGAAATAAAAGATTTTTGGCTTTATTAAACAAAGACAGGAAACGGGATCAGAGAGTAGGGGGAGACATGCAGTAAATTAACATAAAGTAACGTTTAACATCTGATTTGTATTGTGATCGGAGAGCGAGAAGGAACAGAACCGAGACAGAAACAAAAACTCTTCCAGTGTCAGTTTGCACATGTTGGTATCATTGGGAAAATAATTTATAACCTATTCTTTAACCACATAGATAAATTCAGATGTACTGATGAGAAGAAGCAATAATTTAACCATTCTTGATTAAAATGTTTAAAAACGACTCGACCTATGTTATATATTCTAGAGACTTTTGTACCGACATTATCCAAAATGTTTCCAAACCCAAAGGAATCCCCAAATTTATTCAAGGTAATAGAACGTTTTATTTTGGTCGTTTTTTTACTGCGTCACACTCTCGGCCTCAAACAAGCTTCGACAAAGGAATAACACACTGTCTGCCAGTTAGCCTGTCGGATGTATTTTCTGTTAGCATCTGTACTTGATACATTAAATCATCTGTTAAAAGGATTTGTGCCTCAGTCGCATTGGGGAGATTTTCATCCCATGATCCCACACTGCTTCATCAAACTAGGTCATGTC
This sequence comes from Limanda limanda, assembly GCF_963576545.1. Taxonomy (NCBI): domain Eukaryota; kingdom Metazoa; phylum Chordata; class Actinopteri; order Pleuronectiformes; family Pleuronectidae; genus Limanda; species Limanda limanda. The sequence goes on from NC_083651.1 coordinate 13,559,964, forward strand.
TTATTGTTTCGATTGGGAGACTTAGCTGAAGTAACATATTGTACCTTTAACAAAACTCCAAAATACAAACTCCAAAACTACAAACAACAAGATGTTGGCATTTCACTCTGTAAAATCCATTATCAATGTGGAAGGAAGGAACCTCCTCCACTTCCCCACCGCTGAAAAGATAAAACCGGGAGAAAACTCTCCAACAAAATCCTTTTCTCTGGCGATGTAGATTTTCACACTATTTTGTAAAACCTTCTGCTTTGTTTTCTGATGTCAGCAAATGTTCCTCTGCTCTGATTCCTGATTAGAGTCACAACTTTGACTCATGACTGTAGTTAAAGATGTACAGAAGCCCTGAGAGACCAATTAAAGTGGGGGGTTATTTCGTCTTGTTCTTGCTCTTGTTCTTGTTCTTTTTCTTCTTGTTGTTGTTCTTCTTCTCTTCTCCTCCTTCAGGATAATTTCACTGTCACCTGACTTCCTAAAGCTTTTCTGACTGAACGCCTCACGTTGTTTGTTTGTTTTCCAATTAGGACACAATCCAGTTAGTACATAAAAAAACAGCATTTTTGCAATTCCACAGCTTGATCCCATGATTCTTTTGTGATAGCCGTTGTGTTGTCTTAAGGCTTTTATTGGCTATTATTCAACTGTGTGTATGGACTATGAATATACATGTGCAAAATGCGGAGAGGGATGTGAATGAACAAATCCTCCCACACTCACCACAGGGATTTATGAGATACTGGCTCAGCAGCGGTGGGAGGTTATGGCAGGAATGCGATGTCGTTCTGAGAAAAGGTCTGCAGATGACATTGAGCAGATGTTTGTGTGATCCTCATTTTCCCTAAACACAGAAGGAAAACCCAGTGAAACACCTACAGCTGTACATGTTCAGTAAATGTGGAGCACTACAGCTAAGGTGACATATCTGCCCCTGTGTGGTAGCAATCGGTACTGCTGCAATTCTATTAGTGAAACCTGTGGTCAAAATGTGTGTATGTGTGTTTCACGCAAGGGAACACAATTGAGGAGACACTGAAGTACCCTTGTCATGTTTAGAGATTGGCTGGAACACATGAGGAGTGGATTTGCCCACTTTGCCAAGAAGAACAGATGCAGTGAGTCATGCAGCCACAGAAAGCTGAAGAGCAAACTGAGACTTTATTCTGCAGGCTGCAAAGAAAGAGACCCCCTGTTGGTTTGGGAAAAAACAGTTTCCTTGATAACAGCTAAAAAAATGTGCAAATTACTCTTTTCTCCTTTCCCCTCAATTGTTCAGCCTTTATGCAAAATGTAGTTAAGATGCCTCACGTCTGTAACAGGATGTTTCATGAGAAAAGCGAGGTCAGGAATGCACTTTGATTCTGCATGGTTACAGATATGGGGCTGAATTGATTGGTTGTAGAAAAGTTATTTAGCACGAAGGCCTGAGTCATTAACTGATCAGAGCCCAGAGAGCGGACCAACACTGAATCAGCATTGAATCAATGTAAATGCATCAACCAGATTATCACTGAATCAATGTTGAAATTTAGGGTTTATTTTATATCAGGTTTGCACCCTGAAGAGGATTTCAAAGACAAAAAGTGTTTCAGAAACAATTTACCAATCCTATCTTTAGGCCATCATGAACAAGGAATCCTAAATGTGCTCAGAAAATGATCATTTGAACGTTGACATTTCTGTGACAATTGGGCAAAGTGTATCTGCTTTAAAGGTTCAGTGTGTAGAAAATAGTGACATCTAGTGGTGAAGTTTCATGTTGCAGCTGAATACCTCACTTCACCCCCCCTTCAGAACATGAAAGAGAACCTGTGATAGCCTTCAGTTGTCATAAAAACTCTAAAGGGGTTCTGGGCTACCGATGTAAATATAAAGTATTTAAATATAAAGGGTCCATTTTGGGGTAAAGAAAAATAACAATTGTTTAATTTAAATGAAACACACTAGTGAGCACATCACAAGGATTATTTAATAAAAAATTTCTGCCAATAAATCCCTTTCTCATAAATCTTACACACTGGATCTTTAAGGATGGATGCGTGATATCATTGAAAGCTCAATAACTAACATAGAAAATTAACTTTGTTGTGATCAGTATTATTGTATTTATTCTATTTCTCTCCCATGATGTGAAGTCAGTGACTAAATGTGGAAATCAGACAGATTTATAATGCCAGATCTTATCTAAACTATTCTGTAACAGGTTAAACATGCCTCAGCCATGATGATGCTGCCATTGCTATATGGCTCGTATGTGGATCCAGTTATGTTACCGCTATACACTCAGCCTGGGTTTACATAAAAAGTGTAAAAAGATCTCTTCCTCTGCGTCGAGCTCTGTAATCTCGAGAGCAAACATTACTCATCACTTCCTCTCTCCTGAGCTCTTCTCACAGCCGGACTCACGTATCCAACTACGTCAGACATATCAAGCAAGTGTTGTTTAAACATGGAGCCTTTTGGGATGAGGCTTCAACTGAAGTAACCATAGAAACCTCGGCCACAGCACACAGCGCTCACATACTGTATCAGTCTATGAGGGCCTGCGAACGGCCTCTGTGTGCCACAGCCTTTTTGCGTTTCTCTGTCATCTCCAGCCTCTGTAAATAACTACAAACACATTGTACACACACGCATGATAAGGCACTTTTTTTGCACAGTGCCCAGTGGATTTAATGCATTGCATCATCTTGGTTTTTCACAGATTGTTGAAATCCAGACCTGCAATCCGGGCCTATAAGCACACATCCGGAGACACATCAGGCCACAGAGGTTTACTGGCTCTGGTTCAGTTTCTTCAGAGCTCAGTGACTCACCAGCCACTGTATATTCACAGCGGACGCACACACTCATCACTGCAGAGCCTCAAGGGTTCTGCTCTCTCTGTTTGCTCTGCGGACGATCACACTGTTTGGGCTGAGTCACATCATCTTCATCTATTTATTTTCTCACAGTCTGGATCCAGGAAAATCCCACGTGTGCACAGCCTGTATACTGGGCTGGTAACGAACCACAGAGTACAATACTCCCCTACAAATATAGAAGGATAGTTTAAAACATTACCTGCATAAAATCTCAAAGATTTCAGATGTACTTTTTGGGCATACTATACCAATGAGGTAAATATATATTTTAAGTAAAGTATATATCAGTAAAGTGTACAAAGCTTTAATTAAGGATGAAATGACTCAGGTTTTTCTCTCCCGATGAGGCCTTAATAGACTGTATAGCTTGTGGTATAGGAAGATAGTGATGTCCCTCATCAAGCTATATACCCGAGGATCTGTATGATAAGCTCCTCTTAAGATGCCTCTGTCCTGCAGAGAGCTCAGATACCAAATCGGGCAGTCATCCGCTTCATGGCTTCAAGACTCATTAGCAAGACGCTCTTTTTGTGCAGATGACAGTCGGGTCTTTGTTCCATCGCTCCCATCTGGTGTTTGGGTTTGAGACGGTGCATAACCGGGCGACATCAAAGCAGTGGCACTTTGATCTATCTGCAGATTCCGGCGCTGTGTTTGTAGATCCAGCGGCAGACACCACAGGGTATAGTGGCGTGTCATCACCAGCGCACACAGCATCGTTCCGTCTCATTTTGAGGCTGCATGGCCACCGGCATGAAGGAATGTCTGCTCTGTCCAGTTGTGTCTTAAACAGCAGACAAGGATAGTAAAAACAAAAAAAGGTAGACAGACACAGATCGACAGGTGAATGAGGGACCACTTCATTGAGAGCAGCTGGGATTTACTTTAGTGGTGATGACAATATGCGAACATGGTCACTCATTGTTTTGACGTGCCTTAACTGCCTCAGGGATTTGGCAAAAAGAAATCACGACAATCCAGCACCAGGAGCTCTTCTCTCTGTGAGCCTGCAGGTTTGTTGTAATAAAACACACATGGGCTTAATCGTCGGAATCCATACTCCTCCTCTGCTGTTTGTCTTGCGACACTAATCTGATCCGAAGCAGGTGTTCCTCCAGTTTTCCTGAGAAAACAATTAAGGAAACCAGAGGTGCAGAAGTGAGATGGAGTGACGCGTGAGAGAGCAGGAATGGGAAATTACATAGTGTGCGTCAGGCCACATGTGCGTAATTCAGTGCAAATAGAGGAGAACAAGTGCGGTGGGACAGGGTGTGGGCAGCTGGGCCCCCCGATCCTGAGAGAAGTGCGTTTTACCGAGGTTTCCCATGGTCTTAGGTCCACATATTGATTCAGTTATCAGGTAGGTTGCAGCGGATTGTGTCTAACAAGGAAAACATGGGATGTGTTTGGAGGGGATAATAAGTTATGGGACATAGATATGAGATATAAGGTTTAAACGGTTTTGCACAGATCAAGATGAATCGTAACGGCGCCATTTACCGTGAGATCGTGAGAGACGGGCAGAGAGAAATATTTGTGGGCGGAGGAGGAGCTCTGCATTCTCTGCCCAAGTCTGCAAGAGCCCTTCCAAAGCCCTGACAGCATCTTGGCCGGACGCCGTGCACGTGAGTTGAGCAACAGCTGGAGGATGGAGGGGAGAAGGAGGAGAGGAGCAATGAAAGAAAGAGCCAAGGCAATTGAGGCCAGTTCCCAGGCTCCAGCCCCTGGAGACCCCAGAGGAGAGGAAACAGGCGGAGGGGTATAGGGGCGGAGGGGAGCTAAAAGGGCCAAAGCAGCTGTGGTGATGTTCTTCTGTCTGAAAATCCTGCTTCAAAGTTAATCAAAAGGTCCCTTGATAGGGTTTAATAGTAACTTGATCACAGGATATAAAGACTTTCTTTGTTTCCAACAGTATCATCCGTGAAATTAAAGCCACATAGCTAATATAGTGATATTATCAATGGATAAAATGACATAAGTGCATGTGAACATGGTCCGTGTAGTGGAACCAAAGATGATTATCACCCAAATCCACATTTCTCTTTACTTCTAATTTGTTTTTAAGCTTCTTCCATCAGCATCATTTTCAGACAGCTGATATCTGTTCTCGGCAAACTAAACCTGCTACGTTGGCAACAATTGGTGATGCAGTGACATCTAGTGATGAATTATATATTGCAACTAGTGGAATAATGTGCTTACCTCACATTCCTCAGTTAAGCAAACAGAGAAACTGAGAGATGAGATGTGAGAGGCCCTCTCTAGAGCCAGTGTTTGGTCTGTCTGTTCTAGGCCACTGTAGAAACATGCAGGTGCAACATACAGGACTTATTATATTCCATATACCACTTTTCCACTGTTTACATGTCTACAGCTTGTTTCTGCTGCCACCAAGTGGCCAAAAACACAGGTTAATGCACGTTTAAGGTGCAGGTGTACGGTGCAGCTGAGGCGGAGAACTCGTGAATCATCCTTTGACATTTCACTGTCTCTCGTTTAAAAATGATCATCTGTGGCACAGATCAGTGGAAGACTTGCACGACCCAGCCAGGCTTGCATGAGAACACTGCAGGAGTCCGTCATGCTGAGAGTTACAGTGTCAGTGGAATATCTCTGAACCGTCTGACAGGCTAAGACCCTAACATGCTATAAAAGAATGACAGGATTGCAGCACATTATTTCACATCTGCTGGATGACACCCAGTGACCCTCACACAGTGCTTGTTATAGGGCCCAGCTCTCTTTTCAAACACACTGATGCTCTTCCTCTTTTCTTCGTGCAAGTGATGGATCATTTATTTGTATGTCTCTCCTCTTCCTCAGGGTTGTGGGACATCATGTGGGAAATGTGACTGCAGCGGCGTGAAAGGAGCAAAGGTGAGATTTATTTTTCCTGATTTAATTTCACTTTTCACTTTTTTTTTATAATAGCCCAATAGTTCAGTAGGTGTATTAACTGATTCTGAGTCCAAGCTTTGTAGGCTCACATGAGGCTGCAGCAGCTGTCACGATGGTCGCTATGTGGGGACTAATGGGGTCTGATTTTGGAGCTGGGTCTGGACGAGGCTCAGTCACAGAACAGGGACCGGGACAAGATCAAAGATCAGTCTGAATTAGAGCATGTCCGCAAACACAGCTGGGCTGACGGCTCCGTTCCCATCAGATAGAGGGAAACTCTCAGATAAAGATGAAAAAGTGGAGGATACACAAACCACAAACTGGCTGCGAGCCCTCGGGCTGTCAGCACTCCACCATGACTTTTAATCACTAAACATAACATATCTACATTGTTTTTGCGTGTGTTGTCTGATTGGCCACAACCTGATATAATTTGTTCCTGGGTGTCAGGACGTTAGTTGGTGTCCCCAAACCATTAAAATACACTAGTGTGCCACATTATACTGGGTATTATGTTCCCATAATACCCAGTGTAGGAACATAGGCACTGTAGGTTACTGTGAGTCAGTCCTACGCCCACTTTCTTACTGCCAGTGAATCAAATCCTCATGAATTCACTATTTACTCCTGTTTGAGACAAAATACTGAGCTCTTAATAAAATTCTACTTTATATCTGTGACCGATTTTGAAAGAATGTGGCTTCAGCTGGAATGAATGGGGCTAGTGCCAAGTGCCACATAGAGGGTAGATATTTCATTATTGTCAAGTATTTTGAGACTCGAATGACATTGTTGGTTTTAGTCTTTTAATGGAAATTTGTTGATACTCTAATAATTGATAAATTATATTTCTGTTAATAAAAGGCATAAAAACCTCTCTCACTCTTAAGCAGAGGTTCCCAGAGTGAAGCCCCAGCGTATTGATTGCCCCCTGGTGGCTGACTGTAGTAAAGGTCATAAACCTACCTTCTCCTCCTCCTACTGTTATTGGATGGGACAAAGCTAAAAAGTCAAAGTACACATAAAACACATTTTTCTCAAAGATGGTTTCTGTCAATTGAGTTTATTACACTGATGTAACTACACATCTTTATTTCAACATTAAGTTTCATGATTGGTTGAGCCCATGTATCGACAGGACCTCGCTACTGCGCAGACTCTGACTCCAAATGCCCAAGATGGCATAGTTTGTATCCAGGATATTTTGGTTTCATTTATGGATAGTGGGAGGAAGAGGAGACACATCATTCATCTTTATCTGTAGTCTACGGGACGACCACTAGGAATACATTTTTATCAGAACAGGAACCAGGAAAGACCAGAAAGTATCTCAGGCTCACAGAATAATGTTCTGTTTAAACTGGTGACAGCTAGTTGATATGATGTAACACGTAATGTGGGGTCACAAGATTCCTTCGTTTGAATTTGTCACAGGTGAATAATGTTAGGAACCACTGCTTTAAAGCTGTTGCAACATGTCCAATTATTTAGTATTTTGCTGTTTGTGTGTAATCTGTATGAACGGCTCAGTAGACGAATGCAGGGCCCTAAACTTAGGGCCACAGTCTTGCCTTTTGTGGCTCATTCTTAAAGCAACAGTAACTCACCTAAAAACAACAAAAACAACAATACATCTGTGTTCAGTTGAGCTCAGTCAATCCACTGTTGTCCCAAAGTACCATTGTGTTTTCTAACTTGCTGCAAGGCTCCAAAGCAGCTTCTCCCCAAACTCCCCTGTGAGTTTTATGCCTTATGATGTCACTTCCTGGAGTTTCATAACATAGGGTTGCCATGGTAACCCCGTAACAATTCCTAGGGTAAAAAAAACATCATATTTTCTCCACTAAGAGTAATCAGATGTGTTGTGGTATAGAGCTAAAAAAAAATCCAGAACGACTAATGGAGAGCTTGTGAAGCAATGCCTCCATCTAGTGGCAGGTAATGGAAATATAATCATTTCATTCTGGTTTCGTTTAAGGTCACCGTGAAGGTCACAGTGGGAGATTTGTTTTCACCAGTTTCTATGTTTATTGTTTTCAAATCATTAAAGTAAACTGCATTGCACACTAGAGATATACGAGTCTTTATAATTAATCAAAATATAGAGATGTCCATTTTAAAGTAAGAAATATTTATGTTGAAACATTAAGTTTTTATTATATATTTACAGGAATTAAGTGACATTTTGTAAGTTATTGGGTAAGTATTTCAAACTGGGTGAAATACATAGACCTTCAAATAATTTGATAATAATAATTTGTCTTGAAATCTATTTTAAGAACTATTTTAACATTGTTGGATTAAAATGTTCCTTCTTATATAAAACAAGTATGGTCTTTTGTATCATTAACCTAAAAATCTGTGTGTCACAGGGTGAGCGGGGATTTCCTGGTCTTCAAGGTAATATGGGATTTCCTGGGATGCAGGGCCCTGAGGGGCCTCCAGGAGCAATGGGTCCCGCGGTGAGTACACACTCACAAACTTACTCATTAAAATGAATAACCAGAAGTACTATTGAATCTGTAATGAACTGGTCCGATGTCTTGTTTTGATCATTTCTGTGGATTTTGGTGATCATGGGGTCATCTGTCTCTTCTTAGGGAGGTTTGGGGGAACCAGGGGCTTCTGGAATGAAAGGAGTGAGGGTAAGTAACAAATGTTAGGATATGATGGGAATTTAATCATATGCACTATTTTTGTATTGCTCATGTTTGGGTTGTTGTATTATCCGGAGACAGTGATGTTGATAGGTTTTTGACGTTACAGGGTCCTCCTGGTCTGCACGGTTTCCCAGGAAACCCAGGACTACCAGTAAGTTACTTTAACCCCCCCGTTGCCTATCATCCAATCACCATCTAAACAGTTACACCCTCAAAATAACACAATTTAGGTCATTTTATGTGGCAAATGTGCAGAATTCAGTGTTTGTAGCGGCTCAGAATCGTCAGGAAGCTGCAAAAATTCTGTCAGTGAGTAGCTGCTGATTATTTGTTCTCTCCGACTCTCAGGGCATCAATGGAAACGATGGCCCACCAGGTTCATCAGGTATCCCAGGTTGCAATGGGACTAAAGTAAGCCATTTCTAAAAAGGTTTTAAAATCAGATTTGCTTCCCCAGGTTTTGTGTCCATCCCTGATGTTTAACCCTTCTGACTGTGTGTGTGTGTTTCAGGGAGGAAGAGGACTGGATGGCACCTCTGGTTTTCCTGGTCTTCAAGGACCTCCGGTAAACAAGTTCCGCTCCCATGACAACCACCTCAATAACCAGCTCACATTCAGTTACTGCTACAACAAGTTACAGTGAAATAAAAAAAATCCAGAAAGACTACTTTGTTTTAACCGCCACTGGGAATATATTTGTACATTTGAAAAAAGTTGGCTTGTGTTAAACATAAAAACTGTAAGATTGTAATTTAATTTCAATATAAGCTAGAAATAACTTAACTGATCAGTAACTTGCAATAGAAATATTCATCCTCACAGTATATGCAACATATATTCATCTCTTTCCTTCATCCCCGTTCCTCAGGGCATCCCAGGATTTCCTGGAATGAAGGTCAGTTGTTTTGTCTTATTATATAAATTTGTTTGTCTTAGACTAAAAGTATGAACCAATCTTCCAATGTGATGAGACACGTGTTCTTTATTTTGCCTCTGACAGGGTGATGCTGGTGGTGTGATAGGGATTGTTCCCCTGAAAGGAGACAGAGGATTCCCTGGCAACCCTGGATTACCTGTACGTTGTGTGTTTGTGTGCGTGCATGAGTGTGTCCACTCTTGTGTTTTTGTATTTACACAGAGACGATTTAATTCAAGGTTCTTTCCAAATATCTTTCTCAGGGATCGATCGGACCTTCTGGACCCACCGGACCTCCAGGACCTCGCGGCTACCAAGGACCCAAAGTAAGTTTCTCCCACCGTGATGAGCAGTTTATCGTCCTACACAGTCTGTAATGACTTTCTATGAGTCAAAGCATCTGGAAATATTAGAAAAAAAACTTAAATTTAAAAAAATCTCTGTAGATAATCACATTTTATGACAGTTTGTTTGACTGACTGGATATCTGTGTTTCACAGGGTGATCTAGGCCCCCCAGGCCCATCTGGAGAGAAGGTATGAGACATCCTACATACAATACATTTTTTAATTTATAAAACAATGTCTTGAGCATCCAACTCAAACGACATTGTAACAGTTCCTTTTTTAACTTCCCTGCAGGGTGACAAGCTGGCTTTTGTGAGTGAAAAAGGAGAAAAGGTGCGGATTTTATTTTTCATACACTCTTTCTTACAATAAGAGAAGAAAAACTTCATTAAGAAAAGGTCTTGTGGTCTCATCTTAATTCTGTTGCTTATTGTTGCCGTCTCTCTGCAGGGTGACCAAGGATTTCGGGGCCCCCCCGGTCCCCCAGGACCTCCATCTCAGTCAGTGGAAGGACACACCACAGTCTACGTACCTGGACATGCGGTACTCTCTCAGCTCTTTATAAACTAAAAAGAAAATTTACAAACCAATCACTAAATATCAGTTTATAAAGATATTAATATTGTTGGTTATTCCCTGAATGTGTTTGTGTTTTTATTCCTGCAGGGAGATAGAGGGCCTCAAGGAGACAAAGGAGAGAAAGTTAGTATTTTGCATTTCAACCGATGAGGTGTCTGACTGATATTACTGTGCACACAGTCTCTTTCTTATCTTTAATCGCTCTACTTCTTCTAAGCGCTTGATTTATTTTGCAGGGCATCTGCGTCCCTCATCTCAGTGGTTTTAAAGGTGAACCTGGACCACCTGGACCCAGAGTAAGTGACAAAAATATGTACCTTTAGAAAAAGTTCCTTACAATATAATAAAGATGAGCTCAGTGTTTGTCATCAGTGATTTTATGGAGATTGATTAAAGAAGGGAAAGTAACTTTTTCTTTTAATTGTGCGTCATTGCAAACTTGTGTCAATAATTGTCTCAATTTGGGATCAAAAAAGTGTGTCTAACTATGCATCTACTACAACATTAATCATTGTAAATCTGTTTCTGTGACTTTAGGGTAAACCTGGTAAAGATGGAGATTATGGGCTAAAGGTAAATAAAATAACTTATAGTGTTATCCAACTACTCTACTGTCCAACTGTTGGTTTCTTTATTATTATACATTTTTAAAAGCTAAAGTGATACAAATATTCACACAGGGAGAAAAAGGATTTCCAGGAGGTTCCGGATACACTGGTTCCCAGGTAAAATTATTAGTATTTGTTTTAACTTCTTATTACATTTAAATATCTGTAGAGTTAAACAATTAAAAATCCCTTTTTTTTTTCAGGGTGAAAAAGGAGAACGAGGACCACCAGGTTTTGTAAGTGATCTCACCCCTTCCTCTTTTCTGAAAACAAAACTAGAACTGGTTACAAAGAGGATCAGGTCTAAAAACTACCAGCAGATGTCAGCACATATTAATTTAGTTACAACTGATTTACTGACTTTACTATTGTGTAACATCTTCTACGGACAGAGAAAACAACATTGAATCACATCACTTGAGTGAAAACTTGAGGAGGATTTTGCTCACAGTAAAATTCACTACATCAGCATATACATTACATATGATGGGTTCAGAATTTCTCTTGACAAATTATATCTAATATGGATATTATTGGGCAAAATGCTTGATCAAATTAACATAAGAAAATGATTCTGACCTCTCTGTTAACTCGTTGTATTCTTAGACGTAATCTCATGCCAGAGAAAAAGCAGAGGTTTGGCACAATAAGCAATTTTTAATAGAAGTAGGGAATTAACTGGAAGGGATCATTTTACAAAAGAAAATGCTACTGTAGCGAATGTGGGCTCCAGAATTAAAGAAGCTTGAGCTACAACGGAAACTTTCACCGATCAGTCACAACATCTAAACTCCTATTTGCCAGTACGCTACATGGTGATGTAATGTTTGCATATGGTTAATAATGCAACACATTCATACACTGAGTGTGATCAGAGACACAACAGATTTACAGTCCAGTGTTAATTTATTTCTGGATTTCAAAACGTAAAAGCAGCACAGTTCTAACTTGTTTCCCTTAAAATGGATAATGGCAAAACCCATTCTATATAATCACTGAGTTACATGATTTTATCCCAGAGAGTTATATTAATTCAATATAATATATAATATAATTTGCACCAGAACAAAAGTAACGGTAACATTATGTGGAGAACAATTATGCAGTCAACTGATCCGAGTTCAGGTAGATCAGTGAAGTGAGATTTAAACATCTTTAAACAAAAATGTACATCAATGTTTAATCTATATAATTATGATTTCAGGGTAACGGTGCCCCTGGCCCTCCTGGTCCGCATGGTCGCCCTGGGTTACAAGGAGAAAAAGGTAAAATTAGGTCTCAGTAAGCCGTCATATGTTAAACTATATGTGGACTTGCATTAACACCATCGTTGGATCCCACAATAACGCTGTTTCCTTCACTTTTGGCTTTCCTCTTAATCTACAGGTTTCTCTGGGCCTCAGGGAGAAGCAGGTCAACCAGGTAAAATAGCACAGTCTACTCAATGTAATACACATGGCACATGCTAATCTGAATACCACACTAACGCTGGCTCTCTGCTTGTACCTTAGGTCGAACCATCGAAGGGCCTCGAGGAGAGAGGGGTCAAAAGGGAGACGTGGGTGACAAAGGAGAGAAGGGTATAGAAGGAGAGTCTCTGGTTGGTCCCCCAGGACAACCAGGTCTCTCAGGCCCCCCTGGACCACCCGGACTGCCAAGTATGTCTCATCGTACCACAAGCATTTTAATATTTGAAACCACGTGGATGCCTCCATTAAATGTAGACTTATTTGATGTGTTTGTGTGTTGTGACTGTGCTATGACATGGACGCACAGATAATTCGAGTAAATGTGACATCCCAAGAGGTGCTCCTGGCCCAGCTGGACCTTTAGGGTTACAAGGGGAAGTTGGACAAAAAGGTAAGAAAAAACACAATTGCCGCTGATTAACAAACCTGATTATGGACACATTGACAACAGTCGCATGGACCAGGGTCTTTCAGCGGACCAAAATGTGCAGTCTACTATGACGATACTTGATCAACACATGAGTTTCTGTGCCATCAGGTGACCAAGGAGATACCTGTGTTCAGTGTCAGGCTTCCGGCCCACCTGGATTACCTGGTCCCCAGGGGCCTAAGGGAGGGCATGGTAAGTGAAACTGATACATTCAGTTGACGTAGCCTAAAAGTCAGGGCACTCAGAATTTGTAGCTTGCCTTTTAAATATCTGAGTGTTTGAAAATGTTCTACAACCATTTCACTTCTGTCTTATTCTTCCTCTTTTTCATTTCATCCATCTTCATCTGGCAGGACCACCCGGTCTAGTTGGAAGCAAAGGAGAAAAGGGTCAGTCAGGCACTCCCGGACAACAGGGGCGATCTGTGAGTGAAACGATATCTACAACACTTCACATGACGTCCAAGCTAAATGTTTCACTGAAGAAACTTGAGAACGTCAAAGATATCAGAATATGTCGCTCATATTTTTCTTCAGTACACATTCTTTTGACCTGTGCAGGGTACTATAGGTTATCCTGGGCTGCGCGGAGATCCTGGTGCTGTTGGTGAGCCTGGCGACATTTCCTTAGCTCCTGGTCTGAAGGGAGAAAAGGGTCTTCCTGGTTTTGCTGGTTCACAGGGGCAGCCAGGAGGGAATGGACTGTCAGGGATAGACGGCCTCCCGGGTGTACCTGGCCTCAAAGGAGAACCTGTAAGTTTGTGTTTGTGGTTTAAGTGAGTAATTACTCAGGATATTCGGACAACATGAGCATCCCTAGTGATAACTGATAACTCTAAAAAGGACCAACAAAACCAAACAAAAAAACAGGTGAACAAACTTTTAGACATCAACTCTACACCACTTTTAAACAACTAGCTGTTTTGGTTGTGACATCCACTACTTTCACACACAACTTTTCATAAGAACATTAAGTTAGTTAGTTAACAACCTCTTGGTGAACATAAAGGAGATCAAGAGCAAATCTAGATCAGACCTCCCCTTTCTCTAATTTCGCTTTCAGGCGAAAGAGGGCGTTAAGGGTGAGCGAGGATTTGATGGGGACCCTGGTCGTATTGGAACCCCAGGAGCAAGAGGTCCTCCTGGTCTTCCAGGCATCGGGCAACCAGGAGAGGCTGGAGAGAATGGCAGTCCAGGGAGACCAGGAATTTCTGGAGCTCCTGGAGGACAAGGTATGTGTTCGATATGCACATACTATAAAAAGATAGAGTGAAAGAGAACTCATATTAGACTGTATGTCAACATTGCACATGAAACACAAATACACACACAGCTACTACAAATGGGTTAATTATTAAAGCACACTTTGCATCCCCCAGGTGCAAAAGGGGAGCCAGGTGTGGGTGTGAGCTCTCCAGGACCTCAGGGAGTAACTGGACCACGAGGAGAAACTGGCAGACCTGGAGGTCAAGGTGAGCAACACTATATATTTGTAGTTATACTCAGTTAAAAATCTGAGGATAAGTCAGTGAACTAAATCTTGACTTTGTTAAGGCCAATATCATTTTAACTGTGATGGAGGAGCAGAGTGTGTTTACGAAAATCCCAAAAAATCATGCTTAGATATTTGTAACGATTGATGGCAGTAAGTCCTGTTTACTGTTAAACATTAAATATTGTTGGTTGCAGGGGACAGAGGTTTGACGGGAGATGCAGGGTTGCCAGGTTTCCCTGGACCGAAAGGTGAACAAGGGCCCTATGGAATCGGTTTTCCAGGGCCATCAGGTCCAAAAGGTTCGTTATTCCATGTTATCGCCATTCATCACTTCATGCATCGCAAACATTTCATACACTCATAAAATGTAAACAATCTGTACATGATACAGAAAAGGTACATGCAGGAAATGGAAATGTATATCTATGATCCTAGGAATCAGTGGAATTCCAGGAGCTTCAGGATTACCAGGAGAGCCAGGAAGACCAGGACAGGAAGGTTTCAGTGGACAACCTGGTTCAGCTGGACAAAAAGTGGGCAGTTATTGTTTTGTTGCATGTTTTTATTCAATAATTGTTTACAATATTTTACCATGGAAAATGTGTTACTTCAGAACAAATACATCAGCCGTACAGTTTTATCTTTGTACATTTACATTAAAATTCAGCCACTAAAAGACTAAAATGGCAATGTCAAAGACACCATGGCCAGAGATGGTGATGATGCAAGGCAGTAATTGTTTGTACACCTTGCAGGGTGAACCAGGGCGGGGTCTTCCTGGTCCAAAAGGTTCACAGGGCCTTCCGGGAAGTCCTGGTTTCCCGGGGGAGAAGGGTGGCATTGGACTACATGGTATTCCTGGGCAAGAAGGGCAGACGGGACCTCCTGGACCTCAGGGAATCACAGGTACTGTATGCTGTGAAGCCTTGTTTGATATTGTTGGTACTGCAGATTTAAAAGGCCTATCTCCAGTACCAAGCACTATATTATCTTCCTTTGGTCTCTAAAATTAGGTGACTCGGGACCCCCCGGATCTTCTGGATTCGTTGGCTTACCAGGTGAACCAGGAAAAGGCTCACCTGGAACGCCTGGAACACAGGGACAACCTGGAGTGCCCGGACCACACGGTGAGCACAAACATAAAAACAAACAAAATGTCTGTCTTTCAGGCTGTGAAATTATTGATTTTCTTTATCTGACTGTCAGTTTGTGTTATGCAAATCCCTAAAACATATTTATATTTATTGAACAGGTGGCGTAGGTGTAAAGGGAGATAGAGGCTACCCTGGACCTCCTGGTCTGGACATGCCGGGACTTCAGGGAGACAAGGGAGCCTCCGGATTCCCAGGACCCTCGGGCTCCAAAGGACTGCCAGGGCGACCAGGATTACCAGGCAGGGAGGGGCTGATAGGAAGCCAAGGTGAGAAGGACAAACGGCAAACACATACACAAGAAAAGAAGAAAACAAAATTTTTTGAGTGATTTGCAATCTTAACTGTCAGTGTTTCTTTTTTCTATTTTGTCTAATTAAATATATAAAATCAAATCAGCATAATTAACATTTCTTGAGCATTCAATTATTCAGCAGTCATTTCATCAATCTAGTGTCAGTTTTAGTTTTTAAAACCGGGAAACGATACTGAAATCTTTTCAATGCATTTACTTTGCTCTGCTTGTGATCAGTGTTGAACCATTGTTAGTAAAGCTTTGTAGTTCCTGCACATGTTTCACATTACAAACTTTCAAAGTAAGGGTGGTATTATGTCCTTTGACCTGTTTGCAGGCTTTTATTGTGAAACGTCTGTGCAGAGGGTTTAAGCATCAGAAATTTTAAATAGAACAAAAGCATAGCAAAGTATTGAGAATAATTTATTGAAGAAGAGAAGTTTTATTGTTATTGTCAATTTCCTTTTTTTAATACATACATCACTCTCACCACTAAGTGGCAGTAAAATATATTGTTGAGTGTTGAACTCACCATTCAGTTGGACATGAAAAAAAGGAAGAGTTGACTTTTAGGTGAAAAAACACTCCTGAGGAGGCTGTATTGTTTTTTTCATGTTTGATTATTTAAATTGATGGTAATAAATAACCATGTGTCTTTTCCGTTGTTAGGTTCTAAGGGTGAAATGGGGGTCATTGGGACCCCGGGAATACAGGGATTTCCTGGAAAGTCTGGTACACCTGGATCTCCTGGTCTGAGAGGTGAGGAAGACCAAATGTCTAAGTCCTGGAGTGAAAGTGATTGTTTTTTTTTCTCAGATTTATCAGCTAAAATATTGTTTTCTTCTTCATCTCAGGTGATCCTGGTATCACTGGACCAAGAGGTAGTAGTGGACAGTCTGGACCTAAAGGAGAAAGGGGAGAGCCAGGTCTTCAGGGACCTCCAGGGAACATGACCGAAGTTGACATGGAGCACATGAAGGGAGAGAAGGGAGACCTCGGAGACTTTGGTACAAAAATAAATACTGGCCTTTAGATTTATGCAAGTACATCATCATAGAGATGAAGATGGCAAATTAGGGATGAGCGAGTACACCATTATCTGTATCTGTTCAACAAACTAAATTATCTGTATCTGTACTCTGAAGGAGCAGGACTTCAACCAGAAGTTGGTATTTTTATTGTTTATTTAGAACATCCTTAGCCTTAGAATTGAGCTTCAGATCAATGTTTTTTAAAACAAGAGTAAGAGAACAATTCCTAACAAGTTTTTTATAAATTTCAGTGAATACACATCAAAAAGTATTAAGTAAAGTGCAGGTTTTCATAAACATACTCAACTCTAAGTTCAATGGTTCATTCTGTTTATTTATATATTTTTTTAGTTTAAGTAACAACATATTTTTCCATCAGGTAACCCTGGTGTCACCGGAGACAAGGGCCACCGTGGCATGCCTGGAGACTCTGGTATGCCAGGCAAAGATGGAGAGGCTGGATTACCTGGACAACCAGGTGACCTTTGTGACCACATGCAAAAAAACTTATATTTAAACTGTGTCGACTTCATATCTCTTCACCCTACTCATTTGATTTTAATCCTACTTATTTTGATAAATTCTTCCTTCATTCTCCCCAAATTGAATTAATTAAAAAAATATGAATCTTTCAATTTCAATGATATGTCTTAGGTGAAAAAGGAGACTCTGGTTTTCCTGGCCAGCCTGGCGGTATGGGACAACCTGGACAGAAGGGCAGTGTAGGAGAGATGGGAATACCAGGTAAAACCAAGATTAATATGAAATATATCTCTCATGTGTATTGTACTAAAGCTAAAGTTGACAATTAATTTGTATGAAACATTATGTTGAATGCAAGTTTAATGTAACTCATTATAAATGGCTGCATGTTGTTGACTTGTGTGTGTGTTTGTGCAGGTGTGTTGGGTCCAAAAGGTACTAAAGGAGACTTTGGCACGACGGGACATCCTGGATTCAGAGGCGCTGATGGACTGAAAGGAGACAGAGGAGCAGCTGGTGATCCAGGTATTGGGCTCCCGGGACTTCCAGGAGAAAAGGTAATACCCCCTGTCTATAAGATAATTATTAGTTATAGTAAAAACGCCAAGAATTTGTACTTAGATACGATTTCCATATAGCTTTCAGTAAGTAACATCAAACATCCTCAAATTTCACATCATTACGAAGGGTGTTTTTAAGTTATAGTCTCTTCTCCTTAAAAGTTCAATTTGATTCAGTATTTGTCAAACATATGTGAATGTACAGGCTTCATGTTTATAACTTTTTTGGGAAACCGACACAGAAAAGTCTCCACTACAAGTATCCACTGAAAATTCAATCAAACTGAACATACTGAAAATAGACCGTTATTAGGAGAATATAAATTTTGCCCAACAGGGACGGAGCAGGAAACGTAATAATTCCCGATTTACTGTCTTTGCTCTTTCGACATAGGGCAGGACAGTATTGCCCAAAACCATATCAATAATCATTGTGATCAATGATGCATCATACAATTTTGAAGTTTACACTTTAAAAAGTTAAAAAGTAAAAGGTTAAAGCTCTTCTTCATGAGCAAACATTGAAGAACACTTGATAAATTAACAATTATTTCTTACTTATCCTCACTGTGCTCGCACAATGCATAAATATCAAGACAGAATTCACCAAAGACTGTTACATTGGTACACTAATTGATTGCACTACGCGGTTTGCACGCTTACAAACCCTTTAAGGAGTTGTGTGGTTACCAAGGTAACAAGGGCACTGGGGGTGGTTAAAAGCAGATGTTTTGGTGACGCCCGGAAGTTCTCTGTAGCGTAAAATGTTTGTGAAATAAAACACACAAAACAAGAGATCTCCGTACTAATTCATTCCCTCGACACCTACAATATTGATATTAATAATAAGCTTTTGTCAAATTGAAATTGAAGAGAAGTATGATGTGATAGTTGTTGATAGTCTTTTATTATTTATAATTATTTATAAGGCCCAGTGCTATTTCAACATCTACTGCTGACTTGTTCCACTTGACAATCATCAGTCTTTACTCAGCATTCCTCCTATCCCTTCACAGGGTCTGTCGGGTCAGCCAGGATTTCCAGGATCACCAGGAGACAAGGGTCAGCAGGGTTATGAGGGTATGCCCGGCAAACCAGGACTGCAAGGCTCCAAAGGAGAAAACGGAAGCATCGGGTACCCAGGTCGGATTTCCCTCTGTCACATTCATCCTGTTTGTCTACAAGCAGAGCTATAGATATTATAATCATACGTCATGTGGTTCTCATAGTAGTGTGTGTATGTGTGTGTGTGTGTTGTACAGGTCAGCAAGGTAGACCAGGAGAGAAGGGTACCCCTGGGCTCCCTGGGTCAGCAGGAGAGCCCGGTCGTGAAGGCCGTCCCGGTACGTAATTAATTAGCTCGTCAGACAACTGCTCACAATTTAGCCACAGCAAAGATTCAATTAATGTGTTCAAGGCTTTATATAACGTGAGCTTCCCAGTGTTAACCTTGAGAGATACGTTTTTATTAAATGTCCAGTGTGTAAGATTTAGGTCAAAAGGATCTATTGGCTGACATTAAATATAAAAAATATAAAATAATCCTAGTGATGTATTCACGTGTGTTTCATCTTAATTTAGCAATGTGCCCTTTATACTCAAATACTCATAAATGTTCATCAGGAGCGGTTTCTATGACAACACAAGGCTATCACAGGTTCTCTTTCATGTTGGGTAGTGGAGGGTGAGGTGAGGGGCATTCAGCTGCAACATGCAACTTCACCACTAGATGGCCCTAAATTCTACACACTGAACCTTTAAGATAAATTGCTAGAAACTAAACTAATCAGTGAGATATAAGGACATCTTAGAAAGACTTTTAGAATAGAGGTTAAGAGAAACTTTGAAGATCATCTGCCATGTTTTCCCAGATTTCAAGTCATATAACTGTCCTAAGGAAAGGCCTAATGTTGTGCCTGTGTCAGCCCAACACACATTGACAGTTTGTGTGTGAATGTTCTCCTCCAGGTGAAGGCGGCTTGCAGGGACCCCCCGGTGCTCCTGGCGAGAAGGGAGAGCACGGAGTGGATGGCATCCCAGGATCCTCAGGGGAGAGAGGAGAGCCAGGTTAGTGTAGGAGGAAGTACATTGCATGACTGAATTGTTGAATTTTTTTCTCATGATGTTCTTTTATTGTTTTCATTATTGTTCTTTTATCTATTTTGTTTTATTGGATTTCTGATGATGATCTCACGTTTCATCACTTTGCAGTTGTATTTCATTTTGCGAAGCCCCTTTTAGGTTGCGATAGAAACCCTTAAATTAAATCCTCTCAAAGATAAACACATCACACAAATTTTAAGAATTTTATTTATTTTCTGACTGTGTTTTGGAATAAAATACTGGAGGACAAAAAGGGTTTAGAAATTTGTCGAACACTACCCGTAGGCTTAAATATTTGATGATATGAGTAACTTGGGCAGCTCTTGCACCTGTAGACACCATCACAACATCACACGACATCACAAAAAACTGCCTGTAATATATATTTTTTTATTTATCTTCTGCAGGGTTCCCTGGCCGAGGTTTCCCTGGGCCATCTGGAGATTTTGGTGGCAAAGGTAAGAGTCCTGATCCGATAACTCATCCATCACTGGAGCTTAACAGAGTTTCATTATGTGACCCTCTTCTCTTTCCTTTTCCAGGTGACAAAGGTGGTCCTGGCTTCCCTGGTACTCCAGGTCACGCTGGAGTCCCTGGTATCAAAGGTGATAAGGGACTTTCAGGATCACAGGGACCACATGGTGAGACAGGAGAGAGGGGACTCCCAGGTATCTCTCTCGAGGGCCCCAAGGGAGTTAGGGGAGAGCCAGGACAACCTGGAGAAGCAGGTATTTGCGGAATACTTGACATGCTAATAAACTGCATTACATTTGAGCCTGCTTCCCAAGTATACACAAGTTAAATGTCAGAAAACATAGCTGCCGTCACAATTGCATAAAAATATATTTTTTTTAATATCTCCTCATCATCTGAATGTCTTTATCACACAGGATCCCCAGGATCACCGGGACCTGGTGGTGTGCCAGGCAGAGATGGACCAAAGGGAGAGAGAGGAAATCAGGGTCTCTCTGGTTACCAGGGAGAGACAGGAACGAAGGGTGACCCCGGACTTACTGGAATTCCTGTAGGTCACAAGGCGTTTTTTTTACTATACTTATCATTCAAGGTGCTTTCTGATGAGAGATAGCTGATATATGCGCAGTAAGATCATCTTTAATGCTGCAGAGATTGACACATGTCTCTTACAGGGACAAGCTGGACTCCCAGGTATCGATGGACAGAAAGGAGAGATGGGACTACATGGTGTCCCAGGGTTCCCAGGTGACTATATACAGTGTGATATAGTGTGTGTGTATAACTTACAGTATTTCTTCAAGGGTGAGTGTCAATTGTGATAATTAACAGATAAAACACACTCAATGTTTAAATTAACTCTAGGTGTAAAGGGGAACTTCGGGGAACTTGGATTCAAAGGAGAGTTTGGAGACAGAGGATTCACTGGAGAAAAAGGTAATTCAGTTTGTTTATATTCAAAATGTGTAAACCAATTGATATCTACATGTTGTACTGTATAATTATCAAACTTTTATCAATAAATGATTGCGTGAATTTTTTTTTCTTCATATTTAATTATTCTAATAAAATGCACTGACTAGATAAACACAAAACTAACATGATGTAATGTTTTCAATGTCCTGTAAGCATTCATGTTCTTTGGTGTTTGAAGTGTTTGAATAGATTGCTGGTGTTTGACCACAAGAGTAAAGGATGTTGCTAAAGTTGAAGATAACAAGAGGGTTGATGTTGTATATTTCAGGTAGTGAAGGCCCCCCCGGTCCCCCTGGGCCCCACGCCTTCGTCAAAGGAGACATTGGCTTCCCAGGAATTCAAGGTCACCCAGGACCACAGGGGCCATCCGGGTTCCCTGGACAGAAAGGACTGCAAGGTGACTTTTTGATTTCAAACATGGCCCTTCATATAATCTCCCTGTGATCCAACTGTTTTTTGTTTTTTTTCACCTGTGCTCCACATCCAGTTTTCTAATCGCTTCCTCATGCTCGTTATTTCCTCTCAGGTATGACAGGTATTGCTGGACCGAAAGGGGAAGACGGCCTTCCTGGGTACCACGGTCAGCCTGGAGCCAAAGGAGAGCTTGGTCTGTCAGGGCCACAAGGTGAGAGAGGCTTGCATGGATAAAGATGTTGATTTGTTGTTCTTTACAACTTATTAATTACTCAATATCTTTAGGACCCAGGGGATATCCGGGCCCCCCAGGACCCGACGGTGTTCCAGGTCAAGTGGGTCAACCTGGCCCCTCCTCCATGGAGCATGGGTTCCTGGTAACCCGTCACAGCCAATCGGTGGAGGTGCCATATTGTCCTCAGGGAACATCGCTCATATATGATGGCTACTCCTTGCTCTACGTACAAGGCAATGAGCGGTCTCATGGACAGGACTTAGGTAAGAAACATAACATAAAATGACAGGAAAATTTAAAAAAGGCACAGACACAAGATTAAAATGATCTACGATGCACAAAGGGGGAGTTTTGTGAGGTAATTTATCTTTCTCATGGTGCCATGTTTTTATTGTAGGTACGGCAGGCAGCTGTTTAAGAAAGTTCAGCCCCATGCCCTTCCTGTTCTGTAACATCAACAACGTGTGCAACTTTGCCTCACGTAACGACTACTCCTACTGGCTCACGTCCCCCGAGCCCATGCCCATGACCATGGCTCCTATCACGGGTGAAGGCATCAAACCCTTCATCAGCAGGTACTTTCATATTTTATTCCCCACTGCTCTGTGCAAGATTTGTTCAATACCTGTGTGAAACTCAACATAAATTACTGTGTGTGTGTGTCTGTGTGTGTGTATACAGGTGTTCTGTGTGTGAGGCTCCAGCCATGGTGATAGCAGTTCACAGTCAGTCCATCATGATCCCTCAGTGCCCTCATGGCTGGGACTCTCTGTGGATTGGCTACTCCTTTGTCATGGTAAGACTCCCAGGATAAGGTCTGAGTGCAAGTAAACTATTTGCAGTGGTTGGTTGTAACAAAGTACTTTTACTTAGTGACTGTACTTAAGTACAATTTTCATGTATCTGTACTTAATTTAAATATATTTCTTATTAGGTACTCTTCACCTTTACTCCACTATGAGCAAATGTCTGATATATATATGCAAATATACAAGTTCATATTGTTTTTTATCTTCTTAAAAGTAGTTTACAACACAAGGGGAATTGATTCAATGATCCAATCAGAGCAGGCAGGATACATTTGACCCCGCCTCCTGTAACGGAAACACCTGAAATGGATTCGGAACAGAGACTCAGCTATAATGATGTAGCAGACTGATTGACTGATAGTTTAAATATATTTAAAAGCAACAACTTACTAAGTTGAAAAGCCCCCTAGTATTTATTTCAGGAAATTTCAGAGAAACTTGAATGAAAGGTTTTACCATTTACAGCAAATAATTCCTATACAGTTAGATTTGGCAGAAAAAGCTCTTAAAGAAAAAGAAAGAGGACAAAATCCAATCTAGACTCAATCCGACTGATCTCTTTCAAATTGAGTCATAGAAAAAGATGTCCTGCTGACGTTTTTTATTGTGTATGTTTGTGTAGCACACCAGCGCCGGTGCTGAGGGCTCAGGTCAGGCTCTGGCCTCTCCAGGCTCCTGTCTGGAGGAGTTCCGCAGCGCTCCGTTCATCGAGTGTCACGGTCGCGGAACCTGCAACTACTATGCCAACTCCTACAGCTTCTGGCTCGCCACCATCGAAGACAACGAGATGTTTACGTAAGGCAGAGACACTCACACCCAGACATTGTAACCAATAATGTAAAGGTAGAAGCTGATTTTCAATTTCGCATCTACTGCTTGACCAAACAACTTCATTTCTTGGACACCCTCAAAGTTTGAGGTTGAGCAGACGAGTGGTTGTTGAGGAAATCGAAATACAAAGAGACAGATATTCCTCAATTATATATCGAGAGGAACTTTGCAGTACAGGATGGAGCTCTGATGTTTCTCTCTCTTCCTCTTTTCCAGGAAACCCGTCCCGACGACGTTGAAAGCAGGCAGCCTCAGAACCCACATCAGCCGCTGTCAGGTGTGCATGAAGAGGACATAAGCTCCCCCCAGGCCCGAAGTCCTCCATCCTGATGTGCGAGTGACACAGCGTACACCGATGTTCCTCAACTTCCTGTTTTGAAAGGATGGTGCTACTTCCCTGCGTGTGTGAGACGAGAGAGGGACGGAGACGTGGTTTGCAGAAATCCAGAGATCAAACTTTTTGCAAACCAGAACACAGAGACCTGAGCGGCCTTTTGCTCCATGCAGAAAAAACTAACATGATCACAATGCTTCTTTAAAGAATGGCGCCCAGTTTACCACTGCACTGAGTACATGCCCACTAAACTGGTAAATGAGTGTTCATTTGGAAAGGGTTGTTAGTGTAAGTCAGGTGCTATTGAATCGTACTTATCTGCCTTATTCCAGTTTGTTCCTCTTAAAGTTTCCTTCACTACAAGTGCCATAGCGTTCAAAGATATAGCTGCATTCATATTATAGATTTTCACACCTTATAACTAATGTAAAGGATGGGACTCACCACTGGTTACTGAAGCTCTAAATCACAACGTGTTGCCCCCACAGACACTTCAATCACAATCACCCTGTTGTAAATATGATGCATTCCTTTCTAACATAGTTCAACATACTCTCCTCAGGTTATTATTGAATTACTTTGTGTGCTATTAGCTCCATTTTTATTTATAAGATTTATGAGAATATATCTGAGTGTATCTGAGAGTATCTGAGATTTCATTGATCCGAAAAAAACGTGCTTCTGACATCCGACAACCGGCGCCTTACTAACTTACAAAACAGCACTGAAATAGCATTAGCAGGTGTGTGTGTGTCGAACGTGTATAGGCATGAGTGTGATTGAGCTGCTTGGAAGTGAAGCGTGTGTTTGCATATACAGCTAATTGTTTCAAAAGCAATGAAATAGACCAAAAAAATTGAAAATGACCTTTTCTCTGTCAGAACATTGTATGTAACAGCTGTGTGTTTAAGAATTACTCCTCCCACATTAAATGAACCAAATCTTTCTGATCTCCGATCCCAAAGAAATGCACATGTATATATATATACACAGAATACTTACACATAACACGCTTTTCTGCTCATGTACTTGACTGTTCCCGTTTGTGAATGACTATTTCTATCCCTGTTGAATTTTATGCAGAAATTATTTTTGATGAGTAGGAAAGGCTTTTCATGTCACGGCTGTACATTCAAGTTAAAGTCGTACAGATGAGGAGGATTGTATTTATAAGTGTCTCTGCAGGCTCGCGTGTTTTAAAAAGGTCTTAACATAGGTTTGTGTTTTGTCGACAGTGTCTTGCGAGAACTTAGTTTCTGTGTCCCCTATTCAGAGCAACTGACAAGATGCAAAGTTTTCTACTGGTGAAGTAATTACCCTACACTGACCATAACCTGTCTATATTTGTTGTGCTTGTTTATGATAAAAGGCTCCATGAAGTACTAATCACAGTATCAGCATGTTTGGCCGTCATAAAACAAACAGTGGGGATGATCTTCATATAAAACACAACCAAACACACATCATCAACGTTTTATATCTTCCGGATCTCATACTGTGTAATTCCTGCAATAAAGTGATTTGTAGAATAATTGTATTAATTCATTCGCCAAATGTGTTTTCCTTTTTTTTTTTTCATTTTGCTCCGTGGTTTCCACTGTTTGCTTGTTTTTCAGCAGGATTAGGTGAAAAACTACAGAAAAAAATTCCAATAAACTTGGTTGAAGGTTTTGGCATGGGCCAAAAAAGAACCCATTGAATTTTGGGTTTATTCATAAAAAATAATAATTTTGGAGTGATATTTTTTTTCCATGGAATGAATTTAATTAAATTGGTGCACACAAAACTGTTTGCCAAACAGGAAGGAAGGATGCAGCACAGGTCAGGAAAGAATCCATTAATTCTTGGATTTAATCTTTCTTTAACAGTACAAGGACGTCTTTCAACATTTCCCTTCATTTCTCAGAGGATATAGTTCATGAATCTTGATGATGAAAGTCTGACATGTTCTGGGTGCTGATAGATATGACTGTTTGCCGTATGGTTGTATGGGACTGTTGTGCCTCCGTGGAGGTATGTGCTGTTTAGTGCCCTTCTAGTTTTACTGGGTCTGTAAATATGAAGGTTTCCCTAAAAGTACCTAGAAATGGCCACCAGAGGGCAGCACAAGCACGATTAGTAAATAAGTTGCTGACTGTTCATGGTGTCACGGCTTTCCATCTGGCTGATTCACCAGCCCACAGTGTTTATGTCTTTTACCGTCACTGGCCATTATTTCTCTAAAACACAGCGCGAGCCGAACCTGGATCTACCTTGAACTCAAGCCTCTGCACCAACACTTCCTCAGGGCAATGCAGCCGCTGCCTCAGCACTTCTGCTGGGACGGTGGCCAACAAACCCGTTCACCCCATGAAAACATAAACAGATCGATACACTCCGCAGAGGAACAGATAACCCCTCCTTTCATCTCCACTCTCGTCTTTCATCTATTACCGGAATCCTATCCGTTGTTTCCTCTCTTGTCATTCGACGGGGAAACATGGGCCTTAACCCCTCACTATCTTCATAAACACGCCTAACAAGGCCTTGACCTCCGACCGGCCCGTGGTCGGTCGGAGGTCACTCAGGTCGGAGAAACACAGCATGGTGCACCACACTAGAAAGGTCAAGTGGTCAAATGACAGAAACAACTGAGAGCAAAGGCCTAATGACCACGATCAAGACCATTGTTGCAAGACTTACTGTAGGTGTCTGCACTTATGAAAAGGTTATTTTCACCGATAAGTGGTCAAATGTAACTCAAGAGACAATAGACACATTTATTTTCAAATCCAAATCAGTATTACACATTGTTTCTGTCAAGATGTGATTAAAAATGCTTCTAGATTTTGTTGAAGTAGGATTTAGTCGTCATTGTAAATAACTGCTTATTAAGGTATCAATCAATGCGATTATTAGGATTGAAATATTGATTTATACATTTTATGCAGTCTATTTTACTTAGCAGTAAAAATATGTCAGTTAAAAGGAACAGATAAGCCAATACGCTGTTGGAAAGAAAATTAAGAAAAGTGACTGTTATAGTCAGTAAAGTAGTTCATTTAAAAACGATTTAAAACATGGAATCATTCAACCATGAAATGTACTGCACGCTGTACGCTCAACAAACGTATGTATTTTTTTATGGTGAATATAGAGTGGCAGTCAGAGGAGTGCCAACCTTCACCTAGGTCGAACAATGCAACACATGATGTTTTATTATTATATTAGAAAAGTAAAAGTAAAGCGGTCTGATAATCTCATTGATTTGTTTGTCATAAAATATTGTTTAAAAAAATGAAAAATAATACCTGGATCCGACCCTTCATCCACATCCATGCCAAACTTTGATAGGTTCTTCTCAGGCACAGGCTTTATCACTTCACCCAAGTTTTGTGGAACTGGTTCGGTATATTTTGCAAAACTTCTCCTGTTTGAGCAGTTCTGAAAGTTTTAAAGATTCGTAAAACATTATTTTTTGAATCCAGATTATATCAACTACACACGAGTCAAAAATCTATCTTTCATAGATTTTAATTAAAGTGTTAAGTGTTTTCTGAATTCCTCTGTGTTGATCCAAATTGTCATGATGTCATTTTCAGCTCATGTTTAATCCTCACACCAAGTTTCGTTAAAACAGTTTAGCCATTTTTGTGTTATCCTGCTGACAACAAACAAACAAACAAACAAAAAGACAGAGCTGAAAGCACAACCGCCGTGGACGGATGAAATAGAATGTCATTTATAATACAGACATGACATCTGAAGCACATAAATCACTGGAATTCACATGCAAATAAACACATCAATGCCAGGTGTTAGGGTCAGCGCTCAGCCTTGCTCAGGGGCTTTAGAGTTCAAAACCTTAACCTCATTTAAGTGTTTTAATCTATCGGTTGTTTGCCGATACTGCTAAGTTGAGACCCGAGTTAGGGGGGGGATCACCTTCAGAGAGCTGGGATTTACGCTGGTAAAACTTCACTGCAATAATCTGCCCGGGAAGTTGCAAGTGGACAAAGGTAAATAATCGACTGAAGGGGATTTGAACACATAATAATAAAACTGAATTTAAATGAGTAATGACTGTTTTTTTTTCGCTCATACAACGTTGAAATCAAAAGAAAAAAACACCTGCATTTTAAAACACTGGCCTTGCCTCCTACATGCACTAAATTAGAATATGTCATTCCTACAATTTACTGCGTGTTTTCCAGAACATGTTTACGATACAGTTTGGGAATGTGTCAGGAGGTAAGTGTGACCTTTCTCCTCAA
Organism: Limanda limanda; assembly: GCF_963576545.1. NCBI lineage: Eukaryota > Metazoa > Chordata > Actinopteri > Pleuronectiformes > Pleuronectidae > Limanda > Limanda limanda. The sequence continues at coordinate 13,588,174 of NC_083651.1, forward strand.
TGGATCAAGCGCAGAGGTCACCACCTACACCCCCCCCCCCCCTCGACCTGAGCTCTGCCTAATACAGATTAGCTTGCAACACTGCACGCAACCCAAAACGCAACAGAAGCCATGCAGAGCGAACACACAAACAAACAGGCTCACGAATGTGCACAAGTCCGCACACACACAAAGTAAAAATGGACAGTTTTTGGGAAGTGCAATTTAAAGCCGGGTAGGACAACACCTCCACCAATCACATTGTTTACTGGTAAGCTGAAAGTTGCCAGTAAGAACTCTGTCTTTAGTTGGATTTAAGTGGCTTTAGTGTATAAGTCCTTTTACTACAGCTGCTATTAAACTTAACTATTACATTTTAATAGGTTGGACAGCATTTGTATTAGTTATGTTTCTAGTTTTTTTATATTTGGTGTTTTGGTGTATTTTAAAGTCCCGCACAGCTTCCCAGTTGTCGTTAGCTATTCTGGCAGGTTAAAAACAACACACATATTTGAAATTCAAAGTCAGTTGGATGGTGAGTGAAATGTTTTCCTGGTAAAGATTGTGTAGAGTCACTAACCCTAATAAAAAGTTGTGAGGAAGATGTTGCAGTTTGTACACATTCAAACAGTCGTCTTTAATGTATTTAAACTTTATCCCTGCAGCCAATCAGCTTTTCCCATTCTCTGCCTTTTGGAAACAGACAATCTGTTTTTTCCTGTACGTTGGTGAATGCTGTAATCCTGTGTGTCAGTCTGTCGAACTTAACGAAGTGATGGTCAGTTTGCAGTGAATGTTTCTCATTGAGATAGATGGGGATCGACATGACCACGTCTTGAGGCGTCTGATCAGGTAACTATATAGAATAGAATTTAGAATTTAGAAGAGCTAATACTATCATCACCTTTCCCCCTATTTTTATTGCATAAAACAACGAATTAAACCCAAACATACCAGGACAAAAAGAGAGAAACAATCTTTGAGAACAACGCAGAGTATATAATGTCCCATCCACTAACATGGAGGAGGAAGGACATTTAAGACAATAAAACTGTCCTACGTTTGTGTTAACTGTTTATGTTCCTAGCTTCGGTATTTCAAACACAGATGATTTTAGCCCGTCAGCAGAGTTTGGCTCTGATCTGATCGTGATCTCAGCAGGATCATTGCTCCGATGTGCTCGGATGAAGCCAAACATGGTGCTTCCTCCATCCTCCTCATCTGCCTCCTCTTCCTCCTCAGAAATTTCAAGTCAATGCACAGTGTCCACTCAAAAATATGGAAATAGCAAAGGCAGCGCATGAATGAGAGGAGAACAGAACGCCTCCGCAAGCCGAGCGGAGGAGTAAAAAGGATGAGTGGACGTCACAGTAACAGAGAGTGCGTGGGTGAGAGGGGAAGAGTGGGAGTGCGTCTGTGGGAGGACATGTCAGTGTAGCTCTCAATCTGTCTTTACTCTTTGTTCCTCTCAATTAAATAATTGAAATTGTTGTAAAGATCTCTCCATACGTCTCTCACTGTCATCGTCTTAATTCATGCGAAAAATACATAGGTGCGGGCTCAAGTCGGCAGATGGTGGGCTTAGCTTGAAACAGGAAGAGACTGCTATTCTGTCCAAAGAGAGCAAAATCTGCCTGGCACCACCGTCAGAGCTCTTAAATATACATGTTGTATCTTGTTTGTTTAATCTTTACAAATGTGAAAGTGTAAAACGGTCATGTTGGGTATTTACGGGGATTTTAGCAGGGACTTCCAGAAATAACTGCTGAATCTCCCTGTTATGCTCTTGACCTAAGGTTAAGTTAGGCTAAGCAGTTAATGCAGTAGATGTACCTTCTCGTTTAACACTCAATGAGTGTATTTCTGAAACAGTCTAACTTTTGTTTCTGGGTTCAGATTCAGGGGGAAGTGAAACACTAAGGACGGCCGCTCTGTGGCATAGTGACTGGCAGTGAGCACAGGACGGTCTGTTTGGCCCTTCTGGACCGTCAGTGTGATCAGATGGTTGGCAGTCGTGGATCGTTCAAGTCTCGGCCTGGGAACAGAGAGCGAACATGGGACGTGATGTTTGTGGAAGTCAGACAAAAAATGGGAACCATGGAAACACCGTCCTTGGAGACAAATCTGCTAGATGGAAGAAAGTAGGTAAAAAAATGAGCTGAGTGAAGCTCCTGAAATGCTGGTTATTAGTCCGACAGATACTTCCGTACCATTGTGATGTCAGGTGTGATCATTCGCCCAACATTTGCATAATGCAACAAAAAAAAGCCAGGCAAAGCAAGAGCAGAGGCCAACATTCCCTCTGTGCACTTGACCAATCACAACAGAGTTGGCCGGCTGGTCAATCAGGGGGGACTGGGCTTTACATGTGGTGGAAATGCACATTGACTTTGGTTGCCACTTGTCAATAAACCTAACAAAAAAGAAGAAAGAACAGAGTGTTACAGCAGACAGAGGCTGATAAGAGGACCTTCAGCAATGGACAGTATGAGAAAAGTGATTTGTTCTCTGAACATTAGAGCATGTAAACCCTTTCAAGTAACATCCCAGATTATGGACCTGAATATGAACATCATGTCTCCTTCACTTATTTAATTTGAGTTGACTAATATTTGTAAAAATATACAGTAGTTTATTTATCTGCACACTTGATGCACTTCTTTGCCATGACTCTGGATGTATGTATGTTTTATTGGTTGTAAATTTAAGTGTTGAACTAAGGAAAACAAGGTCCACTCTGTAAGGTCCAGTCTTCACACCAACAAGGAGTGGTGAGTACTGATCTTTCAGAGTAGGAGGGGAGGACTGTGGGTGTTGGTGTATCAGCAGCAATGGGTGTGAAGAACTTTTCCTGAACCAGATACGTCAATAAAGAACAGACGTGATTCGTTGAAAAGGATTTGTATCGTTGTGCATGCGGATCAACATGGCGACTGAGACACTTCGCCCATGACCGACCGATGTTTCCGTCATCATGACCCAAAGTGATGACAACACTGTCTTGAGCTACATGCTCTTGTCACATCATGATTTAAATTACCCACTAATGATTTTTAAACTATGTGTTGAGACAAAATGTACAATTGATTATGCATGACACTGCCATCTGTCTTAATGTCACTTCTTCGTGTTAAAGGTTGGGGGGGGGGCGCTCTTGGCTCAATGCACAGTGTTCGCTGTAGGTGTTTTAACGACAACATCGCAACTTACGTTTCAATTTCCTGGACAGACGAGCCTGCAGCAGCGTATCGTACTTAGTAAATAACCTTTTACCGTGTTTCATGCTAAATTACCTCAGTTAATATTGCGAGCTTGATGCAGGAATCTCTTAACAACTTGGCTGCTTCATTTACATGCCGGGTGAAGTCATCACTTACCTCAAGCACCATTAACAAATGTGCTCCTACTAAAAGATGTCCAATTACGACAAATTAAAAGGCCATTCAGGCTGAGGCTCCATCAGCTTACTAACACTGACAATCTTCAACCACTCAGTGGAACGTTCAAAATAGACTGAACTAAACTAATTGTTTTATAAAATGCAACCTTTAGAGGAGAGGGTCAAACAAAACCATTGGATATTTGATTTCACTTTTATACACTGCATCACAGGCTGCACTGAATCTCTCAGCCAAAGGTTGTATATAAAGATGGATCACATGACTGCTCCCCAAAAGTGAGGCCAAATCATTTTTACCACCCCCTGGTGTCTGGCTGCAGAATAGCTCATTAACCACACCACCTCCAAAAAATCACACATTTACTCCATATTTCTCAAAGATCGTTTTTGTCATTCATGGTTATTCTCCAACTGATTGGTTTGATTTTTCAGCTTATTTTGGTTTTAATTAGCAATTGGATGCTACAAAAACTGAAAAAGCTGAAACATCATGATTGACAGCTGAGACCGACTCACGAATGGCGGGACTTCGTGTCTCCACCTTGACCACTACTGTGCACATTGTAGCTCCAAATGACATTAGAAGTGCAAGATGGCAACAGGAACTCTCTGAGCAAGTGTGCTTAATGGGCTGCAGCATCCCCTACTGGTGAAGAGCTATAACTGTAGGGTAAAAAAATTTAACCAAATATTACCCGTGCAATGTATTTAATACGACGCCCTGGATGGTGGAGACGTGTCATCCATCTTTGTATACTGTACAGTTTATGGTCACCCAACATTATCTGCCCTGCCCTGTTTGTGTTGTGCACACCGTGTTTAGCCGATTACATTGTCTGCGATGTTGTTTGCTCTTTCAGAAAGCTGCATTGTTGATTTTCCCAGCAGGTGCTGAATTATTGAGCAAAGCCATCATCACACCAGCAGACCAAGTATTTACAGTACTATTAGGGTTGTTGTGGTGTTAATGGACACTTCCAAAAGCTTTTCTGAAGGCCGGAGTAAAGGCCAATTTATGCCTCTCCGTTATTTCTATTACGGACAGATAAGACCGCCCTATCCGTCGTGAAACGTCCTCTCCGAGCGCCTCCGACAGCTTTTCGTACACGTCTAATTTTTCTAACTATCCGTCTTCATTTTGGAGACCCGACGGACCGCTCTTGGCTGTGATTGGTCCGCGAACGACATCATTTCCGTATGACGTCATTTCCGTATTTCCGGACCTCAAACTTTCTGTTTACTTGTAGCAACAAACACGAACACAACTATGATTCTACGATTAATGTGACGTGTGTTAAGCCAGCTGAGTTGTCCGGCTGACGGTGGCTCGTTAGAGCACTGAGGGCATGTGTGCACGGTCACATACGGTTATAACGAGCTTTCAAAACGGCGCTAGCAGGCTAGGCTAGCGGGCTAGGCTAGCCACCATGCTAACTGCGGTGGTAACAGTGCAAGAACCCGCCGTCACGACTTTAATTCCACTTCTATCATGACACTGTTTCTATAATACCGTCAGGTTAGAAGCAAACACTGGGTAGTAGTTAGTGCCGGGAGTCCCTGCTGACTGTGTGTGGAAGCTGGGGGGGAGCTAGGTCCGGGTAGCTTCTAGCTACATGTAGCCTCAAGCAGATTCAAGCTGTGGAATCAGCAACACAGTTCGGAAACAAGACCGGGGAACCGCTGCGCTAAGAAACGATTACATCAGCATCTTGACACGCTGGGTGTCACTTTATTTAGTTCTGTTAGTTGCCATGGTTCAGTGTGTGGGACAAGCTAACATGTCAACAGAGACACGTGGACTTCTTCTTCCCAAATGGGGTAGGCTTCTCTGAGCTCGTCTTCCGTTGCGCCACCTATGGGTTTGGCGGGGAATGGTTTTTAGACGGATAGTCGTCAGAGAAGTAAAAATCAAAAAGACACTTTGTCTCCCGCTGAGACCTCTCCGAGAAACGGATACGTAGAAGTATATAAGAGCCTTAACACCTGCATCAACAAAAACACACTCACGTGCGCACCCGCTTGCAGACAGAAATGTTGTCACAGATTTGTTGCGAGGGGGGGGGGGGGGGGGGCTGTACTCTCATGGGACTCAGTTGTTTTTCAACAGTGGTCGGGCGCACGTCAGAAAATGTGCTTACACCATGGCAACACATGCTGGCTCAACAGTATTATGGAACGTAGCTGTCCTTCAGCCTCTCAGGAGACTTCAGATTAAACACACAATCACATGCAGGAGCCCTGTGGCGACAACATGTGTGAAGGATGTAACAGACCCCTGAAGACTTCATCTTTCCTGGGTTTATTTTCTGTGTGTGCATGCATGTGTGTTTCTGACCTTTTTATGTTTGTCTGGCATGGGTCTTTTCCATCACCATGGATAATGAGGGCAAAGCTATAAAGAGGCCGGTAACTGCCATCCCCTCCAGAGAGATAAGGGACGCCTTTGACCTTTCACTGAGCTCTGTGGAAACTTCCATGTTTGCAGCCTCCCCCTGCTCCTCCATCAGCTGACAAACTGTTACATAAGGCAACATGGTGGCAACAATATGGCCACTATGTGCTTTGCTCACTGACCTGGTCACCCTTACCATTTCACTTTCCCACATGCACACAGATCCTAAAAGTAGGCCTTGTAAATACCCCTGATGGCTACATGCATGATACATTGCTGAAAGACCGAGGTTAAAGCTACAAGCTTCAGGCCAAACAGCCTAATGAAGAGCAAACATAAGAAAAAGAGTATCATTGTTGTATTACTCTCATAGACTCTGTATAACGATTGACGACATATCATCTTGATCGCCCCCTAATGGCTGCCTGCAGTATAAATCATAAGGGACATAGGTTGAACTAAAAAGTCAGCCAACTACATTTTTCTCAAAAATGGTTCATGTCATTTTAGATACACAGATGTTTCTTCATGGGTTCATTTGTCTTTTTCTTCTACAATTTAATTATTATTGACGCTATAAAAACAACTAAGACTGACTTGTGATTGGTTGCGGGCATTTATCGGTGGGACCTTAATGCTGCCGCTGTTCATCAAGATCACTACTGCACAGACGCTGGCTCCGAATGGCATCATCAGTGCAAGATGGCTGAACCTCCAGGATATTTTTGGCTTCATTTTTGAACAACAGGAGGATATGGAGGTGTCGTCCATCTTTATATACAGTCTGTTTAGAGCTTTTCAGCCATTCAAAGGTTTTATAGTTCTTGCACCAAACGTGCTTGGATGCTTCCTTTATAAAAAAGTCTGTGTATTCTGTAATGGGATGGTTTTGGAAGTGATGCTATGATTATTTTCCAAGCTAATCTGTGACTAAGGCTTTGAATGGTTGAATAAATTATTCATTTAATATTTCTTCTTGCAATTTATCCTCTCCTCGTGCTGTCGTGTGACCATTTCTGCCCTTTTGATTTTGTCTCTGTTCATGTCCTTTGTCTCATGTCTTCTGCGCTCTGCACTACTTTAGTTCAAGCTCGTAATAACGTTCTTATCTTAATCGTCTTTTAATTTTTCTTCTTTATAGACGGAGGTGTGGAGGGGATGTCTGACGCTTTCATTTTAATCGGAGGATCAAATTCATTTATGCAGCAGGTTTAATGCAATTAATGCATGTGAGGCCTTGTGACTGGCCGGGAGCTTTTCCAGACTGAAACTTCCCAAACGATCTGAATTGATGCTGACAGAGCCATGCTGTGCCTGGTCTACATTTATTAAAGGTTGACAGTGTGTAACTAAAGAAAAGGCATTGCTGCTGATGGAGAAGAGTGAAAGCGTGAAAGACGGCAGTAAATCCTTCCATTTCAACGCTGTCACACATGAAGGCTCTGATCGTTTCTTGCATATCAAAGCTCCTCCCACACAGTATCGCTGTCAAGGCCCATCTCAGGAGGCCGCAACCTGCAGGACCACCATTACTCACATCCCAAATGCCTACAGATGCAAATATATATCTAATGACTTTCTCCTATATATCCTTTCAATACTATATATATAATCTATTCTGTACACAAGAGCAGCCATGCGTAAACCTGCTGCCTCTTCTCGACACTGTTTTCCCACACAAAGCTTTTTCCATTTCTGCTGTTGGTCTTCTGATTATTCTTGGGGTGGAATTTAAGTCATATAAAGTATTTAAACATCCCCCTATCGCTTTAATACACTATATGTGCATTTACCGTATGCATTTACCACCCACATACATGAACTTTTCCACTTGAACGTAATATTTGTACCTAGATATTCATTAACGAGGCCTCACTCTTGCCATCTTGTCGAAACCACATTAAACGGAGAATGGAACGAATAAAATGTGTGTATGTAAATGTATTTAAATGAAGAGCTGTGCTGCAGCGTCAGACACACTGGCAGTGTTGTGGTGGCTGCAGGAAGAAAACCTGGATGCCACGGCCCGTAGGTTCCCTGCCCCCCTCGAGTAGAACCCTCTGACTTCATCTCATTATTCCATGCATTCTCTTAATTCTCTTACAAAATCATTACGACTGAAATGTAGAATTGTGCTTAATATATGCACAATAAGGCCTCGTCTGAATCAATTGTGTTAATCTTAATTAAACAATGGATTCGCTATTGAGTAAATGATCAAGATCTTAATGCTTCTCTTTTGTCTGTACCTATAGCCCCCGTACTGCAGAATGTATAATGTTCTTAATAAGGAAAAAAATGTCATCATTAGCCCAGTCGTCTTTTTCACAAGTTTGATTTAGACTTTTCAAAGGCCTACACACTTTCATGTAGAAGACAGTGTCTTTACAGGATAAAGCTGCACATATTATTGTCCTTTTCATAAAAATCAAATGAAAAGATCTAAACCAACGATGCATTAATGTGTCTGTAAGCACTTTCCTGTACCTCGTCTGTGACTTCAGACTCCATCCCTGGTTGTTCCAACCAAAGATGAAAAAGAAAATAGGTCACAAATTTGCAGTTTGATTTTTATGTATAAAAATATCAAAAAACTCAAAATAAATTGCAGTGCCCATTTTCACCATAACAAAAGAACACATCAAGCTGCACAATGACATGACTGACTGCTGGTCTTTTATTGAACAATGCACCACTTTGTTCCAGATTGAGATAGGCAAGCATTGGATGGATTGTCATGAAATTGTAAAAACACTGACGTCTGTGGTTCTGAACGATAAATCATGTATCTCGACAACCAAGGGATATATTGCCATATTTTTTTAATAGACATTTATGATATCCTCACGATGACTTGAAACAACTTTAGTGATTCACATTTCAACTAGAGTCATAAATTGGTCAAAACATTTTATTTGTCAATTTTGTTGGTTAACACCCACAAAACTCAAATCTGTGTCAGATTACCTTGGTGTTGAGTTAGATAAAATAAAATAAAGGCTCCTTTTACCAGTAGTTTATTATAGTTTACCTTTGTGTTGGGAATCAGAGCAGGATGTGAGCGGCCGACTTGTAAAATGGATCCATGTGTCTCATCCGTTGTCTGGTTTTGCCGGTCAAAGTCCGCGCCTCAGTCCAAAAAGCTTTGGATGGCATTCAACTGGCTTATTGCTGTAGCCCTGACAGCTGCACACCACGCATCAGATAGTCTGTATAAAAATAAGATGCAGCCGCTGTGGTTCTTGTTTAACAGCACCGTGGTGGGTAGGTGAAAGTTTCTAATGTTTGAGCTCTCTGAAAAAACTTTTATCTGTGGAGAGGGGGCTAGTCTGCTGATTAGAGCTGGAGCCGATGCCAATCCCTGACTACTGGATCCTGTGACCTGAGATTTTGAATACTGATTGTCCCCTTTCACGCGCAAAACAAAAATTCAGATGTTAATAGTTGTTAAATTTGTTTTAGGTTTTTTTTTTAAATAGGCTTAAGCTGGATACATTGTAAACACCTGCTAAACTTCACAGAGCCAAAAGCATAACTGGAACTCTGTCTTTATAAACAATGAGATATAAGTTATATCATGGTCAGGGTTAGGTGAGCTGACAACAGTTTTCGTGTTTTGAGTTTGAATGAATGATTTGTTGGTTTTAGATTTATATTTTCATTGTTTCAGTGTCTGTAGGTGGATTCATTCAGATTTAGGTGCATTGAGCTGCGTATAGATGTTTTGTAGCTTTTTTTGTGATTCAGGATGCAGACGGTTGTAGTTGTCTGTCCCGCAGGGGGTGTCCAGTGCCTGAGGAGGATATTTCCTGTGTAGCTCTGGCAATCGGTCCACCTCCTCACATCCTCCTGTTCCTGCGGTTGCAAAAACCACTCTATTACTCCTCTTCCCACACAGGCAGCCTGTGACTGATGAATGCACAGGCTGACAGTTTACCCTACTACACCATGTATGTGATCTTCACCCACCACCAGCTCTAACACGTTGAGATAAATATGTTGCTGTATCTCACAGCCTGTGTGAAGATAACCCACAATAAACGGCTTCATTCTCAAAGCGGCGAGTCTGTTTTCAAGCCAACCGGTGTGATTCACTGTAAAAGAGGAAGACGGACGCGGATCATTCTGAAATGTTAAATATTTAACAGCTGCAGGCCTTCGAGCAATAGAGGGGAAGGTAAAGAGGAGAGGGGGAAGGAGGGCTGAGAGATGGGGGAGGAGGAATGAAAGTGAGAAATATGAGCGAAAAGAGGGTAGAATGATATAAAACTCCAGCCTTCTAATTTCAATGTAGACCTCATTACATATTCATGTGACAGCGCAGCCATTATGTGCATGTGAGAGTCTGTGTGTGTACTGTGCAGCCAGTGATGATACATATTACCTATCACTTCCACTTTAATTGCAAGAGATGGGGCACTCATATCAATAATTCTAATGATACCTAAAAGCAAATTCTCATTTTTCAAATGATTTGCTTGAATGTGCTCTCTGGAGTGTTAGATGAATGTATTTATGTAGGCTATGTAACTGCGTCTAGAATATGCTATTATGACTGATTCGTTCATTAGCAAAGCCTCTGTGGTAACATGGATTTATACATATCTGTGTATGTGGCTGTGTATGCTGTGTGTGTTTGCGCGTGCATGTGTCCATGTGGGCCCCTCTGTCTCCATATAGATTTTCATTACAACCCCTATCAGCGTCCAATTTATTAGATATCGCGTTGAACTTGTAGCATGTTTCTCTTCAAAGAAATTTGATTATGGTGCAAATTATGTGTGCATTTGAGCGGCACTCGACAAATTATTTATAATAATTTGAAGTTTATCTACCCTGACTAATAACATTTAATGACATTCCAAAACAAGAATGATTCCTCTCGGAACAAAGTCTAGGAGAGTGCAGGACTCCGCCAAGGCCCTGCAGTCGCCTTTAGAGACCACACTGAAATCCATAGATCCAGATTTTTCTTGCGATATGCACCAAATTGCACACACTCATATACATCAGTCCTCAAAATTGGCCTTCTTTATTTAAAAAAATAAGATAAAATCCATTAATTATTCCCTGGGAAAATGGTGAAAATGTCTAAAGAGCCCTATTTCGCAATGTTAAAAAACGAGAACGGAACGAGAGCTTCCTTGGGTCGTGTTCCACTCCTCCACAGAACTCAAGGTAATCAGTTCAGTAGTTTCAGTATTCCTGCTAGTCAAACAGAATGACACTGGGACAGAGCCCATACCGACGCCAAGGCCAAACAGTCCTTGAAATTCAATCAAGCTGCACCAAATTACACACACTCATAGATTTCATTCCCCTGATCAGGCCCAATTCCATCGTAACCCATGTGCTATTCACAGGGAAATTAATGAAAATGTGAAAGAAACATCCTGTATCACTGAAAAGAAAGTCCTGGATCTGCTCCTTTGTCCGGATTTGTTCCAAAAGTGAATGGGTTCTTTTTTTGTCCAAGTCACTTCCTTTCACCGAGTTCTGAGATTCAGTAGTTGACAAACAAACCAACAGACCAACAGACCAACCAACAGACAAAACATAACATAACTGCATAGCCAGCAAAAGTTTTAACCTTCGTTGCCATTGTGTATTCAGCGCTGATGAATGAGAAAATGCACTTAATTATAGGTGATAATAAAAAATTAATTTATAGATAAAAAAAACATATGATTATATCTCACCAATGTAACTACACCTGACATGCAATGATGGATAAGAAAGTTAAGTATAATTAAAATTCATTAATTTCAGCAATGGGAGTTTGCCATATGTGTTGTTTATTAGTTTCAGGTGAAATCAGTTAAACTTTAATGGGGACATCGGTGATGGGGTTGACATTAATGGGAGTTTACAGTAAAATGATGCATATGTAATGAGGAAGTAATTAAAAACATATATTGGATAAGCCAATAAACTATTGATGGCACCATAAGAAAACAAATAAAAACAAGAGCTAATTTTATATTAACACTCAAACAACCATCCTGCACTCTATCGTCATAATAAATTTGAAGTTTATATTATGAGAGGTAATTAAAACATTTGAGAGGGTGATTTTCTTTTTGTTGGGGGAAACCCTGTTCGAGTGTCACCCCCTCATTTGTGGCAAAAAGTAATCAACGTCTAATTTAAACACTTGATTGGCTAATTACACTACATGCATAATTTAACTCTGTGACCTCCCTCGCTCTCTTCCTCTCTTCATTAGAACATGTGAGACACACATACACACACACGCACACACACACACACAAACACACACCAAACCTACTAGTTTTACCACCACTTTCCGGACTATGCAGATCGAATGTAGAGCCCTATTTCTCCTAATTTTAAGATAAACAAAAAAACAAAAAAGGTCTTTATTTAAGATACTTTCTCTTTATATGAATGTGATGAAATTATATTTTAGAATTTTTCACGAAGGGACTTGCAACGGTAGCCTTCAGCCTTCAGCAGTCTTTCTGAGGCACCTGGTACTATCGTTAAAAAACTTGACCTTTAACATCATGTGATCCCGACAGCTGAGATCATCCTCAACCAGTAGTTATGTTTAACCCAGCACATTGTCATTGTGTCTTTTTTAAGCAAGCTGTGCTGGTCTTACAGGATCAGACATATGCTATTTGTATATTTTCAAAATCATCCTCTGACACAGCACTTGAATTCGGCCTCTGCCTGGCTGTTACGAGAAGCATCTGCTCAAGCACATATTCCACGTACAACAGCATGAGAACTTTTCAAAGTTCTTCATTTTATTATGCTTTGTGTCTGGCAGATATATGGAAAGTGATATGGTCAGAAGTGGAAAGAAAGGTATCTTTTATGCTATGTTCCTTGCTGTCGTCAGTGTTGAACCATATTCGCTGAGTCCTTGGGCGTTGTGTCCTACACATTCAAATTGTTTTCTACAGCCAGTTAAAGTGGATTATAATCATAGTGTGTCCCAAGGGAGCATCAGTAACTGGATTGTTACTGCTTCCCTGCCCTCGTTCCATATTATCCATGGGAAACTGGGACAATTACTGCTAAAGAGAAAAAAACTGCACGCCATTCAGGAAGAGAAGGTGTTGGTTGGGATTGTGTGTTTGTTGTGGAGTTGTTGAGATGGAGATTTTTTTGTATGCGTCAAAGTTGAATGGGTGGTCCTCAACTGTTGAAATATGCTCACATTCATGCTTCTGAAGAGCAGCACTGATGAAAAATGAAACCATGGATTTCCTCTCTTAGACCGACAACAAGGTGGAACTGTCACTGACAGTTAGTTGAGTTGTGACTGAAAACAACCATCATCGTTTCAAAAACCAACTCCGATTCAGCCTGAGCAGCTACTGGAGCCACTTCAGACCCTTTTTAAACACACCTTTAAAGACATTGTGGTTTACCTTTAGGTTAAATACAGATTTGTCCTTGTTTGATGTGATCTGCTAAAACTGGTTCTAAGGGACTAAAGTCGACACTGTGTGTGTGTTTCTTGTTTTAGTGGCCTCTTTAAGACCTTTTACAGCATTAACACTGACCTCGTCAGGACCAGTAGACCTCATGGGGACCAAAGCTCAGTCCTAATGAGGCAATGAGGTTTGATCAGGCTGTTCAAAATGAATGGAGGTCAATGCAAAGTCCTAATAAGGATATATGTACAAACTATGTGTGTGTGTGTGTGTGTGTGTGGGTGTGTGTGTGTCTGTGTGTCTGTGTGTCTGTGTGTGTGTGTGTGTTTGTGTGTGTTTGTGTGTGCCTGTGTGTGTGCCTGTGTGTGTGTGTGTGTGTCCACAGTATGAATGTGTGAACTTGTTGGTGTGAGAGACGGGATGTTTTTCAGAGAAGAGAACAGAACATTAGATCAGTGGATCAGCTGATTCTAAGTCACAGCATGAAAACACACAAACACACATGAGTGGGTAACTTCCTACACACTCCCACTCGGATCAGTTGTGTTTGTTTTTTTTCTCCTGTAAGTACTGTACACGCCACCTACATTCCTCTAATCTTTCTTCCTCTAATCTATGTGTGGACTGGGACTGACCCCAAGGAAAAAGCATCTACAAACTGATTTGTCATGATCCTGCAATGGGCAAAAAATATCACAGCCCCGATCCAAACACTGCCCACAATTTCCTCCACTACGAATAAAAATATCAGCAATCTCACTTCCGTCATGGAATCTGTATTTCGGACTCAGATGTTCAAATAGAGACCAAAACAAATGTCATTTAAAAGTTGATTATATATTATTTCTCTATGATCACAGACACATAAGAGTGATTTTTATTCACACTTTTTTCCCAGTCATGTTCCCCCCTTTTTTGATTGAAGCAGAGATGGGGCCTCATGTATCACTGTCATTTATATCTAACCATGTGACTCCAGATAAGGCATAATTATGACAAATGACTGATGACGGTATTATAGAGCCTGAATATCACATGGGTTCATATCCGTTTAATCAAAGCTACAGGGAGCTAAGACTTCAGCTGGCAGGCTGCTGTTATAACCCTCTGTGTGGCCAGGAGAGTAATTTGTTGGGGAGGAAAAATGCTCATGAATAAATATGTTGTCTATGTATGTCTTCAACCTACATAAACATATTATCATTGGTTTCTCCCATGGCCACATACGCATGCTGCGACCGTGTCTGACTGATATGTCTCCTGTCCCTTCTAATGAGCTTATCAAATAAATATCTGTCTCAGTGACCTGTGAAATGAGAAAACCCGAGTCGTTCTCTGTACAATGGATTCCTAAAAGGGGTTGGTAATAATGTGAGGAGATAAGCCGGGGATCCTCTGAAAGAGTCGGATTTTCATGGCACAGAAAGGTCTGAGCCAAATGTTATGGGTAAAAATGAGAAGCTGCACAGGGCAACAAACAACACGCAAACCCATGCAAAGCCGTTACTACACAATGTAGCTGAGGCCTTGAGCACAACATCACAAACAGCTATAATTGACTTTCTGAGACCGTTCCACAACAACTGTCCCCAACTTGCAGATTAATCAAAAAAGATATATTAAGTCCATGCCAATGAGTTGGTTAACTGAAGTAATCAAAACTATAATCACTTATGCTGTGGGTCAATAGAGGCGCGGGCGACCGTGTCCAATAACACGAGGATCTCCATTGGCACATGCCGTCTTTCCTTCAGGTCAGCCAGGTGATCAATCAGCACGAAAATTTACCAGAAGAGAAATGTCAATTTTTCCTCGGCTGTATTGATCAGGGAATTGAGTCAATTATGGGCGACAACCTGAGATTGAATGGAGCAATCTATATCGTATGTGCTCAAGAGCACGGAAAACAGCTTTCATTACCATTTACTGGTTACAATATTGGATTAAGGAAATTACAGGGGTGGGAGGGAACAGATGTTTAAAGAAAAAATAAATGAGGTGAGCCTAAATGGTGACCATGTTGCCTCCTTGTAATAATGCAATGAAGTTCTCCTGTCAAATTTTAAATGGAAAGCATTAAACATATTGAACGTTTCCTTTTCTACAGACTTGGTTTACATATTTGACGAAGGAACAAAATCAGAAATTAACACCAAATATTGATTGATCTCAAATTTCGAAATAATTCATGTTCAATTTGTTAAAGGCACTCCGTGAACAAATACGTATTTATGCACTGACAAAAACATACACATTATGGTTCCCCCACATATCGACATAGTGACTTTTTGAGGGGAGTAATAACCCAAAAAAATAAATTACAGTCCGTGAGACACTTTAACAACGAACAAACCATTTAAGAAAACGTATTGGATGTACTTAGGATCAATAAACCGGCATCCATTCTTTTTTTTTTTTGTTTCTTTAACACGGCGACACATTTTCGTTGATTTCACTGATCCATTGATAATGCAGATTGAAATGAAGCTTCACAGGGTGAATGACGAGTGCTTTAGATTTGGCGGAGGTAATCGCTCTCCAAATTCCCTTCTATTTTTTCTTTTTCTTCTCTTTTTTTCTGTCTCAGTTATTTTTAACATGAGATGTCTGAACTGTCTCCCAAAATCCATTTTCCCCATAAAAACAAGATGAGAATCCTCATATCAGTATCACAACACTACGTCTCTTCTTTTCAATGTATAAACCTTTATTTTTTTTATTCTAGCCTCTGATTTATTTTGGCTTAAGAGGGGTTTATTGTTATCTAATTTCTTTACACCCTATTGTCTCGGTTGGGAAAGCCTAATTAACTGAGTTGGAAAATATCATATTTTTTAAGTCTATTAATACCCTGTTGTGTCCTGGATCCTGAACTGAACATTAGGGTCATCTGACTTGAGTTATCCATCATTGGAACAAAGGTTAACAGATCCAATTCGGTCTGTGACCTAACAGAAAACATAAAAATATCCTCGGACACCAGATAATAAATAACAAAAACATCAAAACATCACCAGCACAACAATATGAATCACACACCCCGGGCTACGGCTGTAATCTGTTTTGTCGTTGACTAATGAGATGAGGCAGCGGCTGGGTGACGAGTACGTGTCATGTTTGGATGCCAACAATCCATGTTGATGCTGTTCATTTGACGGCCTTATGAGGCAGCGAGCGGGGTATGACTGGACCTAATCTTTACCCCCCCCTGCTCCGGCTCATCCTTAATCTTATCTCATCAGATTGGCTTTTCTAATCTGCTTTATGAAAGCTTATGAAACGAATCGTTGCGCACAGTGACAGTGCAGTGGGTGACTGTGAGACATTATGTGCTTGTGACTCAGCAAATGGGGCAACAGGGGGTGTTTATATTTGAAGGCCAGCCCGAACGGACTAAATGAGATTAAGTCCTCAACGCTACGGGCTTCGTGAAAGTTAAAGACAATCAAGTCGACTTTGTTTTAACCCTGTTTAGTTGTTTTCTTGGACTGTGAGTGAAAAGAAAATCCAGAGATTGAGAAAAGGCCTATTTGTCTCGAAGAGGATGCCCCCTTAAAGTCACAGCCCTCTCCATCTGGACATAAATAAACCTATAAAGACCTAATGGGTTCATACCAGGAGATTATGAGAGGGCCAATCTAAAGCCTTGTAAATCAGGTTCGGTTGGCCCTTTAATTAACTTGTAAATTAATGCACCATGCGTTGTAAATTGGAGGGTGATAAATAATCATGTTGTTACCTGAGAAAAGGGCAAGGACATATCACACAAGTAACCAGATTGGGTTTGCAGGCAGCACACTTTAAGGGACAATCGCCCACCTTATTGGTATTTTATAGACAGCTGATTTGCATTTCTTATGCTTCATGGGTTATGCAAAAAGAAACCGTCACTCCCTCTGCCCTTGCTTTTCACTCCACACTACCCCCACTCAGTTTTCCGGTTATCTTGCCAGTGTCAGGTCATGGCATTATAAAAATGCGGTTCGTCATGGACATTTTCCGAAAGGCACAGATTACTCATAGTTTATCAGAGGTTTGAGCAAAACTGTTGGCCAAGTGTTGGCCTACTTATTTAAAGCAGTGCACCCACAATACAGCAAGTCTGCAGTGGCTGTTATATCAGATTATTAAAGGTCAGGTCTCAGCCTGCGTTCGTCATGTAGGAAACCTAATATACAAACTGAGGGAACCCTTCCTATCCTAGAGGGAGATATCAGAGCCAAGGGGCTTTAGGCAGCCAACTTTGCTACATCTATTTATACC
This sequence comes from Limanda limanda, assembly GCF_963576545.1. NCBI lineage: Eukaryota > Metazoa > Chordata > Actinopteri > Pleuronectiformes > Pleuronectidae > Limanda > Limanda limanda. The sequence goes on from NC_083651.1 coordinate 13,605,617, forward strand.
AGTATGCATCCATAGCACTTTAGGCATGGCAGAGGTAAACGGACGGCAGCTCAAATAATGAGATAGGACACAGCACCAGACATGGAAATATGCATCCCTATACCCTTGGAGCCAATCGCTTCATTTAAATGTTGTTTGAGGTATGGATCGCAAAGGGGGCTGCTGCTTGATTTCTTTTTCCGATGGCGGCAGTCATCAAATCATTGCTTCAGGTGGCATAATTGACCTGCACAGGGGCACGGTAATTGACCTTGCCGCCGAGAGACAAGATGGTGTTGTGCTGAGCCAGCACTGTGGGATGTGAAAGGAAATGGGGATACAGGGAGGTGGTGGTGAAGGTGCATATGTGTGTGTGTGTGTCTTCACCATCTTCTCATCATGGGACATGCGACAATTAAAAAAGTGGCACTATAGCAAGGAGCTGATTATTGACAGGTAATGTATGAGTGTCAATGTAAATGTGATAGGTGTGATTTCACTGGAGTGCCCCACTATAGCCCTGGTGGTCTCAGCAGGCCGGTGCTCAGAGACACAACACATCTTCTCCACCCCCATTCCAGATGCTCACGCGGCGTCTTTCCTTCCCCAGGTGATCAACACACCGGCACAGGGCATCATTAGCCAATATCAGACCCGAACTCCGGAGAATGTCCGCAGAATTTGGTCCAGACTTTCCCCCGGAGGTTGCCTTTCACACATAAAGAAATACTGTGAATTATGCTATTTTTTAATCCTACATTTGGATATTTTAAAAGACATTATTGGTATTGTTTAAAGATATTAGGCTCAACATAACTGAATAACTCTTTTGTGGTGTTTTATTGTGTTATTGTTTTTTCTTTTAATTGCCCGGTGTAACAGGCCATAGTATACCCCCAGGCTAGATTATACCCCGGGTGTATTATGGCCTAGGCCAATTAATACCCCTCAGGCCAGATTATACCCCCATGATATCAATAGTGTTGAATGATATACACAAGAATTACTACATTTTTCAACATTTTATTGGGGATTCAGCTTTGTCAGATAAATTAAGGGAGAAAGCTGACTAACTTAAATCTTAAAACTTTAAAACATAGACTTTTATAACCTCAACCAGAAAAACTGATAACAACATCAAAACATCCACAAAGATCAAAACACTTCTCAGTAGTGTTACACATTAAATATAATAAATTAACTTTGTCTGAAGAACTATTTACATTCCGCTCCTTAGCATCATATCAAGCCTAGATTTTGAAGATTCAAATGCTTTGATAGCACAATACAACTACTATGCCTACTTGACCTTAGAGCTAAATCAACCACATATCCACCATATATAGTTTGGCCTAGGCCAGTTTATCCCCCTGGTTTTGTTTGGGCGGGGGTTCATTTGGCCTGTTACACCGGAACCAAATTGCCTTGTGGCTGAATGAAGTTGTATTGTCTTTTAATATTTCTGTTCTTCTTGTTCTCTACTCTGCTCAGCCTGATCTTGTGAGGGAGGCACCGTGGTGACATTATTGGTATTTTTTAAAAGATATGTTAGGCTCAACATAACTGAATAACTCTTTTGTGGTGTTTTATTGTGTTATTGTTTTTTCTTTTAATTGCCCAGAACCAAATTGCCTTGTGGATAAATGAAGTTGTATTGTCTTTTAATATTTCTGTTCTTCTTGTTCTACTCTGCTCAGCCTGATCTTGTGAGGGAGGCAGCGTGGTGCCTCTGTCCTGCCGGATGAGGAGCATGGATCTCGTCCCCTCAGGTCACAGACACACACTATTGGCTGTGCGCTCGCATCACCACCACCTCACCGCGGTACCCAGCTGGCTGCAGCATTTCATCATTACGCACATCACCAGCATTGACGCATCCAGATCACGAGAATTTTTTTTACGTCATCAGGATCACTGATATTTATTTATATAATACAACCATATATGGGTCACTCGTCTGTTTCCCCTCTCTGAAAGAGGGGCGTTTTTTTTGGGAGGATGACGCTTTGACCTGCTGTAACCTTAAACACTTTGGACACATGCTTTCGATATCCTCCGTTTAATTCAATCCCTCGCAAGGCGTGCACATGTATTTGTGAATGGAGGACAGATAAGGAGACGGAGCGGCCAGAACCGGACTCCGCTCAGCTCCGGGCGAATATGAATAAAGCAGAAGCGTTATGCAATAATAAAACCAGCCCGGTGTGTGAGTCTTTGTCTGCTTGTTTATCGCGAACACATGGGGACACATGGAGGGACAAGGGAGAGAACGGTGAACGCGTACAACCGGTTGGGTGAATATAAGATTCCAGTGAAGCCGTGTGTACTGGTGCTTGTTTACCAGCTGGAGAGAGAGAGAAAGAGAGAGAGAGAGAGAGAGAGAGAGAGAGAGAGAGAGAGAGAGAGAGAGAGCGAGAGAGAGACTGTAATGACTCCCTCTCCAGTCACGTTGAAATAACAGGGGGCGGCGCAAAAACAACACGGACAGATAAGGGCAGTGAGAATAGACACAATAACACAGAATGAGACTTTTGTCAATATGTTTATTCATTATGCTGCAGGTCACTGTGTGTTGTTTCAAGTCAGTTCAAGTTTGGTTTTTTAGTATGTAGGTTTCAACAGGGTCAACGACGAAAAGGGTTTGGACGAACAGACTCAGCAAAAATAGTGATTCCATGTAGGAAAATACAAATAATGACAATAATAACACAATTTAAAATGATAAATCAAAATTGTGAGAATTCAAATGTAAAACATATGTGACAAGTGGAAATAGAAGTTGTTACAAATTGCATCTGAATGACACAGATATAGTCTTTATAGGTCAGGGAAGTTTTCTTTAGGCCCAAACAAAAAACAAATAAGTAGAGCCAACTTTTGTTTGTTATTATTTGTAGTACTTTTTCTATTAGGCACTGGTTCAGCATTTCACGCCATATACACAGTATATATGGATAGATAGATTGATAGAATAATAAACAGACGATACTTTATTGATCCAGAGGGAAATGTAGGGCCTACACAAATAAATAAAATCCAACAGGGCTAATTTTGACAAATATGAAAAGCCAAAGTGATATGGCTGAAACCACAGTAAACAGGTTATACAACACATTGTCAGAGGTAATTGCACATGGGCTGGGACAGTGGGATAATGACGCAGATGACGTCTTTATGGGTCAAGAACCTTTTTTTTTTCTCATACACAAATAGAAAAAATATCCTCGCAAAAGCCAAGTAAGTGCTGGATCATTCACAGGAGCGCAGCTGCTATAAATAAAGCGTCAGTGCTGACTGGCTACGCGCAAAAGAGTCGGAAGAGGGCAGAGTGATAGTAGGAGGGCTCGCTCTCTCTCTCCCTCCCTCCCTCCCTCCTTTGAACCTGAGCCATCTCACTCCAGCATTCATGCCGTTTCCACCAATAGGCCCAATGAGCTGACTGCGCACCACCCACTATCCGTGTGTGTGTGTAGTTTTTTTTTTTTTTCTCCTCCTCCTCCATTCCCCTTCTGTTTTTTCTGAGCAGAGCTGGATGTGTAGACCGTCACATGTTGTTCGCCCTCCTCCTCCTCTTCCTCCTCCTCCTCTTCCTCCTCCTCCTCCTCAGTCCGGACACCGGGAGACATGTGTTATTTATCGCTCAGCTGTGCCACGGGACGCGCGGCTCTGGAAACTCCGGAGGATTAAAAACAAAAACAACAACCGGCTGATCGAGCGGCTTCTCCGGCTCCTGGAGGAACGAGCAGCGGCGGCTCTCCAGTGTCTGATCGCCGGGGACGGAAGAGATGGCGAGTCCGCCTCCCGCCGGGGAGCAGCAGCAGCAGCAGCCGGGGGGGAGTAGCAGCGACGTGAGGAAGAGCGGGTACCTGAAGAAGCAGAAGCACGGACACAAGCGCTTCTTCGTGCTGAAGGAGCCGAGCGGCGGCGTGCCGGCGCGGCTGGAGTACTACGAGAGCGAGAAGAAATGGAGGAACAAGTCCGCGGCGAAGCGAGTGATCCCGCTCGACTGCTGCCTGAACGTGAACAAGCGAGCCGACGCCAAGCACCGGTTCCTCATCGCCCTCTACACCCGGGACGAGTACTTCGCGGTGGCGGCGGAGAGCGAGCCGGAGCAGGAGAGCTGGTACCGGCTGCTGGCGGACCTCATGGCCGAGGGGAAGGTCCACGACGGCTCCACGTCCGACTCCGCGTCCTCGCTGGTCGGCTTCGACGAGGAGAGCTACGGGGTGATCACGCCGGTGGCCGCCGCCTATAAGGAGGTCTGGCAGGTGGTCCTGAAGTCCAAGGGCCTGGGGCAGAGCCGGAACCTGACCGGCGTGTACCGGCTGTGTCTCTCCAGCCGGACCATCGGCTTCGTCAAGCTCAACTCGGAGGTCGCCTCGGTGGTCCTGCAGCTGATGAACATCCGGCGCTGCGGCCACTCGGACAGCTTCTTCTTCATGGAGGTGGGCCGGTCCGCGGCCACGGGCCCCGGGGAGCTGTGGATGCAGGCGGACGACTCCGTGGTGGCGCAGAACATCCATGAGACCATCCTGGAGGCCATGAAGGCCATGAAGGAGATGTCCGAGTTCCGGCCGCGCAGCAAGAGCCAGTCGTCCGGCACGAACCCGATCTCCGTGCCCACCCGGCGGCACCTGAACCACCTGCCCCCCAGCCAGACCGGCCTCACCCGCCGCTCCCGCACCGACAGCATGGCCGCGATCTCTCCGGTGAGCAAGTTCTCCTCCTGCCGGATCCGCACGGCCAGCGAGGGCGACAACACCATGACCCGCCCCATGTCGGTGACCGGCAGCCCGCTGAGCCCGGGGGTCCACCGGACCCTCCTGAGCAGGTCCCACACCATCACAGCCCACCCGTGCAGGACCTTTGAGTCCTCCTCCCTCCAACACAGTAAGTCCATGTCGATGCCCCTGCCCCACTCCCACTCCCACCCCATGGGCGCCCCCAGCCTGGTGAGCCTGACCTCCTGCCAGGACCCCGGGGCTCCTCGGCCCTCCAGCTGCAGCGCCTCCTTCTCCGGCTCCCCCAGTGATGCTGGGTTCATATCCTGTGAGGAGTACGGCTCCAGCCCTGCGGACGGACGGGACCCCAAGCTGTCCCTCACCCTTCGCAGCAACACTCCAGAGTCCCTCCGAGCAGAGACCCCCCCCTCCCGGGATGGCAGCGAGCTGGGTGGCTACATGGTGATGGAGAGGCAACATCTGAACGGTTACCGTCGGTTACCGGAGCTGGAAAAGGCTTACAGGAAGCGCACCTACTCCCTCACCACCCCCCGGCGGCAGAGGGCCCCCCCACAGGTATCTTCGACCTCCCTGGACGAGTACACGCTCATGAGGGCGTCGTACACCAGCGGTCACCCGGCGTCCCGCAGGTGTCACACCGCCTCCCCCAATGGGACGTTTCCCGAGGACTACAGGGACGTCCAGATCGGATCTAACGGCGTTCAAGCCGACAGTGGTTATATGCCAATGACCCCAGGTGTGGCCCCCCAGACACCGAGGTCCAAGGACGATCCCTACATGCCAATGAGCCCCATGTGTGTTTCTGCTCCGAAGCAGATCATCAACCCCCGGTCCCACTCCTCCTCAGCAGGGCTGGTCCCGCACACAGACTCCCCCGGTAGTGTCTCTCTGGAGGACAGTGGTTACATGCGCATGTGGTGCGGAACCAAGATGTCCATGGAGAGCTCTGACGGAAAGCTCACGAACGGAGAGTACTTGAATATGTCTCCTGTTGACCCTCTCGTGTCTTTTACACCCCCGGACTACATCCTGAGTCCGTCCGGAGGAGAACCCAACCCCCAGCAACTTCACCGACAGCCTTATTTTTACAGCTCTCTACCACGCTCGCTTAAAGGCCCGTTGCCGCGCAATGGGTCCACGGACACAGACCAGTATGTGGTGATGAGCTTACAGAGACAGCGGATCGAAGAGGAGTCCAACTATTGTCCTCTCTCGCCGGGAGACGGTGTGGCCAGCAGCTGTGCAGGGACGCCGGGCTCAGTGTCCTCGGCTGTCTCGCCTCTCAGGCTGGCTCGGGTGGACGGAGGCATGCAACAGCGGAGCAGGGCGTGTCGACCCACCCGCCTGGCCCTGGAATCCCTCAGAACGTTACCGTGTATGAGTGAACACCCGCTTCCCTCCGAGCCGCGCAGCCCTGGAGAATACATCAACATAGACTTTAATAGTGCAGCCCATAATAACCCTCAGGCATCCACCGTGTCAGAGAGCTCCTCGGTGGGTTTAATGTCAGGAAAGAGGGAATCCCTACCACTATCAGACTGTACCAATGTTGAGGTCACTTCCCCAGGTCACCTTGGCTCACACAAAGCCCCGGGTTCCCCCCCGCCAGGGTGCCTCAACCACACGCCTGAAGCCTTGACGTGTCCTCTGGTGAACAAACAGCAGGGCCGGCAGGGAGGAGGGGAGGAGGAGAAGGAAAAAGGCAAAGGGGGACAGGCAGAGGAGAGGGGGATGGTAGAGGAGTATCCTCTCCAACAGCAGGTGAGTCTGGTGTGTCAGCCTCCATCAGTCAAGGATGACTACACTGAGATGACGTTCAGTGCTCCCGCCCCTCTCCCCGACGCCGCTCCCCTCCCGACCAGCCCGACTTCCTGTGTCCAGAGACTCAACCTGGGGGGCAGCACTGTGGACGGCGTGCCCCATGTCCCGGAGGACTCATTCCTCATAGGAGGTCCTTCATTATCTGTCTCTCTTGTGGATCCACACAGGGGGGCCAAAGTGATCCGGGCGGACCCCCAGGGTCGCCGGCGGCACAGCTCTGAGACCTTCTCCTCCACCACCACTGTCACACCGGTGTGCCCATCCTTCGCTCACGACACCAAACGCCACAGCTCGGCCTCGGTGGAGAACGTCTCCCGGACTGTTCAGAGCTCCGAGGCTCCCGACGAGGACTGTGGCAACAACAGCCCCATGTGCAGAGAGATGTCAGCCGGGTATCAGAATGGACTTAACTACATTGCCTTAAACTTGATGGAGGGGAACTTTGGAGGATGCAGGTTAGGGGGGGGCTGTGACGGCCTCCTGAGCTTCAAGACGGCGTGCGGCTGCAAGGGAGCCATGACCGGTTTCAACAGTAGCCCCTACGCAAGCATGGGCTTCAAGGAGACGGCTACTGCTGTGAAAGGTGAGTTTCACACAGGTCACACTCACCCATTCACTCTGTGGCTTTTCATTCATGAAGGGAGTGATGTCAGAGCTTGAGTACACAAGAGATCCACGTCATGGGCTCGGTTTACTCTTCACTGATAGGCTGTTAGAGGCTTTCCATTCCAAAGTTAAGAGTTTGTTAAATAAGCAAATATATGCTTAAACGAAGGGCTTCAATTTTTGTGTCTGCATGTTTAAAACCAAGTGGATTTAATCCACTGACTGCTATCACTCTTTTGTTTTTCGTCCCTGCTTTTAAACGTAGCAAAAACACCCCTGACTAATGATAACCTGAAGTTCTATGTAATCGGTTGTTGTTCTTTTCATTTTCAGTAACAGTGATTACACGCTGATAAATGTTGTGCAATATGATAGCTGTTTTCAGTCTGTAAACACAGGCTCCAGGAGCGTGGGGGAGGGAACTGGCTCTGCACACTGCTGCTGGGTGGAGGCTGTGATGTTTAGATAGCATTAGTCATTTACTCGTCACACCCATGACACATGGACAAATATTGAAGCTCTGCAATGCTGAGGACTTTTTGCCTGGTTCTTGATCTGTGTGGAGCTGCACAGAGATATAGAGGAGGCAGAGCTGGAAACTGAGCATGGTTCCTATAAATAAATAAGAGCTTATAATTAGAAAGTTTAGTTGAATTTAAATAAATTTGCTCTTTCAATTCAGAATAGACTTATTTCAATTGGATGTTGTCTTCCAACTAATAAAATATAAAATTAAAAACTTTGGCTATGACTTTTTGTCATATCTTATTCGGTCTGGCCTGATGCTGCTGTTATCTCTGTGTGAATGGTCTGTTTCCCTCAATGAGAGATTTCAAAAATGCCACATCAACATTTCAAAAAAACATCTAATCCTAGTGAGTCAGTGTTGTGGTTGTGAGCTCCTTATGACTTGATGTCTTTGTGGGAAAGAACGGTTGCCTTCAAAATATTACATTTCACCTCATTTAGTTTCCGTAGCATCATCAGGGGCTTTTCATGCACCTCTAAGAGCCGGGGATTATTTACCAAGATAGATGACCTGACTGGGGGCATGTCAGAAGTTGCTGTTGTTTGAAAAGAAAACACACTGTGTCGGGATCGTGATCGTGAGTCAGAAGGAGTCTGTGTTCCTGATGGTGAAACACAAGAGTTTAATTGCCGTTTGTGGTTTCACAACCGAGTTTGTCTCGCTTTGTCTCTTGTCTCTGTCGGCTCTCGTGCTGCGAGCGCAGCCAGTGTGGGGCTGGGTGGAAGTCATCAGGTTCCCCGGAAAAACAAGTGAGTCAGTTGTTTATCAGTTGTCAGGTACTGGGTTTCAGGACTGGAATGTGGGCAGTGTGCAAAGGTTGCTGGGAGAGGTGAATGCTCACTTGTTTTTCTAACCTGGTGGGATGGAGTCAGAGGGGGGATGGGAGGATATTCTTGTTTTCCCCACTTTGAGCAACTTCATAAACATGCAAATGTAACAGTTTTACACAGGAGTAGATTTGAATAATGGTAATATGTCACAATTCTTCTTTAAAATGTCTAAAAACGACCAGACCTGTTTTAGATTTTGATTGACTTTTGTTCTTACATTATACAAAATGTTTCCAACAATGTTCAAAACCCAGAGAAATCCCCAATTTCATACAAGGTAATTCCATCATAACCTCTGGCTTTGCCCATCTCTGGTTTAACTCCCAGAACAAATGAGGTATGACGAAGAAAAGAACACAACTAGCTAGAGAGACAGTCGGTTGTTTTTACATTCCACTGATGGTCTTGGTCACTCCTAATGCATCACAATTATTTATTGCCCTTGGCTGTGTAACTCATCCATAGTTGCATCAGGTAGATTTTCATCAGCATCTCCCATAATCCCCCACTGCTTCATGACATCATCAAAATATGTCTTTTGTTGTTGTCTTGGTTGAGAGCCCCCTAGGGACTGAAGGTACTTATTGCAGCCCCTAAACTAGGCACACACACACACACACACACACACACACATTGTGAACCCTCACATCTGCTTAGAGCCTCCCATTTATTGGGAAGTCATCAGTTTATTTCATCCTGGTCTCAGGACACCAGATATTGAATTTTGACCCTCAGTGGAGACATTGGTCCAAGCCTGTGAAAGCGAAGGAGGAGCAAAGAGGGATCTGAAGGAACAATTGTGATGGATGGAGGGGTGGAAAGACTTGTTTTGTTTTTCCATGTCCAACAAAATAGACAATCAGGCTTTTGGCTGAAGGGAGGGAGGGAGGGAGGGAGTGAAGGGGAGGAAGGAAGGAAGGAGTAAGAAAGAAAAGACATAGAGATCAGTATTGTTCCGGTAAGTGTTGATCTTTGCTGCTGTGTATTGGTTAAGCAACCTCTTCCACACAAATGTCTTTGTATATATATATATTTATATATTAATTATAATAATTATAGTGAACCACTCCACTCCGATTAGTGAGTTAGTGAGTGTGTCCAGGGCAGCCAGTCATTGAGACTGACATCAAAATACAAAAACATGAAAACACGTTTACTACAAGATGACCGGCTTCACCGCATTCTCTTGTTATCGCTGAAGGAGCCACGGTTCATATCCCCTCTGCTCTATATCATCCTGAGAACAGGTAGAGTAGGAAAACAAATCACTTGTCCTCATTTAGCCCTGCAGTGTAAGGAGGGGGGGGAGGCTTCACAACTCGACTAACATGCAAATATGTTAGAAGCAGGTCCTACCTGTCTGTTTACGGAGGTTTCTGTCACAGTGAGGAATGCTCCACACCGTTAGCTGGCAGGTCGCACCATAGATATATATAAAGAGTAGATGTCTCCGGTGTTGCCGGCCAGAGGTTGCTCTTTCACCCATGACATTGTGTTGGTAGTGGTAAATAACCATAACTTGCTCCATTTTCAACCGATTTTTTAATGGTTTGGTTTGTTATAAACGTCAGAGATGTAGATATGACACTGCATACATATGAATAATTATGTTATTTTCTAAAAATGTAATAATTTATGCAGTGTCATAACTACATCTCTGACGTTGATGACAAACCAGACCCTTTCAAAATCGAGCAAGTTATGGTTATTTACCACTACCAACACAATGTTACGGGTGAGCGAGCAGCCTCTGGCAAGATGGCCGCCATGTGGTGACGTCCGGCTCCGTCGGACGAGACATCTAGTCTTTATATATATCTATGGGTCGCACTGCCGTTGTTGTTTGGGTTTTCGGCCCTGGCGTTACGAGCAGGGGAGAGAGAGAGAGGGGGGGGGGGCAGGACCAGAGGAGTTGGGGGTTGTTTAGCTTTCAGTGCACGCTCTCTGGCCCTGCCGCCAATGTCAGTTTCTTGACCTTTGAACCCGCACTGTGTGTGTGTTTTGAGAGGCTCTTCGGAGAGATAGAGACATTTCCAGGAAGCCCCACACCCCCCACTCCGTTATGGTGGAGAGAAAGGGAGGCGTGTTTCGAGTGTGTGTGCTATTTTTTACAACTTTTTACACACTTGTGTTTGAAGCTGTTCTTATCTCACCTCTCCTTTTTAGAATACAGTTGCGTTGACGCTTCTTTTCCTCGTCTATAAAAAAGCTTCTTTATCATCATCATTTCATCTTCTTTTTTCCACTTGTGTCCTCACTGATCTTATGTTTTGGCTCCGGCTGGAAATGATCCTGCTCGGGCGGGGAAGGGGGGGCGAGCGAGGGAGAACTGACTCACACTCTCCATTTTTGGGCTCAGACCGCACCCCCCCTCCAAGCACCACTCAGACACTAACACACACACACACACACACACACACACACTAACACAGACACACACATTATTTCAATTTAGTCTGTGAGTCTTCGTCTCCCGTCTCGTCTTCTTCTTCTCCCGTGTGCGCACGCAGCCGCCAGCAGATGGTGGGGGGGGGGGGTAGTGGGGTAGTGGGGTCAGGGGTTTTGCACCTGCCCTGCCAAGCAGTGCTCACTGGCCATACAGAGGAGAGTGACAATACGCTAATGACTGGCCACCATCTGCCACAACAACAACCAGGAAAAGGTGGGGGTGTGGCCAAGCAGTTTCAAGGAGCCTTGCACCAACCCCCCTAGTTTCTCCTCCTCCTCCTCCTCTCTCCAGGCATTGGTTTCTTTTTTTCAGAAATCATGTGATTCAGCCCCCACCTCCGGATACACACAAACACACACACACACACACACGCCCCTCTACGCACACAAACACACAGGCGCATTGGAGCTGTGTGTTTTTCCTGTTATTATCTGACCTCAGCAGACCGGTTCTGATTGGCTTTTCACACCAGAGGCCATAGAGGATTTCCTAACAGTGCATTAAACAATTAGCTAATAATATCTGATCAGAGCTACTAACAAGACTCTCTCCTCTTCCTGCTTGATTTATCTCACACCACCAAGCAAGATAACAGCCAACTGCTGTGAACTATTGATATCGAGTCCTATTTGAAAAAATTTGACAAGCTTTCTGTCTGTAGTTTTTAATGCTGTTTGTTGTGTTTTGATATAATTAAAAATTTAGCGTCTTTGATTTTTAGTTCTTCTCTGGGAAATAACATTAAATAAAAGTAAATCACAGATAATAAACAATCGGTCGTGAACAATGATACTGAGTTGTTAACCTAGAAATGTCCTGTTATGCTGAGTTCATGAGCTAGTTGGAAAGTCTGAAATTTTAATATCAGTAGCCATCTGCATTGTTCTTATTGCGCACTGTAGAAACTGCAGTTTAATAGTTAATTACAACACTGAAGGAACCAGTTTTCAGGAAGATTTGACTCTATAAACAATCATGTGTAGGAACCTTTTATTCTCTGTCCTAACCTGTCCCGTACACGCCTCCCCTGCAGACGTGCATACGCAGCACTCCTGGCCAATTGATTCATAACTCTTTGAGCAAAGTAGGGCGGGATGTTCCAGCGCCACATCAAAACAAAGTTAACCTAGCGTATCCTCAATTTAGCTTGGAGGTAAGAGGGATTACATTCACTTCAGGATTAGACATTGTTGAGTAGCTTGTTTTTCCAGAGGTAGAGGAAGAGATAGAGCGTCTGTGTGTGTTTCATGAGTGCGCAGGTCACACAGTACTCACACACTCACACACTCACACACTCACACACTCACACTGAGTAAGTTCTGCCTATTGTAGTGGTGATAGGTGGATTTATTCATAAACAGAGCAGCTCATCTTAAACTCTCCTGAAGTCTTTGCATGGGGCTTTATTATTGATTCTCCATACAGGGTTCTAAGAGTTACAGTTATGTAATCAAGTACAACATTATCAAAATAATGGAATGCTATAATTTTGTATGCATGTATTTATATGTGTACTTTTAGAACCATAATCAGGAGCTCCTTCCGACAAGGAGGTAATTGTTAAAGTAATTTCTATCACGAAAAACATCTATAGTTCCACATGGTCAGCTATGAAAGTTGGCTCATTTATCTCTCTTTAATAACTGAATATATTTGCATATTGGATAGAATAAACAACACATTTGAATATATCAACCTGGACTGTGGGAAACTTTGTTTTTGTCATTTTATCGACCAAATGATTCAACATGAAAATATGATTGAAGATTCGTGAATAATGAAAATGACTGTCTATGGTCTTGACTGGTGATTTTTTTTTAAATAAGACTTGATTTAAAAACACAGAGATGATTTGGAATATGTAACAATGAGTCAGCAGGAGAACAGGGTTACTGGTGCTGGTTGTTGTTGTTCTGTTGGCCAGACAGGGGTGTTTGAGGTCAGAGGTGAGGAGTCAGTCTGTTTGTTTGGTGGAGCTGCTGTAGATCAGGGAGGAGCCAGCAGGGCAGGAATGTAAACAGCATTTTTGAGCCTGCTCATCTCTGCCTATGTGTCATCGGAAAACCAGCTCAACATCAGCTTTGTTGTTCGCATGAAGCTCCGTTTCAAGCTTCTGTATGATTAAAAACAAAAAACAAAGTTACTCCTTCCGTTTGTGCTGAGGCTGTATACAAATACATTTGGACAAGTTCGCCTACAACCCGTTAACTTAGCTCTGCCACAGTGTGAAACTACTCAAGCAGGCGATGCATCAACAGACCCGGGCGCTTGTTTACACTGACTCCGAAGCACTGGAGAGGAGGCTTCTAATGCATGTGTGTGTCCTAGCCGTGAATGGAGCACGGCTAAATTTAGCATGTGAGAACTAAATAAATAATGAACAGAGCCTGTGTGTGTGTGTGTGTGTTTTTAAGAGAGAGAGTGTGTGAGTGTCAGTCAGAGGGGCACAGACATGGCTGGGCAGGGGTAGAGGGAAATGCATATGTGCTCACAAAAAAGAGGAGGGGCACAGGAGCCATTGAGTTCATTCCCCCCAGCAGACTTCTGTCCCCCCTGTCTCTCAGTAACATCCCCCAATCCCCCCCCCCCCTCCAAAAAAAACTCTGCCCGCCCACCCACACTTTTCTCCGCTCGGCATGTGAGTCAGTAGCAGCGTGTGTGTGTGTGTGTGTGTGTGTGGCGAGTCCCTGCATGTCACATTGCCCGAGTGCACCATCGTTCATAGGCCGATCGTAATGTTTCACAGAGTTAACGTTCGCGTCTCCACCTGGTTGCTGATCTGAGCTGTTGGTGATTCAGCGTTCCTTCCCGGTAGATCTCAGTCATTCCCACCCGAGTGTCGGCGGACTCGCCCGGCCCCCTCCAGAAAAAGAAAAAAAAAACACACACATGCACACACATTCGGATTGTTGCGAACCGCCGGTCCCATGACCTCACCGCATTCCCGTTCTCCTATGTCAGGTTGATTCCGTTACTGTGGTTTTTCCAGCCTTTCCCCACAGCAGTGGTTCTGTTTGTTTCGGTCCCTGACACCCATGGCTGTGAGGGGACAGAGCCCACCCACCCCAGGCGTCCTCAGGAGTGAAATCAATTAGTACCTCTGCCATGGAGGTTATGTTTTCACCCCCGTCTGTTTGCTTGTGAGTTTGAACATGTGTGCCCTTGGTGGAAGGATGCACATGTGAAATTGAGTGAAGCTTCATTGGCTTTAAGGGAACTCTTGGCAGAGGTTTGCGCTCTACTGACTGCTGTTCAAGTTTTAGTTTCTAAATGAACTCTCTTTACGTCACTAGGTCTGTATTTTTGCATTCCTGAGCATCTGTAGAAATGCTTCAGCCTCTGTGATCTGAGCCGTTTTCTAAAGTTTCAGTCGTCAATAGAGCCTGCGTCGATAAAGCGTAGAGCTTCAAAATCTGATTTTCATTTACAGCGAGAATGTATAGGGCAGAGGGAGAGAGAGAGAGAGAGAGAGAGAGAGAACAGACGTGCGTGTGTGTTTACGGTGGGAGTAGCTGAGGAGGGGGGGGGAAACACTGAGGACTGAAAGAAAGGTTTGTTTTAGAGAATAACGATCACATCCAGCTTTGTGAAAACAGCTCTTGTTCACGGCTGGGGAAGAGGGAGAGGAGACGGAAGAAATGCAGCCGGGGAGAAGGGCTCTGTGTGTGAGTGTGTGTGTGTGAGTGTGTGTTTGTGTGTGTGTGTCAGACAAGACTTCCGCTCCCATTCGATAGCTCTGCATGCAGATGAAACTCACAAACAAGTCCACAGGGGAAAGGGTCAGGGCAGTTTTCCGCTATAGGAGAAAAAGCTCTCGAGTTTATAGTAGGTGAAAATACACAGCTTCGGTGTGTGGGAGTAAATCTTTGTTTATTTTCTCTAGTTGATATGCAATGAGGTTTACTATTGTGTACGTGTGTTGTGTTGGTGTGTGGGAGTGTTGTTACTGTCTCTTCTGCTGTACTTTGTGGCGGCCCTGTGTCAGCTGCACAGTGCTAAATGCCACTCGCTTTTTTCCGCGATCGTGAAAGCACCTGCCACTTCAGTGTCTACCAGCTGAGGAACACACACACACACACACGTAGACACACATCTAACACACACACACACACACACACACACACACACACACACACACACACACACACACACACACACACACACACACACACACACACACACACACACACACACACACACACACACATGCAGGCCCCTAGAGCACTGCTTCCTTACTTGGTAACAGAGTGGGGGTATCCGTTTGACCTCCTCTTTCATTCTAATGCTTTGACCTATGTAATGAAACACATATACTATATATACTATTCTATATACAGACTTAAATTCAGTTTCTGACGGTAGTATCCATTGGAGAAATTCCATTACATGCAGGTTGTGTCTGTAGCCACAGGACAAAAAAAACTCACTCCTTTTTTTTTTCTTCTTCTTTCAGAATGAAGGTTGATGGATCCCCTCCCCCCCCGACTCCCTCCCTGTCCTGTGAATGTCGGATTTGGCTGCAGCCGACTGACGAGGTCACCACCACGACAGTTGGACCATGCGCTGCAGCTGATGTCCTTTGACCTCTTCGCTGCCTTCAAGGTTCACAGGGACTGCCATCACCATGGAAACATGGACACTTGACCCTTGCCCCAAATCTTCCCTCCGCTTCTCTTGGCACCAAAACATTCAGGCGCCATCGCTGCTGTAGTACTAGATTACTTTTAAAGAGAAAATGACAAGAACTTAAATGGACTACTAACTCTAACCATAGATTGGTAACTATTTATCTATTTATCTCTGTACGTAGGCCTGCAAAAATGATTCTGCAGTCAAATGTTTATGTTAATTGTTGTTATTACCATTCTCACACTTTCAACTGGCTTCCCTTTGGCTTCAGCCAATCGTCGCCAGAAAATCTCACCTGAAAACCTGTGAACCAAACCTGGAGAGCACGTGCGCACACACACAAGGAACCTTACATGCATACAGAGCACATGTATTTATCTATTTATCTATCATGTCTGTATGCTGTAAATGAAATGTGTGTGTCAATTTTTATACAGATTGTACTACAAAAGAGGTGGCATTTATGAACATATTTAAAATCAGAGTAAACATTTGCTTAAAAAAAACTAAAAAACCCTACCTCAGCAAAAACCAGGTTGGTACCAATTCTCACAGTAGAAATATATATATAAAATATTTATTTTTTGGAGGTGAATGTTTTTTTTAGAAATCACCAATCCAAAGCCTTACTCTAACCATCAGCCCTCGTATGATGGACCTTTTTTTTTAGTTTGGACCTATGAAACACGCAGTATATCAAAGATTTACTTCTTAGAGACTGAATGTGCATCAGAGCAGAGTGAGAGAGAGAGACGGCCTCTCCGAGAGCTCCTCTCCCCACACACATCTATGACAATATAATGTATAAAAAAAATCCATAGTAATATATTTATCAATATGCCTGAGATGGAGGATTTATACACACTAAAAGAATACTTACAGTGGAACTCTTGACACTGCATTGCAGCTCTGTGGCCTGTCTGAGCCCAATGCCCTGTCCACACAAATACGGATATTTTGCAAAACAAACTTTTCCCTCTACGTTTTAGCCACTCGTCCACACGCAAATGACTTTTCAAGTCAATAAAACAAACATTTTTTTACAAACGTCTTCCAAAGTGCATGTTTATGTGTATTGGTGTGTGCATGTAAAATGTTTGATGACATCACAGCTTACCTGGCGCACACCCATTTTGTTTTGTTTAATGCGCATGCACCAGAAACGGCAACATCAATGGCAGCTATATAACAGTTTTGCCTACCGTTGGTTAGCACTGCCGCTTGTTATTAAAAGTTTGCAGCAAAATTTAGCATCACCGAACCGGCATTCACAGGGTTTTCTCTTACGAGACGAATCGTGAATGTAGACTCTATCGCCACCTACTGGCCCGGCATGCTTGTGTGAGCATTTGAGCATTTTGCGTTCAAGTCTGGGCGGGCGTTTGGATGGAGATTTGTTTTCTTCTTTTCTTTAAATGGAGGGGGAAATATCTGTTAAAAATAAAATATCTGCAGTCGTGTAGACGAGGGCCAAGTCTCAGCATCTTTATAGACTTTACCAACTCACTGTTCACTTGTGATATCCTGCACAGCCTGCAGGAAGAGTTTGACCTGTCAAGACAAGGGACGGGCACATGAATGTTTGAAGTTATTTGTACGGAGTAACTGGACAGCCCAGTATTGTACATTTTCTCACCTGATGCCTCGCTGTGGGCGTCTTGTCACACCACACCAGACAACACTGAGCAATGTGGCGGACGCCGGACGCAGTCGGTCCAACCAGCCGCTCCATAGCTCCAACTCACAGCCTCCACTGCATGGTCTTGCACTTACAAACTTTCAAGATTGTAACACAAGACACGTTGAATGTAGTACACGCTGTGATCCAAGCTCGGGAACACACGACCCAAACAAAACACCACAGCATCTGCGACAACAGTAGTGAAACATGCGGAGGTAGAGAACGGAGACTGTACCACAGACACAAGCCGAATGAAAAGAGACAAACCAGGGGAAGTATCTTATTATTTATCTGAATTCACTGGTACCTAACCTTTGCTTCTATACTGTAAATAACGCAATGTTACAGAGAATTACATCCAAGCAAACTCTGCAAGACTTTGAGAGATGTTAAGTTAAATAACTTATGTTGTTTGTACTGTATATAGTATGTTTTTGAGTGAAATTTCTGATACAACAAAAGCACTAATTAAGTTATATGCTAAATAGTATGGTTTGGCTTTGATTTTCTCTTTTTTAAACTGTCATGGGATAATCTTGTGAAATGGATGCCACTATGAGGACATTTTCTAATGCTGTAATTCTGAAAACATAAAGATTTTAAGAGAAATCATTAATACTTGACATAGTTAATTCTTGCTACCACGGTACAACACAAATGGCATATATGCAATATTTACACTTTTAAAAATTAGTTTACAAAGATGTACCAAATGTATAAATACTGTTAATAATGTTTGTTAAAACCTTAAATCAGACTTTTGCTGTTTGTACATATTTTTTTCTTCAAATTTGAAATGGAAACTTTGTTTGTTTTTTGAGCAGTGTTTTTTGCATTTGGATAATATTTCAAGTTTTTATTCAGCACTTAAAGTTACAATATGGGCCCCGGCTTATCCTGCTGTGTCTTTCATTGTAAATATTTCATATCTTGCATATTGTGACGCTACTAAGAGATGATAATTTAAACAGTTCATTGCTTTAGATTGTATTGATTCTTTATAGACACATGCAATAAATAATGCTGTTATTTAAGAGAGCCATTCTCCTCTGTTTTCTTTCTCCTCCTCGCACACACATCACAGACAAGCAGGAGCTTCTCATCTCTCATTTGAATGGATGCTCACTGGAGCAGCTGCTCTGGTTCAGATTCCTCCCTTTCATTAGGTATCCTCCAATTAGCAATGACAGAAGGGAGGAGAGGACATATCTTGAATCTTCCATTTCTTTTATTGTTTGATAAACCTTCTCCCCATTGAGAAGGCATGAATCCAGAATTGGGTGTAGGCCTAAACTAGCATTGCCTCCAGCATTAACATTGTTATTGTTTTTTCTCTGCCTGCCTCCCAGTCCCCACCCCCAGCCAATAGTAATTAGACCGGCGTGTTGAAACAGCCCGTCGAACTGGGAGGGAATAAATAACACTGTGATAGGATTATGATTTTGCCCCCTTAGCCATATGCTGTCAGATTATTCGTTCTCACAGCCCTGCTAATTAAAATGGTAATTAATGCTGAGAGATAGGTCTAATTGTCCTGGCATGGGTGATGGTGTGTGTTTAGGATGGGAGGAGGGGTCGTGTGTGTGTGTGTGTGTGTGTGTGTGTGTATCTGTGGGTCTGTGTGTGTGTGTGTGTGCTGGACGAGGGACACGACATGCTTGTACTTAAACCTTAAGTGCGGCATGTGAGTGGTAAAGTGGTGGAGAACAGCTGGAAAGAAGAAGGGGCGGGCTGCAGAGAAATGTGCAGGTTAGACTGACGGAAGAAGGGCAGGGGGTGCAGCCTGGAGGCAGAGCTCTTCCATTAGGCACATTTGTCCCTAGCAGCATATGTAGGAGCTAGGAGGCTAATGAGAGAGCAAAGTGTGACAGTGTCTGCAAACCAAATATCATCCATCACTGCTCCTCCGCTCATCGCTCCGGTTCAGCCTCTGACACGTCTCGCTCCTAAAGTTTAATTAAAGACGAGACTCGGAGAGGGGGACAGAGTGTCAGCGGCGGAACACGGAGTCCGGATCTGTCTGATATTAGATATTATGTAATGCTCTTGGTGGCTGGTAGGAAAACCGAGACACAAAACTGTCAAAACAAAGAAACCTGAGCACAAAGACCCCGTTCAGATCTGGAATTACTATTCTACTGAGTGGTCAGCACATGTCTGAGCGAACCACGAGTGGACAGACCTTAGGACGCAGTGTGGACAGACGTGTCGCCTTAACGCTGACCCCTTGTGACAATGATCCACTCAAGATAACCCCGTGCAAATCACTCTTACAGTAATCGAATGGAAAACCAGTGAATTCGTTTTTGAGGGTTTTGTTGTGCAACACCGGATACGACATCATGAGCAACGTAAAAAAAATAACCAATTGCCCCAAGGAGTCATCGGCCTTATTGACAGAGACCTGCACGAGCTCTGCAGGAAATTCCAGAAAAGCTGGGTTTATGTGTGTGTTAGTGTGTGCGCTTTAAAAAGCAAACATGCTCTCTGGCCATTTGTTGGTGTCTCCCACAACAACCCGTTTTAACGCATCACTGCATTAAAGTGCACGTGTCCATTACAGAGCAGAGGGAGGTTTACGACAGCAGCCCCTGAGGACACAACACACACACAAAACAGGAAGCACAAGGACAACACACCCAAAAAATCCAGACACGCAACCAATGTGAAAACACATACAAAAAACAACTGCTATACCAGAAGTCGTCCAGGACACTGAGGAAGGGATGGATAAACTGCTACTGACTATTTCAGGATCAAAAAGCATTTGTTTAAACATGGAGTTTAGTAAAAGATGTGTTTCTTATCTGATCTGAAATATATATTTAAAATATAGGGACGGGAATCATTGGTCGACCCTTTGTAGGGGACCAGTCCAGAGATTTCACCACATTTATCCTGCATCTGTCAACATGTATGGGACAGCCCAACTATTTGCTAATGTGCAGAATGAAACCGGTTCATCCCCCTGTGATCAGAGGCCAACTGTTCCAGTGAGTCTGTCTGCAGAGTCCGTTCTGCTGCATCTATATCCAGCTTCCCAGATATTTCCCACAGATCCAACGAGTAGGAATGCAAACCCATCGGCATGCAGGCATGTTTTCACCATATGTGTATAAACTGTGTACTGCAAGGGAGGGAAAGTGTGTGTCTGTGTGTGTGTGTGTAACAGAGCAGTGACCATCTATTGAATTAGCACTTCCTATTTGTATATGTGACTACAGTGACTATCAACACCTTATCTCTCTATCTCCTCTCTCTCTCTCTCTCTCTCTCTCTCTCTCTCTCTCTCTCTCTCTCTCTCTCTCTCTCTCTCTCTCTCTCTCTCTCTCTCTCTCTCTCTCTCTCTTTCTCTCCATCACACACATACAGGACACTTTGAGCACCGTGAGGTAATACACTCTCGTCAGTGTTGCATAATGCGCCTGCACAGAACTGCAGTAAACAAGGGTTAACTTCCTCTTTCCAGTGAAACGTGAGAAGGCAGAAACTGTCTCTTCCCATCCACTTTTACACACAAACACACACACACATGCACGCAAGATCACACAAACAAAAACACTGTGTGAACCTCTGTCAGGGCTGCGTTCAAATAAACTAACCACACCAGAGGGTGCATTTAAAGCAGGAATATACATCTCTATATATAGGAGAGAGGAAGTAGAAGGATGGGAGGAATCAGGAATCCAAGTTTGAAGCTAAAAGTGGCGGTTTTCCAGGCTGTTAGGAAAACTCTTTCCTCTCTAACCACTGAAAGTAGGATTCTTAAAAAATGAGTCAGTATGGTCGCCCTAGTTGGGTCTGACCCAACATGTATTTTACAGGAATGTGTGTGTGGTCCAGGTATAACTCATGTTGTGGGGACCCACAACTATTGACACACGTGTACTATGAGGACTTTTCTTCCCTCCATGCATGAGTGTGTATGTATCAGGAGTGTATATGCATATGAGTGTTCGGCCTATTAAACCGACATTCCAGGTAGTGTTCTCACGCTTCTGGTGCATCTCCTGTTTCTCACGCTGGTTGGCCACACACACACACACACACACACACACACACACACACACACACACACACACACACACAGACACACACACACACACACACACACACACACACACACACACACACACACACACACACACACACACACACACAGACACACACACACACACACACACAGACACACACACACACACAGTACTCCGCCTCTTTACTTGGCCACCAGGTGAACAAAAACCCACCTCACACACACACACACCCTTTCCTGTCTCTGATGACAGAGAAGCTACCAAAACAAAGGCAGAAGGGTCACACACACACACACACACACACACACACACACATGTAAGAGGGGTGGGGAGACAAAGGCCGCGCGGAGGGGAGGTGGAGGTGAGATGTGGGAATGTGCAGGAACCGACGGGATGAGCTCACTCTCTCTCTCACGGCCCAGCCCCTGCCCACCTTGCGTGAGTGACTCATACTCGGCAGGTGTGTGTGCAGCTGCAGGTCAGCGCAGGGTGTGTCCTCGTTACACGACTGAGGAACATGTTTCCTCAAGCACAAGTGGAGCCATTCATCACACCAGCGTTCCAACGGCTTCCCTTCGCTGTTACCGCTCTCACCAGCGAGTCCGAACCTTTGGCTGCTGTCTGGACTTACTCCTGAAATTATCCCGCCCACCCCCCCTTAGGTGTATACACTCAAGTCAGAGAGAGGTCATGTGAGAATACAGCAGGAGAAATGATCCAGAGTGAGTTTCTTGAACACATGACAGATGCAAAACTCAACAAAACTTAAAGAATACAAATATCGCAGGGTGAAAAAAGAGGAGAAATACACGTAGAGGATGTCTGGTGAAGATGTCAACTTGGAGAGATGAGATTCAAGAACCTTTGGTGATGATAACCAACACCGGTGTCGATGTGCTGTAAACAAAAACATGTACCCCATGCTCCACATCAGACAACCCCCCCCTTATGCACACGTTCCTGTTGTTGTGAACGCATCTCTAGCCCAATCTCCTGCTGCGTTCTCCATATGTGGAAAGCAATCTCCGGGAAATGGCCGCTCTCAATTTCCCCGACATTTTCCACAGTTCATTGAACCTATAGCTGCTGTCTGGACATACTCCTGAAATTCTCCCGCCCGCACCCCCCCTTGGGGTATATACACTCGAGTCAGAGAGAGGTCATGTGAGAATACAGCAAGAAAATGTCAGGAGAAATTATCCAGAGTGACTTTCTTTAACACATGACAGATGCAAAACTCAACAAAACGAAAAGAATACAAATATCTCAGGATGAAAAAAAAAAGGAGAAATACACGAAGAGGATGCTGGTGAAGATGTCAACATTGGAAATATGACATTCAAGAACCTTTGGTGATGATAACCAACACCGGTGTCGATGTGCTGTAAACAAAAACATGTTCCTGTTGTTGTGAACGCATCTTCTAGCCCAATCTCCTGCTGCGTTCTCCATATGTGGAATGCAATCTCCGGGAAATGTCCGCTCTCCATTTTCCCCGACATCTTCCAAAGTTCATGTCTGAAAAAGGGCGTACGTGCGGATCGGCCACAGAAAGATGGCCGTTTCTGATTCCAAAAACAGAAGGCCTGAAGAGCGTGTGGTGTAAGCATGGCAAATTTGGAAAACCCTTGAGTATGCAGCGCTTTGAAAGTAACCACATCCCCCTGGAGAGAGCAGGGTGAGGGTTCCTTTTTTTGGAGCGGGCCCCCACTACACGTCCTGTGTTCCCCTCCCTGCCTTCGCCTCAGAGTGATGGATGTGGCCGGTGGAGACGGCACACGACCTGCAGTCAGCACACGGCCAAAAGCTCCTTAGAAGGAAACGCCATCTGCTCCTTCAGCTGCTGAGTGTCAATGACGAGTGGGTGTGTGTTTCATTTTTCAAAACGGGTTTGTATGTTGGATTAATGATGATGACACGTTAACCCAGAGGTTTGGATTTGGTGAAATTAATTGTCACTCTATCGCCTGAGGCAAATATGAACGCATTGCTCTCATTGGGTCAACTGATGTTTCTTTTTTAAGAAGATTTCCCAATGTGTTGGAGCATTCACGTTACCCAAAAGAAATACATTCAGTCATCTGCCAACAATTTACTCTCGGCACAAGGTCGACATTGATGAAATTCCTCTTTTATGATATTGTGGTTATTCCAGCAATTCCAATACATTTTTTCCTTGGAGTGGTGGAGGATTCTGATCTGGAGCATGGCAAGGACATCACAAATTACACAAATGCTTGTGGTACACATCTCCAAGACTTCAGGGAACAAAAAAAATATTTTGTCTTCGGTAACATGAGAGTTGATCATACAATAAACGTACAACCCGAGCTGTCTACATTCAAGCACGTGGAGAAATTGAACTTGTTTATGCATTTATTTGTCAGATTCCTCTTGAAATATTACATTTGTATAAGCCTCAACCTGATACCAATGATATTAAGGCCTCCTGTAGCCATTTTACTGTGATAAAAGATGTGATAACTCACGATTTAAATAATGGTTTCAATTTAGAAAATGCATGCGTCTTCAATCTTATTGGCAAAAGTCAATGCATGGCCTCACTATATAACATCAGATACTGACTTCATGGCACACACACACACACACAAACACACACACACACACACACACACACACACACACACACACACACACACAAACACACAAGGTCGTCAGTTAAAAGCGTTGAAACCTTTTGAGAAGCACAAACTGAAGCAGCTCATGTTATGTTGAATGAAGACGTGTGCGTCTGCAGCATAAAGGTTTCGCTGCTTATCTACGTAAATGTCAGAATAATAAATGTATTCATACAGAAAATGAGCCAATACATCTTTAGACATGAATTTTTAATTTACAACACAAGCATCTCTTAGTTCCTCTATATCCCTCCTCTCTCTCTCTCTCTCTTTATGTATATTTATTACTTTCTCTCCGTAACCTGCTCTTCATATTCATCTGTCATCTTTAGTGAGGACCACACATGCTTCACTTCTTCTAATCTCAGTGTCACCTTCATCTACATTCACCTTTATTTCTGATAATGCTCTGAAGTCTCATGGCTCACGTCTTATCTCGGGCCGGCTCTCTGTGACGCACATCAGAGCTCAGCAAGGACGAACACGCTTTCTATTCAATTTCCCTCTTGGCGTCAAACTCACAGAGGTCCCACGCTGTTTTTAAAACGTTTCCATGCTGTAGAATGGTGAATGCTCTATATTTATAAAGTGCTTTTCTAGTCTTGATTGCACTCGAAGCGCTTCGCAGTTTGCCATTCACCCTCACGCTCTACCGCTCATCCACAGCCGCCATCATGGAGGATGATGGAGAGGAAGAGCGACGGACAGGAAACGAGCGCTGACGGACAACGCTGCCGCTGTTTTGCATTTACATTAACACCGTTTACATATTTAACATCTCGGGTCACAAAAGCCATATTCAGACGGTGCACTGACCCCGAGATGAGGTCATTTGCGTCTGTGAGAAATACTCATTGAAAAGTACCAGCGATAAACATGAGGTGGAGCCTGCAGAGGAGTGATGGGGGGGGATGGGGACGTCTCATTTGGGAATGACCACATTATTATATGAATGATGGAGGCCGGCAGTGGTGAAGGGAGGATAAATAAATAATTAGGGAAACACACGGCTGAACAATACGAGGCCTCCTCTTCTTTTTCCAGGCAAAAAAAGAGGCCGGTTAAATCATTCATAAAACAGAGGCATTGATTGATTCGCCCACTCGTGAGTATTCATCTCTCTGACAACGATCACAAAATGGGGATGGAGATACAAAAGGTTTCCCTGTTTGGCTTCTCTCGTATCAGTCGGATCTCACAGCAGGTTTTTTTTTCACCGAACGCTCTGGAGAGACTGACACCGCCTGGAAGTGGGCCATCAGTTTCCTTCAATCACCCCCGATGTGGCGAGCCGCTGACAGGCGTCCACAGCCGAGTGATACCCCCCCCCACCACCCCCACCCCCCCGAACGCTAATAAACAAACACACAGCCTCCCTCGGAGTCCCCCAGGTGGTCTCAGTCAACACATTGAATGGAGCGTCACTCAATGATGGATAAAAAGAAAGACCGTCCGCCCATTGCTCATCTTCTCCTCCCCTTGCCCCCCCCCCCCCCCCCCAGCCATCCTCTCCTCCAACCGCTGCACCCTTTGATCCACTTTTTCTCGTTTAGCTTCGGTGTCATCCATCTTGGGTGTTCCTGCTCCGCTCCGAGCTCCAGACGGGCCGAGGCGCTCAGGACGCCATCCCTCAGCCCGGCTTTCTCTGTTGGGAACAAATGGGTCCCTGAGCGCCCCTGGTGAAAGATGAGCCTGTTAAAACACACGACCATTTTCTTTATCTTTTTTTTATTTTTGTTAATAATTCCTGTTTCTCTGACGTGTGCGCTCTCACACATGTGAGATACATCTAGATACATCATACACTAGCTCCTGTTTTCCATACAAATGCCTCTGCTCCTTATTAAGGGATTTGTCAGAGATGTAGTGAGATGTTCCTCATACTGGTTCCATCCAAGGTATGTACACATCTACACAAAGTTCAAACTGTTTCAAGCAGGACCTTATTGCTGTTAAGTAAAATATGTGTCATGTCCGAGTTCTCCGTCAATATGACAATCACAATAATTAGACTCCAGAAATGTTGTACGACTTTATGTTCAATTGTTGTTTTATGTTTTATGTACAGTGCACCAACCACACCATGGCAATTTCCTGTATGTGCAAATAGAATTCTGATTCTGATTAATGTCTTTGGAATTGATTTTACACAGTAGACAGTGTTTTTATATGAAAATGGAGATGTGACATATGTACATTTCATTTTCTCTGAATTAAATGAGGTATAATTTTTTAAAAATGCTTATAATCAGTCCTCCACTGTCTCAACCTTGGCCATGTCTCACTCTATATTTGTGCATACTGTCTGTTCATGACAGAAAACACAGAGTACAGTTCTGAGAAATGTTTTGAGCTTTGAAAACAGAGTGTGACAGACAGTTGAAGAACTTATGAGAAATAAACAATGCAATAAAAGTGACAGTGTTTCTGTGTGAGTGTTCCAGGGCCCGACTCAGTGGCTACTGACCTCATAGTTGACGCATGTTTACATTTTTGTCTTAACATAGTGTAGTGTGCTGTAGAAATTCTGCATGTATGAACATTCTGCACCTGCTTGAGAAGAAAACTATGAGGTCTGTTGCAAGTTGAACTCCAACGAACCCCATAATGTGAAGGTCATTAAAAAAAAAAGAAAAAATATTTATATATATATATACTTTTCACACTAATGATTCATCTGATGAAATTCTGTCCCCAAGACACAGACCCATTCTGCACAAATAAAGGAGCCTTCAGCTGCTTTACATTTTCTGATTATTTTCAAGTAAATCTAATTTTATCTTGAGAAATGATGTCAAATAATGTGAATGACATATTTTCTCCTTAGAATTTTTCCAGAGCTTCTCTCGTAATTCGATTCATTGGACATTAACTTAAGGCAGGATTCCTTTTCACCAGATAAGTCTTCCTCTCGCAGTCACCCTCACACCACATTAGCTGTTATCTTTTAGAAGGTGAAAGCTGAACAATTGTTCCTTTTTTAGGTCATTTAAAACGTTGTTATCCCGGCCACCGCGTAACCACTTTCCTCAAAGTACTTTATTATTATTTGCAATATCAACGTCTGCTTTATCTTGTAGGTCAAACCGGGAGTTGTAGATAAGATTTGTGATTTCTCTTTTTTTCATCAGTAATCAGATTGGACTCCTTACAGAAAGTCGAGAGGTTCTTTGAGTGCAACCGCTACAAATGCCTTCGGGGGGAGGAGGGTCTGAAAGCGCTCGCTCCTTCCACTATATTTGTACGAGTAATGCATCCCCCCCCTAATGCTGCAGGCCCAATGAAGCACAGGTACATTAAAACAGACAGAGGCTGGCAGGGGCGAGGTTCAGACTAGCAGACCAATAACAGGCCGGAGTTATGCAAGCGTTGGCCCGACCCGAGCTCGGAGCATCATAACAGCTTTAATGAAAACCAGAGACAGAGAGAGCATCGGCCAATGAAAACCAGCGAAGCTCCCCAACAACACCGAGGACAGTTCACTACTCTCCACTTTACTCGTGAACGGCCCTATTTTCCTTTTGGCCACTTTCCTCCCTTTTAAATCTTTTTTTCCCCCCTCCATGCTTGCGTCACTCTGTTTTCTCTTTGCTCTCCCCTCTCTCTTTTCGTCTCACTCGCTTTCTCTCCTCGAGCGCGATAGGTTTTTCTCCCTTTGAGCGCTAGCAGGGCAACAACACATTCCTGTCCACATTCCAGCCTCAGGAAAAACAGTGTCCGGAACATAATAAAAGGCCAAGCACGTCATTTGTTTTTAAACCCACTTTGCTCGCTGGAACAAAGCTGGGGCTGAGGGCAGGATCGGGCAAAAAATGTGTTTGCGCGTAAGAGAAAGAGAGAGTGAGTAAGGATGTGTTTGTGTTTACGAGGATGTGCATTTGCTTTTTCTCTCCGTGGTAACGAGAGAGTGATGAGCTTATACTCTCCCACCACACGGCCTCCACCTGAAACCCAAACGTGCAGAGGAGTCTCACTCCGATCGGCTTATATCATATATCATATCTTTCCTATCATTCCTCTCCTCCTCCCACTGTTATTGGCATTCTCTCCAACTTGTCTCGTTTGTCTTCCGTGCTCCAGATCCCTTCGAAATCCCCGGGTACCCTGTGACCTTGTCTGGACTGTACCTGCACTCTCAGGTCTCTGCTGCCGCACAAACACACAAAGACGGACAGACACGCACATGGCTGCACACACAGTAATTAGCACCGGACAGCTGATAAGAGGAGCCGGACATTTTGGCGCTGTCCCAGTCGGCGCTTGTTTGTTGTGGAGACGGCCTTTCATGTGTGTGCGCGTGCACTTTGATAATTATCCATGCAAACAGCAGTCTCCCTCACAGAGGCGGCAGGTTGAAGGTCAGGCCAGTCTGAGCTGTGGTGTATCCTGGTGCTCAGTGAACCTCTTGACCTCTACATCCTGCACCCGGAAAAATATCACTTTCACTCCCCGGCCTCTCATCACTCTGAGCGGGACCACAATTGATTTTGGTGGACAAGCCCCAGTTTTGACATTTCCCATCATCATCCCATCATTTTCGTCTTTTTAATCCATCCAGCCCTCCCAGCTCCTCCATTTCTCCACATCTTCAGGTCACAGAAGTAACGGATACTCAGAGCTTCCGACCGACCAATCCAGTGCCCTGCTGACCTCATCCTGTTCTCCTCGGTGTCCGGCTGCCAGCCCCATCAGTAGCTCAGGAAGCTAATAATCTCCTTCCTGTATCTGACACAGGCCGTGGCAGCCGGCGGAGTAATGCCGCGCGAGTGTACGCGTACGCACGAGCACAATGATTATTCAGCCATAACGGAAGTCATAAAGACTTCCGCTGATCGCTATCAGTGTAGACAGAGGGAGTGGAGAGATAATACAGCCACGGGGTGTGTGTGAAACACTGGAGCCGAGCTGCTCTGACACCCAAACAGAGCTGCTGCCGGAGAGGGCGGGAGATTCTACAAACCACTTGCATTATTTCTAAATGTCACTGAATGCCAGGCGGTGTCAGTTGAACGATGTGGTTGTGCCACACTGATATAAAAGTATGTTTTACAGTTGCATGACAGAGATGTGTTTCAATGACAGCATCACCCTGACAGACGAGTTTTATTCACTGGAAATATGTTCTTGTGCACTGCTGCCGTTAAGCTACCGAATAGTTTGAGGTTAGAGGATTAAAGACTTGATGCAGAGATGGAGCATTTTGCAATGTCTTCTGGGAAACTGGTGTCGTGGAAATTTATCATGAGATTTGAAATAATGAGATTCTCAGACCGGAGTTGCCTTAGATTTTTAATTATTAGCTCTGCAGAGGGATACACATCCAGCAACATGGCTCAGAGTGCAACAACAAGAAGTTAAAAAGGAAGGAATCAAACCTAGCACACAGTTGCACAAATAAAGGTCAACAAGAGGTGGAAGACATTGATGTTGTATCAGCTAAGTGCACAGAAAACAGTCAAAACATTCTTCACAGTAGTAAGACATTGATCAGTGAAATTTTCCATTACACTGGTTTAAAATGTGATGGTGTTGAGTCTCATTGTACATATGCTACGTGACATATGTAACATACCGAAAGTTCCATATGAGATTCAGCCAATTTGAGATGAGCATAAAAACCTATGAAACTCTGTTGCTTTAAATTGACTCTAATTAATGGCAAAGTGTAAAAATGTTATAATGTCATGGTCTGTTTTCAATTGTGCCCATTTGTTCTTCTGTTTTTGAGTAAAAATCTATAAATTAGTTGCAAATGATTTATCTGTGTTATAAGAGCTAGACAGAAGTATTTATATCGCAACCACTCAAAGTGCTTTACAGTACAAGTTGTATTCACCCATTCATTCATAAGGTATTTTTAAATGCGCTTTTTTTCCCTTATCAACCACCATTCACACACTGTCGTCCCATCCTTCTTGCCCATGGACACTTTGGAATTCTGAGGTGCCCGGAATCGAACCACCAACCTTCTGATGAGTGGATGATCCTCTCACGCTCCTGAGTCACAGCTGCCCACGTGTGCAGGGTTGTTTGGCCTTGGCGGAGCGCCAGGTTCAACTGAGAACCTTCAAATAGTCAAACCCTGTAAAATTTCAAAATCAACAAAGAATTCATCCAATTTAACTCCACACCCTTTTGTAATATATTCCTCTGATTTTCATATATGATCAATGACCTACATGTTCTTTCATTATGTTAAAGTCTATTTTGAGCTATTATTATTATATATACTGTTGCTGCTGCCATTATTACTATATACTGCTATTATATTGGTATAATTACTATCATATATAAATATATATTATGTTATAATATATACTATATATACTGTACTATTTTTATATACTGTGTAACAATAACATTACCATCATATCATCAGTACTATTACCATCATCTTGCCACTGCACCTTATCTATCTATTTATCTTGTGTTTCAGTTTTTATTCTTTCTACCTCAATATTTTGTATTGTATTTTATTGTATTCAAATATACCGGCTGCTATGACAACTTAATTTCCCTTCGGGGATGAATAAAGTAATCTATCTATCTATCTCTCTATCTCTCTATCTATCTATCTATCTATCTATCTATCTATCTATCTATCTATCTATCTATCTATCTATCTATCTATCTATCTATCTATCTATCTATCTATCTATCTATCTATCTATCTATCTATCTATCTATCTATCTATCTATCTATCTATCTATCTATCTATCTATCTATCTATCTATCTATCTATCTATCTATCTATCTATCTATCTATCTATCTATCTATCTATCTATCTATCTATCTATCTATCTATCTATCTATCTATCTATCTATCTATCTATCTATCTATCTATCTATCTATCTATCTATCTATCTATCTATCTATCTATCTATCTATCTATCTATCTATCTATCTATCTATCTATCTATCTATCTATCTATCTATCTATCTATCTATCTATCTATCTATCTATCAATCTATCTATCTATTACACTTACTCTAAACCTGCTTCTGCACAAAAGATCATTAATCCGCAGCTCTTTGATCTGTGACAAAAATTATTCTTGTTATAATAACGTTTGCTTTACAAGTAAAGCGCCTGAAGGCTCATAACTTAAACTGTTTGCTCGAGAAAAATATGGAGAAAAACAAAGTGCTGGCAACAGCAACAGTTTTTTGTTACTCTGGTCTGTCTCTCAACCAGTTTTTCCTTCTCCACTTTATTCTATTACCCTATGTTGGCTTATGAAAATGGTCTGTGTGCCCAGTCTGACGCATGCATGATGTAAACAAGTGCGATTTCACTGAACAATGATCATCAGTGAGAAATTGAATACGCATCATTTTATAAACTCGCGCTTTCAGAAAATGACTTAGCCTTTTTTTAATACACTCATGACCAGAACAACATCCGTTATCTCCCTGAAATCAGCTGTGAAGCCGACTCGGTGGTAACGGCGAGCTCGGGGTCAGTCTCCATGTCCGATCGTATAAGTGATCTCACAGAGATGTCCCACACAGGAAACATCAGGAGGCCAGAGTTTAACAACCCACCAATAAACCAGCAGTTCTAACAACCTGCTTTTATATGACCCAATATCACACGAGCACTCTGTGAGGACCTCAGGGAGCAATAACCTGTGTCATTAATGACCGCTGCTTATCCTTCCTCTTGACCTGGACATCTCCAGTAAAAGACTAGGAGACGAGAAGGCAGCGGGGGGGGGCATTTTCCCAACATTCGAGCCTCTACAAACAAATTCATATCTTAGTCACAGGAACAGCACGATAATGAGCCAAATGTCGCGAGGCAGCTTCATCACTTTGTTTTTCGTTAACTCCACCAGGGACGTTGTGTTTTTCGTGGAGCTTTGTTTGTTTTTCTGTTTTGCATAATAACTACTGGATGGATTATCATGAGTCTTGGTGGAAGGATGTGATGTCTGTCAGGAAAGCATCCATATACTTCTGGATTCTTTTCACTGTCTTTAACGTTGCAAGATTCAACATTTTCATCGATTTATCTGAATTGAAAAATTTATAAATGAAAGCAATCTGGCATATTATATTTTGGTGCACACAGGATTTTTTTTAACCCTTTATTTGACTGTTTTTATGAATCATGATTTATTTACAAATAAATAATTGATCTCTATCAGAACACTTCAGTTTTTCATTTATATTTATTTCTACAAAAGGAACTAGACAGTCGTGTGGAGGCCTTGGCAGAACTTTGTTTTGTCGCAAACACAAGCGATTTCAGGAAAGTTAATAGATTCATTCCTGTCTCTCTCTCTCTTTCCGAGTGTGTCGCTCTGTCGCTCTCTCCTCTCCTGCCTCACGCCACTTCCTCTTTTCTTTGTCGTGGTCTTGATGTTGTAATCCACACCTGGACGGGCGCCAAGCGTGTCGACACCTGCTCCAGGCCGCCGGAGAAAAACAAGACTGAACAACAAAGAACAAATCCTTCTCCCCCTCTGACCTTTCACTCCGGCTCTCGGTGTCTCCCTCTCTGTTTTTCTGTGTTTCTCTCTCTCTCTCTCTCTCTCTCTCTCTCTCTCTCTCTCTCTCTCTCTCTCTCTCTCTCTCTCTCTCTCTCTCTCTCTCGTTGTGGCTCTGAATGGCTCATGTGACTTCCTTCCTGTTGTTTTGACCCCGGGGTCGCGCTGCCTCGGGGGGTCAGTGTATCCTGCCATTTGCTTATTAAACACAATCTGAAAATCTAAGTCTCTATTAGCTCGCTCTCTCTCCCTCTAAACCACACACAGACACACAGACACACAGAGACACACACACACACACACACACACGAGGGGGCGCCCCCCAGCTGAATCTAATTGAACTTTAGAGGAACTCAATGACCAAGTTCTCCTCCTCTTTATGGTGCTCTCCTCCGGGTGACCTTTCAGGCGGTGGAGGACGACAGACAGTAGGGGGGGCCTCTTGTTATGGCTAACTCCAAAAAAAGCACAGAACTGTTTTAGGTCCAAACACTGGATGTTGTGTCAAGAGATGAATATTAACAGCAGACAGACAAACGCTAGCTGCACGCCCAGCTTCCCACTGCTCTTCAATCGCAGCATCGGTTGTCAGGGGCGACCGTGACTCGTCTTTGAAATGGGTGAAAGGTTACGAGGTGAAAGCAAACTTTACGATCCAGGTCACCTCTTGAAATATCCCTCGAGATTTTAACACGAGTTATCAGAGGTCCTGCTATCTCTCCCTTTCCCCCCCCCCCCCCCCACACACAGCAGCAGGCTTCTGTTCCTATCTCACAGCGTTCACACACTTTGCCAATTCAGAACAAGCGTCAGAGGGGCCACAGTGGATCCAGAGCGTTGCCACGGTTACGGATAAGGCTGTGCGTTATCACTCTCTTCAGCTATGGAAAGCACATGACCGTGAACCGCGGCACAATCGGTTCGTGTGTGTGTTTGCGCACGTGTGTTTCACCATGGACGCTTGTCCGTGTGCGTACGAGAGGACACACACGCAGACGTGGAAACATGGCGGCGTCTGCGTGATCAGAATTCTTGAGGAAAAATGAAAAGGCGGACATTCACTGAACGAGAATCACAAATCGCTGAACTTCATCCCTGAGCTCATGTTCTGTAAAGTAATCTTTAAGTGTATATGAAAAGCAGCTCTTCACTTATCAAAAATGTTCCCGTCGTGAATGGCCCGGTATTTGCTCTGAGGGTGGAACACTCTGTCTTGCTCTATGTTTAATCTTCCTGCGTGTGTGTGTGTGTGTGCGTCTGTTGTAAATGCTTCACTCCGTGTACCTCAGATGACTGAGAGAAAGAGCTGTTCTCCACGCTGCTCTGACAGCTCTGCAGAATGCCGGGTGCTAAGCAGTCTAAATTAGATCCACTTTGGCTGCATAACGTCCTGTTCCCGGCCCTGGGAACGACGAGCCCCCTGGCTCCGTGTCAAACACACGCTGGAGAGCTGCTCAACACCTCATCCCAAGAGAGCAAGGTGACCTACTGGTGTCATGTCAGCCGTTTGGGCAGCGAGAGGAGTTGAGAGTAGTAGTACTTTCTCTGTGAGAAAGCAGAGGGTGTGTGTTACCACTGCTGATCAGGAAGCAGGCGTTAAAGGAGACATATGCCCATTTTACCACAGTTGATATGGTTCCTTGGGGTCTTAATGAAATGTCTGTAACATATTTTGGTCAAAATACCACAAGGATCATTTAAAACAGCAGCCTTTTGACCCTGTCTAAAACAGCCCTCCTCAGCCCTCCTCCCTCCTTCACGAGATACAAGCGCCCAGATTTTTAGCTATCCATTACCTCAGTAGAAATATGGCTACTGGAGACGAAGATACAATCTTGCAACCATATCGTTTTGAACCAGAGTCAGGTGGGCCGAAGCCTGGCTCCGAGCTAACCGGGCCAGTGGAGCCGGGCCGTGTAGCGAGCCTATGACGTCAATTCTGGTCGTAATCCCTTTCGACGCCATCTAGCGTATCGTTTCTGACACAACAACAAATCGCTGGAGTTGTTTTTTTTCCAGAGTTTTTGGGACGGTACACATGCTACATACCCAAATGGTGTAGAAGCACTACAAAAGTGGAATTTTCATAATATATTCCCTTTAAAGACAAAATCGGACAAACGGTGGATTAGTTCCTTTCAGCGACGAGTAACTGCTGAGGTCACTGATCTGTAGAAGCTTCAGGCTTTCAAACACGTCTGTCTGTTATGTTAATGTTCTGCAACAGCTTTTTCGCAAACATCACAAGACCTTGATGACCAAGTAAAGAGAGCGTTAAGGATTTACAACAATGGTGTTATTGCCATTTCCTGGAAATTGAAGGATCATTCCTGTAACCCCTTCATCATCACCTGCCTCCCCCACCCTGTTGCAGCGGCCCTGCCTCAATCCTCAACATGGACTTGTTGGGCATCTGTGTGAAAAACAGGAACAGAATAGCTAATGTGACGTTAGCATTTGCACAGTTCAGCTTTTCTAACTGTCATGATCCCTTTACTTCTCTTTTGTGTTGTAAACATTAACCAATAACATGATGGTGCCATCTTTACCACGAGACGCTCAGCGGCCACAAAACAAACGCACAACACCCAAACAGGTTTGTCACAAGGCCACGACTGAGCTTTTGAGCGCTTTAGTTTGGACATTTTTGATTTCCACTGTCAGCCGTCGGCACAGCGGAACAGCGGTTAGCACCTGGCTTTTTAAAAATGTTCAAAGCATCTGCTCCTCCCAAAATCCAAAATTGAAGTCAAAGTATCCATCCTGTACATGTGGTGCCAGATTCTGCACAGTAGTGACCGTGGGATGGAGGTGAGTTTTTTCCCGGTTGCTCGACTTTCTCCCACATTCCAGAGACAGGTAGCTCAGGTCAGCTGGTGCCTCGAGGTGCGAGCGTGAACGGTTGTTTGCTTGAGTCGCCTCCAGGTGATAGACTGGCTCCCACGCATTATCAGCCAGATTTGGCTCCAGCTCCCCCCCTCGCAAACCCTCAAAAGGATAAGCGGTGTAGATAATAGATGGATGAATATACAGTGTCTCCCCTTTTCACACGTAAACCACAACCATGCTGAGAGTGTGTGCACACACACACACACACACGTCTTTGTGTGCTTTTCAGGTGTCAACACTTAATTTTCATGACAGACAATAAATGCAGACGGGCTGTTGAAGACTCCGAAAAGGTAAATTAGAACGGAGCCAGCAGCTCACTGTGGTCCCATTCAAGTTCTCTTTCAGCCATGAAGAGGAGCCAGCCATGCTAATGAAATTACTTATAGCTCTTAAGCAGGGCAATTATGAGCTTTAATTAGCTCTTGAATGGCTGATTGGATAGTTAACTAATGCTTGATTAAAAATGCTACAGCGCTGACTGTCATTTACAGTCGGGGGAGGGGGAGGGGGAGAGGGGGGAGGTCTATAGGCACGATGGGAACTTGGATTATTTCATAGAAACACATTATGCGTTCATGTGGGATCAAACAAAAAAATGGTCCGGGCATCTTCCTCCCTACATTTCTCACTTTATCTTCACCAGATGTTCGGGGTATAAATGGTCGGGGGGTTTTCTCTAATCTGTCATTTTACCGCTGTCAGCTGAGACAAATGAAGGAAGGGGGCTCGGCCACCGCACAGGGGGGAGGGGGGGGGGACGACAAAGCACAGAAACATCTGACATTTTCCCTCTTGACCGAGCTGCCGATGCGTTTTGCACACGCGTGGAATTTTGCACCGCATTTAAACGTGTCTCTTTTCTGAATTTGCATACTGCTCAATTCATCACATGTCTAAACGTGTGGCGTGCGAGTGGCGGGTATGCAACCCCCCGCTGGGCGCACTTTACAGGAATCCCCCCCCCCCCTGCTGCTTGTTGGAGGCGGCGTGGGTTGTTAATGTAAATATGACACACGGCAAAGACAGGCCCTAGGAGAGACGACTCAGCGGAGAGAAACAGCATTGCAGCACAATGGTTACGCCACGCTGAAAGGGGCCTCCCGTTGCCATGGAAACCATAGAGGTTATCGACATAATTCCCTGGTTCCACGGGAATCCCTCCGTTGCAATGTTTCATGAATTTCCTCAACGCATCAGTGGTGGAGAAACGGACCCACAAAGCACGTTTTGTTACACAAACTGTTCTAATGTTAAACACATGACAGCAGGTGTTCAATTGGGCGCTGAGGTCAAATTTCTGTGGATTCCCTTTTCAATTTGTGAAATATGCACTAAATGAGTGTGTAGCCACATTAATTACAGCTAATTGTTCCCCTATGAGTCCTCCTGAGCACCGCGCCCGACACACAGCTATGTGTTAACGTGCGTGTCTGTGTCTATACGGACACAAAAGTGTGTCTGTGTCTGTGTGACTTCGTCAGCAGCACAGCGCTCTGCTAATTGCCGTGTTAATTAGTTTTATCATCAGAGACAGTTTGACAATCTGCTGATTGCTGAGGAAAAAAAAAGCAGAAGGGACGCCGGATGATTTCGGGGGTGGCTGCCTCTGTTCGGGGGGGGCAGACAGGATTCATCTTCTGTGACTGATCTGCCGTCAGTGATTTATCACTTTGTTTTCCTTTCCTAAAGCGTCAGTGATTCTACATCAAGACGCAGATACCACGAGAGTTCGCTGGAGGCTGATGGAGTTCAGATTTGGGAATTTGCACACACTGCTTACCTCACTATGAGGGTTAATGAGAACAGTATAATACTAACACTCACTTTCCTTTTAGCTCCGTTTTTGGTCTCCACCAACTCTTAACAGAAAAATTTGCAGCTGAAGCTAATTTACACACTGTTTTTTACTGGTTAGTTGCTAAACTTCAGAGATTTCGTAGAGCTGCTTTCAGAAATGCACCAAACTATAAACATTTTCCTGAAATTTAGCAGAGGGCCGGCATGTGAGAATGCAAATGTCAGTTGCTTTAGATAGAGTTTAAGGTTTATTTTCTGCCAGCCCTCTAATTAGACATTAGGAAAATGTCAGAGTGTGCCCGAGTGAGAATAGAGCAGGAGAGTGTCAATGACATTTCAAACAAATGCAAATCTGAAAAGAATACTACAAATATCTCAGGACAGAAAAGAGGAGTCCTACACAATGAAGACCCAGAGGAAGATGTCAACTTGGTAATGAGATAAGAATCAACGCCGGTGTTGACATAATGTAAACAAAAACATGTGTACCGAGACAGAACCCTGATGCCCCCCCTTGCCTCCCTGCTTCCTTCTTCACAGGAGAAAGGAGATCTCCGGAAAATGTCCTGACCCAATTTAACCAACAACAGGCCACAAGATACTAAAATGCTCTTTACAGATGAGGAGCTGTTGTGTTGTATATCATTCACTGAAGGTTTTCAACTACGAGTCGTGATCCATTGTTGATCTAAAACATTAATAAAGGCAGCGGTGTAGTTGTGCACATACCGTGTGTGTGTGTGTGTGTGTGTGTGTGTTTGTTGAGCGAGTGTCTCCTCCTGTGCGACTCGGTGTCTTATCTGATGTTTCTAGGGCTGATCTGATGCGACGGATGTGTCTGAGGAGACAGAGCTCAGAGTCTTTAATTGAAATTTGAGACAGTGTTGAGATGATGTTATTGATTTTTCCCGCTGACAGCGAGCACGCTGTGTGGAAGTCTGCGCCGCTGTGAGAGACGAGTGAAGAGGAAACGACGGCCAGGGTCAGAGCAGGATAGAGAAAACCGGACGGAGGGAGGAGGGAGAGCAGAGAGCAGGAAGGGGAGAGGAGGGGATTACGAGGTTAGGGCGAGGAGTAAAGTGGGGGCTGAAACGTGGACATTATGGGGCCTTTAACGGCTTGAAGAAGAGCTGCCATCCTTCGTGTGTTACAAGTATAACCCTAAACCTTTGGCTATCATAAAGCTGGTGCAGGCCCAGAGCTGGAGGAGCAACCCTTCCAGCCTCGGCCTCTTCTTTACAGCATCGATCAGACGGGAGCATGTCAGTCCCCAGGCTGTTTATAAACAACATAAACCTACAAACCCTCCAACCACAGCCCAGGTAATCAATAGAGGTGGGAATTGTGTTTACTCCCGTGGTTCATGGCCTTTAAATGTCTCACATGGAGGGAAATCTTACAGCCTTTCATTTGCCTCCTCTCTCACAAACAAACACAAAGACAAACAGTACAGTAAGTCAGTGTCTTTGTTGGATGTGTAGAGGGGGTTTGTCGACCAAAACAACGACTGGGGATCGATACCCGGCCTCCTGCCGCTCATCATCTGTAACACATGCAATGGTTTCCTCTCCCTCAACATCCCAGCAGCAAACATTCAGTGGTTTAGAGGAACAACAATCATCTGGTCAGCGCCATCATGAGGGGATGCAAACATTTTGGAAACAGTATCTTTGTTTATCTGAACACTGTAAATGGGAGAACCATTACAAAAAAAAAACTAACCCTCATTGTTGTGTTTAATGAGCATTACAGGAGAGGATTCACTGTACAGGCTGAAATTATGAAAAACAAATTCAATCAAAATCAAAGTAAAAGAGTGTTTGTGGGATAAAGAGTCCTTTTTGATACTTAGGGCCTAAACTACAAGGGTTCAAAATATATATTTTATATATATTAGATTAAGTATACAGATTAAAGATGAGGATTTTGTATGTGTATCTGTGCAGTTTGTGTAAAAGAGGATACACCATTAACAGTTTTTTCCCTAGTGCTGTAATGTTATTTTAATGTATAATATATATGTGTGATATAATAGTATAGGATCCTAATGAAAAAAATCTGTCATATTTAAAAGGACTGATGTGTGTGTGTGTGCAATTTGTTGCAGCTTGATAGAAGCTAATGAAGTGAGTAAACGTGAATGTTGTTCTACAAATTAGTTTACAATTAGGCTAAGTAGGAAGTTGGTCATTTATTCTCATCATTAGAAAACTATCATTATGGTTTTTATCTGAAATGATTATCATGAGTGGGCGGCAGGGAGGGAGAGATCTGAAAAGTGTAACCAAACCCTTCTGGAAAAGAGATTAACATGTGAAAAAAAATAATAAGGGTGTATGTAATTTTTTTAATATGGATTTCCACCCCTTACAACGACTGCATTGCAAGATAAGCATTTCTTCAGCATGTATTTCATGGGTCGAATTTATTTTAACTAGTTAGCATTGATGGCGCCAAACCCCAAACAGTCTGTAGATGAAAATCTCTAAATCACCTCCATCATGGTGCAGTGGATTCTGCCCAGTGTACAGACATAATCAAAAACCACCGAGATTTTTCTAGCGACGACATTGTCGTTTACTCAAAACACTCATACACAAGCAGTGATGCCGTAAAGTCACATGAGAAAGTTGATCTTGCGCCATATCTCCGCAGCACTAAAAAGGTTAATGTGGTTATTTAATGACTTTCATAATAAAACCCACATCGCAGAAAAGAAATGAGCGAGGTCCAGACCTCAGCAACCTCATAAAAGACTACAGGGGCGATGCCGACTGAAGACAATCAGGGGAAACAGAAGATATACGGCCGAGGTGACCACATCCAGTGGCCCAGACGAGAGGCTGAGAGGAAGGGGCTGTGTGTTTGATTAAGGGCTTATTGGTTTAGCATCAGGGGCGGTTTGGTCCAAATTACCTCTTGGCCATTTACCCCCTCTGTGTAATGGTGGACCTTTTCAACCTGGAATAGATGACAACATGGCCCCGCTGCCACTTCCAGAGCGGCGGGGATAAATTAACAGTTGTTCGCGGTGACCTGAACAACAAACAACAGCCACATCTCTTCTGCCTCGTCATTATTTTCCATTAGGCAAACAACAAAACAGCTAATAATCAACACAGATTATCAGTTGTTGTTCCTACTTTTCTTGATATTCCAATCTATCATATTTATTACTCGCTGAACACCACAACTACCTCAGGCTGATGTTGCATCTAACCTTCCCAGATATCATTTATACATACATTTCTTCCTTCCTTCAACTATGTGTCTCTGTATATAGTAAATTCATATTCTTTTTTATCTTATCTCAATGTCAAGAGTGTCGAGTCGTATAAAGCATTTAACTTAAATACAAAATTAAATTAGAATTTCATTGACTCTATCCAGTTTTTTAAATTCAGAGAATATAGATCCCGGCTGTTTAAC
Organism: Limanda limanda; assembly: GCF_963576545.1. Lineage (NCBI taxonomy): Eukaryota > Metazoa > Chordata > Actinopteri > Pleuronectiformes > Pleuronectidae > Limanda > Limanda limanda. The sequence continues at coordinate 13,646,169 of NC_083651.1, forward strand.
ACAACACGTTGACCTCCATTATTCCCAAGATTCTGAGGTGCAGAGATAAAAACATATCATTTATAACAAGCTGGTAAAATAAACATGTTTATTGACAACTAGTGGTGAAGTTGCATATTGCAGCTGAATACCCCTGACCTCACCCTCCCCTTCCAAACATGACAGAGATGCTCAGACATCCTTCAGTTGTCATAGAAACGCAAAAGGTGCTTTAGCTTGTCTGTGTGATAACTGTAAAAAACATGGCGGCCTCCGCTCCCGATGTACATATGAAGTATTTACATATAAAGGGCCCATGTGAGAGTGAGTACATGACATTACAATATTCGTTTAACACATGAACAAAACTAACACAATGGGTCCCTGGGTTCTAAAAGGTAATGTTGGGAATTAAGTTCCCAACCGTCACCCACTAAATCTCTCAAACTGATAGAACAGAAGAATTGGACTTAATGCAAGGAAAGTGGGAGTCACAGAGAGGTGGCAGGTGTAAATAGAACTGGGGGAATGTCAAAGTCTAAGGATAATTAAAACCAACAACACAAACCCAGAGAGACAACTGGAGGTGTTGACCCTCTGACAGCAAACAACCAAATGAACAAGGAAGTCAAACCTCCTGATGTACCTCCGAGCCAGAGAGGTCCCAGGTGCATCCCATTGCTCCTGGTTAGCTGGGGAACCTGTGAGCTGGATTCTGATCTCCATGTGATCTCCATGTGATCTCCATGGCCATTACAGTGGCAGTTTTTGGAAAAGCTTCACTTTGGAGGGAGACAAACTCTGTTTCAGTTTGAGTAGAACGTGAAGGAGGCAGGACATGACGAATAAAGTCTGCTGCAGGAATCAAATGTGTTTGGTCACAGCACATCACTACCAGTATTTATCTTGAACACCTCTCGAGTCTTCTTGTTGACATCTTCGTCAGCTCCTTCTAGTCTTTTGTCTTTTGGAAATATACCTAAATCTCCACATACTAAGATAAATTATGGAAAATTTATTTCAAGTTTATTTAAGTTCAAGTTTTTTATAACTTAACTAAACTTACTAGGACTTGGTTGAGTCAAAATATATCAAACAGGTGCCTGCTGCAGTTTAACATAAACTTGAGCAACAGAGCAGATACAGATTCGAAGAGTTCATTTCCTGCTCCTCTGCTGCTCTGCTCCTGGGTTACTAAACACACCGGGTAGAGAATGAATCAGCACTCTCCCACACTCGAGGATTCCTTGGAATTACCACAGTGGATTATTCATGTGGGAAGATACAGTTGGGTTGTTGAGTTGGCGGAGCTGCTGCTTGTCTTGACCTGATTGTGAACAGAAAACCACCGCAGGTTAAAATTCCTGGAAGTGCAGCCTGTCGCTCTGGGAAATGTCACCGCTCATCATTCATCGTTTTGTCACTGCAAACATGTTCAACCTTTTTAAGGGGTTGGTTCACATGAAACATCTCCCACCTCGAGTGTTTAGAGTTTTCCTTTATCCTGAAAGTGATGCACACATTTAAAATTCAACAGCAGTATCTCTTTCAAACCAGGAGAAGAAGTGAACTAGTGAACTGAGGTTATCAGCCAAACTTTTAATCATATACTTGTTCAGCTCCACTGATCATGGAACAGTCAGAATCTTGTTTGCAGCAGAAACTTGCACAGAGATACAATCTTTGTTAGTCAATATGTTTTCCTTTCTTTTCTCCCTGGTGCCTGCATTACCCACAATGCAACTTGGACCACCAACTAGAGCAGTTAAGTTGTTGATTTGGGTGAAAACCTATATACAGTCTATGGTAAAAATTAGCAGCAGGTAGCCAAAGCACCTAGATCACCACCTGGTGATGGAATACGAGATTGGTTATAAATCCTGCCTCCTCCATGTTAACAGCTAGTTCTCATCACATTGCTGTTGTCACATTTTGTTATTTTTGATGAGGTAAAAATTTGTGTGAAGCATCATGAGTGACAGCTGAGACTCACTTGTGATTGGTCAAGTGTGTGTATTGGACCACCCCCTCATCGCCACTTTGCAGACACATTTTTGGATACTGGGATAAAATATGAGGCCTTATGGTCTGTTACCTTGACCAGTTAGGTTGTTACCGTGCTGTGTCGATCTGATATGTAATAAAATAAAACTGATAAGGTCCATTTTGCATATGAAAGGATAAGAAAATATATTTTAAAAGCTGCTCCAAGCGTGTAGACACACACACACACACACACACACACTGGCATTGACACAATTGTGCTTTATTGCTGTACAGGTACAGTTCTTATAAAACATTGGGAACGTAATAATTATGAAATATCACATAGAATCTTTTTCTTTCCACAAACACGTATGTATGCAGGTTTAAAACATATAAACCGTATGTTATGTACAATAAAAAACAAAAACAAAAACAAACACACACTATGAAAGGCAGTGAGATACTGCTTCTCTGGACGACTACACATGGACTGGGGAACCACAGAATGGCCGCGGTGCTCCGGCTGTAGCACCACACAGCGGATCTGAGTCCTAACCGACAGAGATGACTGGCAGTAATCTGGCTGCCGGGGGTTTGACAGGAGGTTGGTCACAAGAGGTCGGATGTGATGGAGGAGATACGAGCGTGGAGCGGTGGGAGGAGACGACGGGAACAGCCAGTGATTCACAGTGCAGGGGGAAGCAGTTCTTCACATTAGACAGCCTGTTTTTTATATAAATCCCTTTAGCATGAGCATGTTTTACTGGGCTGGGTCCAGCACCTGGCCATGCAAGGTAAACAGTAATGAGACGCTTTAAAAGACAATAAAAACTCTCCTCATCACATGTCAGTAAACTGTCAAATGTTCCCAGATGAAAACCAGAAGCCTGATAATGACGGACAGATACAGAAGCTTCTTCCCTGGCACTGGTGACGTCGACTGGCTTGATCCTAGTTCCTGTCGGTCGTGTCTAATGAGTTTAAGTCCATGTGTGAAAATGTCCGACACAGCCTCTGCAGCACATGCAGCCCCAGTCGTGTGAATCATGGAGCAACTCAATACCTCATCATCCTTAACTTAATTGTTTTTTAAATCAAACCAAGTGCATACACAACTTTTTGAAGATAATAATCACATCAAGCAGTCAGGTCCACTTGTCAGATACAGGCGCATGTTCCAGTAATAAGTTACACAGGGTCTTATTGATGTGCGCAGGCAGAGAAATTAAAATGCACATTCATACATTCAGCCAGCCAGTCGAAAAAAAAGTGTGATTCTCCGTCTGTGTTGTGGACGTCGGTGGTCTCTCTCTCTTTCCTCTCGAAGATTCGTGCGCCTTCGCACATCGACAGCTGCCGAAGATCGATCCTGTGATGGCGCTGCTAATTTGTGAGGCCGAATCAATCAGACACATCGCGGGTGATCAGTGGGAATGAGAAATCCATCAGAGCTATTGATACTCTGCGGCTCTAACAATCCCGAACCGATCTGCAAATATCAGCCACCCTGTCGAGACACGCCCAGCCCATTACCGGAGTCAACACCACACCACGTAAACACTGTGCAATAAAAACATCCATATACAATGAAAACATCTGCCTTGCGTCAAAGGAACAGAACAACAGGGTCAGGAGGGGGCAACAAATAATATTAAATAGAGTATAAAGGATTTCATAGCCATAGACAATCATCATTCTGAAAAAAAGATATTCACATTTTAAAATAAACCTCTTCTCTTTACCTTAGTCATTGCATCGAACCCAAGACATTCTTACATCCCAGTTTCACCATCGTACAAAGTATCATCTCATCCTCGTCCTTCACTTCAATCTCTGTGCTTTCCTGCCATAGTAAAAAGCTACAACAAACGCCACTAGTCACAGTTTACATAGCAGTTACCATGGAAACACCCGTAGAGCCGGTTTGATCCATTAGGGAGGTGGTGGTGGGGGGGGGCAGGAGCTCAGAGGAGTGGGTCAGTTCGTTGGGGTCAAGTGTGGAAAGGTTGAGAGAGGACACAGAGGGTGGGGGGGGTGTCGACCCACCCGCGCCAAGGGGGGGGCGGGGCCTGTACAATGATCCAGTTTGTCTGTGCGTGAGTTCCTGAGCACAGTCTCCTGAACAACACCGGTCACAGTGGACTGCTCAGGTGCTGATGAGACACGAGATTTGACTTGCTACTTTTCAAGTGCAGACTTTCTTCTGTCCCGTCTTTTCAACATTTAAATTGTTTCTACTCAGAAACTGTCGTCACTGAATACCTGTGATTTGGTCATTTATGTCAGTCTGTACATATAAGAGGGCAACTGTACACATCAGGTTTTAAATTACTTGTTATTTTAGACATATCTTTCATAAGTTGTGTCACTTTGGCACAAAGTTTCATGTTCACAACATGAACTATATACCTCACTGCTTAACTTTTGTTATTTTACCTTTAGGTGTTTATGAAGGATCCATTCTCATAGAAAGGTAAGTGCTGTTGTTTGCACTTTGTTCCTCAAAGGCTGGTGGTAACAATGGGGAGGAGAAGTGCACCTTGGGATATCACTGAGGTTACCCTGACCCCTGGTCACACGTTGCCAGGGCTGTAGTCATCACTCCGAGCCCAGAGGCTAAGTGAGATCTGTGTACCTGAAAACGGTCCCGTGTCGAAGAAACTACTCTGATGCTAAGAACCGGAAGAGCCCGATGGTGTCGGTTGAGTTGTAAACGTTAGAGAGGTCTGACACTCAGGGGGTGCACACACACACATCATGGGACTATCACACAGCAGCATGTCAAGTATAATCAGCACCATGTTTTTGGGTGAAGCTCCTTCATGTGCAGCAGTGAATCATGACTGAAGATATAGAATAATTCATGTGTGATCACAGAAACGCTGCTGCTCTGCTCTTAAATCCATCGAAGGACATCATAGGTTTTACCTCAGAAGACCTGAGGTAAATAATATCATCTGTATAATTTTTGTTTGTTAGTATCACAAAATAACCCCAAGCTCCCAGTGAACCTCTACCGTGTGTGCGCTCCACTCATTTCTCATGGATTGCACCTCTCAGTGTCACATAGTGCTGAGCTTCTATTACATAGGTTGGGGCGTTCTCCACAGTCAAGGTCACAGGCGGAGAGGCGGGACCTTCAGCCCAGAGACTCGGCTCATGCTTTGGGGCTCGGAGCTTCAGCCCAGCCCCTGGGTGTTCAGGTTACTTGGTCCACATAAAAAAAAAAAAAAAAAAAAAAATGACGTAAAGAGCACGTGCGAGGGAGGTTGAAGAGAAACAGACACAGCCTCCGTCATGGAGAGGCCTTCCTATTGGTCCAGAGCAGCGTGGGGGGCAGGGGCGGGGACTGAGGTGGGCGATGCTTCCAGTTGCCCCGCCCCTCACACTGCCCTCGCCGCCATCGCAGGAGCTCTCCCAGGGCCGAGCTGTCATTGCCATTGGACAAACGGAGCCTCTGGAACACCTGGAGAGGATGGAGGAACAAATCAGGTTTACAGGCAAATCAAACACAGAGAAAAGTCTTTTCTACTGAATGGACAGATGAGCAGATGACAAGCTGAAATGACCAGGCAGTGACGGGAGGTAGCAAAGGAAAGAGAGAGTGCATGAGAAGCAGCGGTTTTAGAACAGAAAAGGGTTACGTCCCTGTCACTGTGACACTCTGCTACACGCAGATGAGAGAAATGTCAAGTTTCATCTCCTAAACATGTCTCCATTAGGAGATTAGAGACCCCATGTGGAGCCAGAGGAACAGGACACTCTTCTCTGATTCATCATCTTGAGAGCGTCAGTGATCAGGAGCTGAATTTCTCTTCTTAAAGTGGGACATTTTTCCTCATGAATCATCCTAATGAACAACACAGAGATGAATCTGGGGCGGGCGCCGAGCCATCTCACGAGACCGGAGATACAACAGGAAGCACGGGGGGGGGGGGGGGAATCCCGTCTTTGACTGACAGCCTTAACGGCGCCTCATTACCATATTCTATCTCTGGAGCCCGCGTAGTGTACATCAGCTGCAAGACCGTCTTTTGAATTACAGCTGGGACCCTCTGAGCGACTCTCCCACTTTCTCACTCACACACACACACACACACACACACACACACACACACACAAACGCACGCACACAATAGTCTGTGCAGAGCGCATCATCCATCATCTGCCAGTCAATACCCAGGTAAATCAATCAGAAGGAAACTGCAATCTCCCTCAGTCGGTAATACCAGCAACAGGATGGGGCGCTGATGATCCAGATCAGATTAGGTGCTGGAGGTTATAATGGTGGCAGGTGATGGCCTGTTAAAGGGAAAAAACTGTTCCCTCATGGTCGTAGATGAGATTTAAAGGATGAGGCAGACATTATTCCACCGTGTACCCGGTTTTTTACTACTGTCAACAAATCCCATGAAACTAGCAAAAGGGAAAAACGCTTTCTGACTGCCCAACCCTCTCACCCTAGCTGGTTCCTTCTAGAGGTGTAAATCTGGAAAACTTGCTCACAAATACTGCCTGTAGTTTATTTTTAAAGGCTCAATACTCTCACAAAACACCTGCACCTTGGTATACATTCAGTGCATAGTGAGAATTTATGGATTTATTTGGGATTGACTAACAATCAACTAGAAAAAAATGGCCACATATCTGTTTGAAGTGTCTAGAAAATTTGGTCCAGACATTTTCCAGACATTCTCAAAAGCTCTCAAATCTCTGTTTTTTTCTCTTCAAGTTGAATGTTTCGTCTGCGTCTTCTACGCGTATGGCAATTATTTTTCATCCTGATATATTTGTTTTTGTCTTTTTCCACTAATGCATCTTTCATGTGTTAGAGACGTCACCAACACACACACAACTCAGTCACTCAGGATTTTGACATCTTCCTGGAGCTCAGAGAAAACAAGTGGATCAGACTTTGACTATATCGCCAGTATCTGTTATTTGGATCTTTTAATTTCCCCCACATCTTTTAATGGGAACTGTTGCCAAGAAGAAAAATTTAGAAAATATACACACACCAGCCATAACAGTTAAACCACTGACCAGTTTTAACGCTGGGCCCCTATCTTCCATATTTCATGTTTATTGGAGTTTCAGTGGCACATACAGTATAATGCAACTTTTCCACACATACTGTACATTTGGGTCAAACACACACACAAACTCACACCCCCACACACTAACACACAAACACACACTCTCTCAGATTGACTGCCTGCACAAGCACAATACTCAGCAACCTAATCCATAATTTACACCTCCCTGCCAGGCTATTCTCTGCTCTGGCGCCAGCCTGGAACACCAGCTACTGGAAGAGTAGGAACACCATGTCCTTCTACAACACGTGACTTTACATGGTCACATGGACAAACACACACACACATGAACACACACACACACACACACACACACACACACACACACACACACACACACACACACACACACACACACACACACACACACACACACACACTGTATAGGGTTGGCTTTTGACCATATAATGTACCTTACAGTTATATAATTTAAACAGAGAATGGAGACTATAGGGAACTATCACATTTTATGTCCTCCGGCCTAATTTATTTGAATCGGACCACTATATCGACAGTGGAGGAATGCAAAGGAGTTTGCCAGTGAAAACACAGGTTTGTCTGATAGAAATCTGAGCCAATGTAATGTCCTCCAGCACGGTGTTGTATGTGCTGGACACTTACATAAGTGCAAGTGTAAACTCCTGGAAGGTTATTTACAGAGTTTTTTGTAGGACTAACTCAAAATGGATTTCCTGACAGTATTTTTTGTCTCATTGGTACCTGAAAAAAAAACTCCAAACCGATGCAGTCTCTTCTATATTATTAACACTTGACTGCCTTTAAGATCTTGTGTTTCAAAACTAATGGATGATTTGAAATAAAGTAAGATTGCAGTAGCGTAAATATACGATTTTCTGACTGAGGCCGATCAAGGACGCTCCCTTCCTCTGTTGAAACATCCTCTGACCTCTGGAATTGTGGGCAAGAGGGTGGGGGCCAATATCTGAAGCCACATGTACATGTTAATGAATTGGTAATGTTATGGTAATAATATGATAATGTAAGACGTCTAGTGGTCATTTAAAACTGTCACTCACAGACCGGGTTTCCTGAGGCCAGAGTACAACGGTAGCCACTCAGAACACACACTCTCACACACACACACTCGCACACACACTGTACATACACAAACACACCCTGTATATATAAATCTAAACATGTAAATTCACATTTGTCAGGCTGCAATGTTTTCAAACTTTCTGTTTAATCTCACCCAGTGACATGAAAACATAACATTGCTTCCGATAAACTTAGCTTTCATTATTATCACAAGAAGAGAAGGAGAAGGTTGTTCGGACATGTTGCAGTGCTTCTTTTAAATCAGTGAAAACAAAGCATCACTGAACATCCTGTTTCTCAAGAATAATCTTGCTCGTGTTATTGGATCAGACAAGCGAGTGCAATGGGCAGAACAAGAGAGAGACTGCAGGGAGGGAGAGATGTTGGTGCTCACTGATGACTTCTCTTTGTCAGATCCTTTCCTGGAAATTTCACCGGACAGGTGACTCTGGGATTTCAGAGAAACTCGCACGGTACATTTACTCACAAATATGATCAACCCTGGCTAACACAGGGGATTAATGCTCCATTTTCCGAGGAACAAATGTTTGGCACAGAGCTTCTGCTATTTTAAACTTTATAACATCTGCTTAGACATCATCTGAAGAATATCAATATCTGCATCATCAAAGCATTTAGCAGCCAGTTTAGCCCTTATGTGATTAGTTGAGACTGCTGTTTTTGATTACTAACTTCAGGAACAAAAACAAACCAGCCCATTCATTCCTAACTGAATTATCCTCCCCCTTCCACTTCCTTCATCCTTTCCTTTTTATTTATCCCATTAGATCTGATAATCCTGCATAAACACAGCCTGGAATGCATTTAATTGAAAGGTATTCTGGTTCACAGTTGTTCTCATCTCTTGATTGAACATATGATAACGGAAATAATGAATGAAGTAAGGATCCAAGATTAAAGTGTCTCCATGTTTCCAATTGTACACAGAGGGCAACCGTTTCTCTGCTTACTTCAAGGAGATAATGTCAGACACAAATGGATGAAGATCATGTGATCACTGCAACACTCGGTAAAATGTATCACCACCAGTGGTGCAAAAAAAAAAGAGTCTGAGAAAGGAATATAAAGGGTTTCATGTGATGGATTCAGCAACATAAAATGCCAGCAGATGAACAAGTACCGATAAAAACTGCAGCTCTGCTTTGTTGAAGACACTCAGGTATTTGTTAGCGGTAAATCCACGAGTATCAATGTTGGAGTTAGCATATGCTAATACAAAAACAGTCTTGAAGGAAACAAGGATACATATTGTCCGCTACAAGATGCATTTACCTAACGATGATCAACCCCAATTGATTCTCTCTGATTGTTTGTATAATTCAACATGTAAGATGCTCACTGTCTCACTGCTGTCTGAAATGTAGAAAAGCTGTATATAATATGTATATAAAAACGTACCATCCGAAAACCATATTTACTACATAAAGCTGATACTCACAGCATGGAGCAAAACTGAAAATAGATTTTAATTCGGTGTCAAATAAATAATTACACTGTACATGCTGATGTCCTCAAATGAGAAGGCGAGATTGCAGGAATACTGATGCAGAGAGTCTTGCTGAACCTAAGAGCTGCAGTTTCTTTCCAAAAATAAAAGGTAAAAAAAAAAGGAGTGGGAGGTTGGAAAGTGATTCCGTGTCGCTGATTCTAGGATGAGCCTTTTTTTGCTGCCCGTCTCTGACAAAGGACAACGAGCACAATATACAAGGGGAGCAGGTAAAGCTGGGATGATGTCCTGCAAAAGCAGTGCTTTTCAAAGGGTTTTCCTCCTAAGACCCATGTTTTCAGAAGATTTGATTTTTTTTTTTGGGCACAAATCCGTTCAATCCAATGTAATCATTAACAAGACACTCTTTTTAGTCTACAGGAGGTAAATCTTAACCAAAAATTGACTTTGGGTCAACTAAGCCAAAACCTTTGAGGCAGTTTTTAAGATCATTACTGCCGTGATCCCACACTGGATCTATGAAAAACACTGCTGTTAAGGGTGGAGGCGTGACATACACTCACCACATCTCTACATGTGAACGGGGACTCCTGTGAACCCCCCATGCCCCCCCTCGCTGTTTTAGAGGGCAGCCCCGGCACCGAACGGAGAAAAGTTGAGATGTCCCCTCTGGAAGATAAAGGGAGGGAGTGAGAGGAACAGCCAAGGCCATTAGAATCAGAGGGAAAGAGAGAAAGAGAGAGATACCTGGGCACAAGAGAATGGCCCAATACTTCATATATTCTGAGAAATAAAGTTTCCACTAGAATTACCAGCCTGCAGTTGTATGTCTTTACTCACCAGTGCAGTTTCAGTTCTCCTGACATAATGCTTTCACAGTAATATGAGGTCAATGTGACATTTGACAACTGCAATTTAATCAGTTCATCTTTCAATACAGTGGAAAACTGAGCAAACTTTGAAGAATGTATTGAGATATCACGTTCAAGAGGACAAAAAGAGTTTGTGAGGCCAACGTGACTTCGACCTGTCATCTTTGATCTCCAAATCCAATCAGTTCATCCTTATGTCCAACTGAATATTTGTTCAAAATTTGAAGATATGTCCTTGAGTTGTTGTATTTTAAGACCAAACACATGATTTGAAAGGTCAGAGTGACCTCGAAAATTTTTTTGTAAAGTCACAGCGACCTTGACCTTGTCTAAATTATATCCTTGTATCACTTCATCCTTGAAAATATTAACCAAATTTGAAGAAATATCCTCAAGGTGTTCTTCAGATGTTTCATTCAAAAGAATGGAACAGACAAAAGGAAATACAGATGGATAACCCAAAAACAGTCCATCCAGTTCATATTCTTTAATATTAGAATGGACCTGATTCTTTTTTATAGACGGCAGCCTTAAACAACCTGTGCTGACACTTCATTATTACATCTCACACTCATGGACGAGCGTTGAATAGATGCATTAAGTGAGTTCACCCCAGCTGTGGGAGCAGCAGCACAACACTCAGTCGACCTGAGGATTGTGTACACGGTGTGCCTTCACATCTCTAGTGGTGCCGTCTTGTGAACGATGTGTCCTGAGCTGCTCCCAAAGTGGCACACTACGTACTTTGCTCATTCTTGTGTTTCATGCACTGCTGGCAGTGAAACTCTATCACTGAGCCGAATCTCAATCAGTTTCCATGAGGCTGAGCGTTCTTTTGAGAGCAACATGAATTAATGTAACAGCAATCAGGTTTATTGTTCAGGAGAGCGTTCACAAAGTGAATTAAGAGTGTTTCTAAGAATGCTGTGGCTCTTGAGTTATATTTGATTTATATTAATCTTAAAGGGCAAGTGTAGACATTCTTCGGTTGGATGTTAGATTATTAAGATAACAGAAAGCAGATCAAAAGAGATTTGAGTCTGGTCTTTGTGGATAAAAGATCTTATTGAGATATGTTCCTGCCTGAGGTGAAGGTACAGCACATGACAATTGTCATAAGAGCTTCCTGTCTTTCATTTCCTGACTGGTTCTCCCTGGGGATGTCTGCTATGCTACATCCAACTTGCGAGTGTGATTAGGCTGATAAGGCCAATGTAAGGCCCTTGCAAAAGGCTCTTTTGGTTGATTCTACTGTTTTCAATAATGAAGCTGTGCGTGTGTGTGTTCCTGCTTGAGAGAGAGAAAGAGAGAGAGAGAGAGAGAGAGAGAGCGTGTGTGTGTGTGTGTGTGTGTGTGTGTGTGTGCACATACATACAAGACAGTAAATTCAACCCTGTAACGGTACACCTCTCTGCAAAGCTGGAGAAAGCTCACATGTCATGAGTGATACGTGTTGTTCAATGGGAGACACTTTCCGGTCCACTCCAAATGTCAAGAAACCCAAAACAATATACAGGCTTGATGTGGTTGTGCTGTAATTGTGTTTGTGCGGTTGGAAGTGTGTAAGCATGTGCAAGTATACGCCACTCTCATTTGAAATTTTAAACAGACGGTCCCAGGGTAACATACGGGTTTAGAATATAGGGCTACAAATAGAAAAAGTAAGGCTCTCTGTTGCCATCAACATAAAACATCTGACACATGCTAAGTCCCCACCCTTGTGTGTTTACCTGAGTGTGATGGCTGTCCATGCGTCTGTGCATGGAGCTGGAGTTGGAGGAGTTTAACTTGCTGTGACTCTCATCCTCCAGCGACCCTGAACACAATATCAAAAGGACGCTATGAAGCAAAGGCATCTGACTGGAAGTCCTCCCACACACTGACAGGTACAGACTGAAGGACACCTCACTATTAAAACACACAAACGCTTGGCAGGGGAGGTTGACATTCTTTCCTCACACGGAAGGAGAATCTCTGAGTGTTTAAAGAATATTTGAATCACTCTCTAGCTGCAGATGAAGAACTCATGGTCATCTTTTTTTATGTCTGTAGTCCCTCTACCTTACTTCACACGTCACTTAATTTCTTTGTGGAATTTGTCTCTCAGTCTTTGTAACCCTTTCCTTTTTTAATTGAATCATTTAATTTAAGTCCTTATGTGACTTAGCTGGAGTGTGAACAGTGCTGTAGCTGGAAGGGCCTTCATAATATGCGGCAGCACAATGTTTTGCAATAGAAAACCAGAGCTCTAAAAAGAGTGCAGATAATAGATAATATTAAATTTCACTTAAAGTCAATAATAAGTAGTTCTTTATGACATTACGCAAAATAAGCTCTACTATGTTTATATTTAAGTTAATTCAAAAAACTCACCGACTACTGCACCAATGTTTGCGGTAATAAAAAGGAACCCTCAGACGGACTAACCAGGAAACTTAGCATTTATATTTTTTTATACATAGTATGTTATATTTGTCTCTATACATTTGGGAGGTAGAAATCCTGGGTCTGGTTTTTTTTCCAAGATTTTTGTGAGTTTCTCAGGCAATAATTTAGATATCTTTATGAAGAAGTGCCAATATCTATGAACAGGTAAAATTTTGTATGAATCCAGATTAGGATCCAGATGTATCTGATGTAAATACATGTATATGCAAAATGTTGATAAAGTACCCAATCAGACTTGGCGGAGGTGGTGAAACTGTAGTCTCAGCACATGAGGCAGACCCATCAATTATAGCCAGGCTTATCTCTTTGATTACTGAGGCTCAGCTGTACATTGTAGGATTTTGGAGTAATTTAAGTATACATTCAATCTAGACATGATATTCTCTTTGTCTATTTAATGTCTACTATTTAAAATATCTCTTCTTCATCCTTGATCTCAGTATTGACCATGACAATATAGAAAGTCTTTGCTATGAAATATTGTGACACTGTGTTGTTAATATGCAAATCCTGCGCTGTTACCGTTTGAAATCTGGTTGCCGTTTTCCAAGGGGGCGGAGCTTGAGGAGTGGGGATGGTGGTTGTTGGCGTTCTTGTCCTGTAGCAGCAGGGATGGCGAGTTGGGGGCGGAGCCACATTCTTCCCTCCCTGGCAGATTTATATTAGAATTGAATCCTGGGAAAATAACCAGAAGAAAAACACACTACAAGTCAGTGCATAGTATTTACAATCCACGTAAGACATTAGATTCCATCATGCAGAGTCATTAGAGAACTTGTGGGTTCAGCATATCCCCAAAAATCCGAGGAAACTTCTTGCTGTAGCTGATAATATTGATACCAAGTTTGCTTAAATATTACAATTTAATAACAAGCATTTTCTTCTTACTCCCACTCCTTCCTTGTACATTTATCTTAGTGTTTTACAAATGTGTTCATTCAGCTTTGTCTGGTTGGGAAGGTGATTCCACATGACCTGCCTCTGCCCCTGCTTCTGCACGTCAGGGCTCACATGCTCTCACACACTGAATGAGTAAAGGACTGTTGCTACATACGGTATGTGTGTGGGAGTGTGAATGGGAATTCGTCAGCTGCTGTCCCACGCATGAATGTGTGCCTCTTGGTCCTCCACGGTCACAAGATAAGTCTAAATATAAACGTAGCAAATCGTAGTTTAGGTCCGGCGGGGTAGGTGTGTGAATAATAGGGACAAAAGTCCAGGTAGAGAAACAGAGCTGATGTGAGGGTCACATGTTTGTGAGTCACAGTGAGTATTTGTGAAATTATGACATAAGTGAGACAGGATTTGACTTTTATTAAATTTTCTATGTTGTCGCTGAGGCATGAGATGTCTTGTGACAGTGATTTCCTAACGCCCGCCCTGTCAAGACCTCCTGCCCTCTTCCCCTGGCATTCCTGTGGTTTTCTCATTCCCCGTGGGTGGAGGAGGAAGGATAGGCAGCTGCTCTTCACAGAGATGTCTGGGATAGCAACTGTAACCCCTGGCCACTCCCACAGCGTCAGGTATCACACTCAGTCATTTAACGGCCGAGAGGGAACGGAAGTAGGCCATCCTGTTAAGCCCATCGGCATCCCTGTGTGCTCTGATCTAAGCGGACCGCCTTAGCTTTGGCCACTCAAAATACCCCAGCTCCAGGTTCCCGTGTCACACATGCTGTTTCCGTGACGCCAGCGCTTTCCCTGCGCAGGTCCAGGTGCAGATGAAGAGTCAAGTGCAAGATGTCATGTGAGGCATTTGTGTCAGCATGTGCACTTGCTTTCATACCGTCTCATATAAGGAGTTCAGCTACCTGCCCTTTGAACTTGTACAATTATAGAAGTATGACACAACTGTCTCTCAGACAAACCACGCAGCTCCACAACAACAAGCCTCGGGGGAAGATGACTGATTACTGACAACTGGAGCTAATACTTTCACTTGTTTGTACTTTTTCGCAAACAAGTCTGCCAGATAATTGTCCAGGATGTTTTGTTAGTTGTTACCGAGCAGTCACACTCCCTTCAGCAGAACATGAGTGAGCTGTTGAATATTTGATGCTCATCCTCATCATGCTGCTGCTCATGTATTATTTACCCGGCCACAACTAATACACTTGAAGGAAACAGAGACTCAGAAAGGGACAACACAGTTTCTACCTTCTCTGACGCCTGTACTTTCTCAAAACGACTTTCAATGGGAAATTCACTGCCGTAATAACAACACAAGAGTAGTTTCTTGAAGGTTTGAAACCTCTGACCTGAGGAGTCACCGATTTCACCATATGAGACAAATACGTTTGCCCTCCTTTTGCAAAGGTCAACCTTTACATCAGTGTCACAGAGTCTGTATGTGCTCTGCATTTTTTGCACCATCTACAACACAGCTGCATCATTGCTACAGTGCAGTGTGATGATAAGCCGATTTGCTAAAATGATAGAATTCAGTTGCAGCAGCCAAAGGGCACTGCACCGGAGACGGTAACAAATCGGCTGCCTCAAAGGGACCAGAGAGGGTGGCTGGTAACAACACCTGAATTAATGTGGGGCGTTTCCAATGTAGAGAGGGGGGATTTATGGGGAAGGCTTTTGGATGCTGGTTCATCTGAGTTCATGTGAGGACATGTGTTACGGACCCACACACAAATACAAGGAGTTATTACTTACCTACAGTACAGGCCTGCACTCCTCCCGTTGTACTGAAGGTTATCACTCGCTACCCAATAAATCATCTGGCACAGACAAAACTGAGAATCTGATCATGAAATCATCAGAGTAGATGAAACACATAACAGACACATGAACTTCTGCCCAAACAGGTTCACACATTTGTTTGTGGTTTGGTTTGATCTGACTCAGATTATCCCAACTGTGGGTCAACCATTAACCAATGAATATAAAGCTTATTTTAGATTCTATAAATACTCTATGTTAATGTCCTTTAATCTTCTGTGTTTAAGATGTGTGTAACTGTGTGTTTATGAGCATTACTGACAGACCTCCATCTCTCTTTTTCCGGCCAGATGTGGACTTCCTCAGTAGGGTGCGTCCGGAGCTGAACAGGGTGTTGAGTTCATCCAGGGGACTGGTCAGGGGTCTGCCATTGGCTGGGTTGAACAGCAGTGGAGAGGAGGAGCACGAGTGCGCTCTCCGAGGCTCGGGACGAGACATCTTCACTGGGGAGTAGGGGGGCGGCTTCCCCAGGGGTTCCCCCACTGCCCTTTGTGAAGACGTTTTGGCAGAGTCCGAGCCCCCAGTGACAGATGCTGCCCGTGTCAGAGACAGGAAGTTGGACTCAGGGGGGAAGGGGAAGTGTGAAGGGGGTCTGTAGGGAGGAGGGAGTGCACTGGGCGGAGGAGGTGGAGGTGGAGGGGTGAGTGGAGGTGTACACTTCTTCTCTGGCATGAGGACAGTGAGGCTGGGGGAGGAGTCAGCCCTCTGGCGGGCATACTGAGGAGACAGAGGGCTGTCTGGGCCAGTAGCGTAGTTCAGGTTTGTCTCAAACACTGGCAGCTTTTTGACCTCCAGTGGGGTGAGGGGTGACTCGTCTGAAGCAGGGGAACAGGTGACGGGGGAAGGGGGGAACACCAGGAGAGGTGGGCGGTGCGGCAGCAAGTTGGGAAAGGGAGCGGGGATGTCACAGCTGCCATCCTTGCCATGTTGACCTTTGTTAGCTCCACTGCTAGATGTGCTGTGTGAGTAAGCTATGTCCATGGAGGCAGCCAGGCCTCCTGCCACACGTTTAGTCTCCCCACTCTGAGGAGGAGATGTCACTAATCCCACCAAGCCCAAGCCTAGAGCCTCCAGTTTCGCTGCCTTGGTAATCACAGTGGCAGGAGGTCCACCATCTTCATGAGGGAAATACTTCATCTCCTCGTAGACGGCTTCTGAGTCGGACGCCTGCTCTGGACTGTCAGGCGGCTCCTGGAGGCTCCGAGCCCGTGGCTGGGAGCCCACCATTTCTATGTACACGTCCTCCTCATCATGGCCCTGGAACAGGCTCAGTGCCACCCCTTGTGGAGCATCGATGGAGGCTGCTCTCTGCATGAAACCCCCAAACCCTCCAAATCCACCGCCACGGGACAGCAAGGCCAGCTTTACATCAGCAGGACGCAGCTGGCTGAGTCTGGGCGCTACGGCGTTGATATCTTCGTACGAGCCCGTCAGCTTAGTGTTGGGACTGCGCTTTGGTTTGGGGGGCGGCACCTTCCTCATGGTGGTGTAGTCATCACTGTGGGGGCGGGGCTTAGACGAGGCTGGGGAAATTAGGAAAAAAAATCAATTTAATACCGAGAGAAAGCAGCAGCAGTAGCACCGTGGTTGACAAAACACCATCTGTCATATTGTCTAAAGACCAGAGGAGGTGATATACCTGCAGGGTCTGTGGGGGACAGCTGGGACTTAGGGGGGCTTCCAGCTGGTGAACAGTAGCCCTCTGGAGTGTGGCACTCTTTAGCTGCCATCGTCAACCCAGCACTAACTGCTTCATAAGATGCACTCAGACGTGTGTTGGGGTCCCTCTTTGGTTTGGGAGGAGGTTGCTTCCGAGGAGATGAGAGACTCCCCCCGCCTGCCCCATCCTCATTGGCATGAGTGACCTGCTGCAGGACTGGTTTGATGGGTGGACTGGCATTGGAAGGGACCATAATCTCCATGGCGAGGGGGATGGGTACTGAGCTGGACCGAAAGTGGCGAATGACTCGACCGCCCCCGTTGATGAGGCCCTCGTGGACTTTCCCACCTTTCTCAACAACCCTAAAAATGGGTATAAGAAATAACAGGATTCATGTTTAAATGAAACATTTTGAATTTATAATGTGAAACCATTTATATCGTCTCCATAATTTGTGCATGATTCCAGATTCTTCCAATGTAGATATATTCTCTAATTCAGTTAAATACATTGTTTCCTCAGCAGTATACTCAATATAAAAATATGAGATAAGGAGGCCAATTGGAGAGTAAAGACCATAGAGATTATGCTTCAAATCAAATCTCTTGGCAGTAATTTGATAACAGTTTGATATTTCCTTCACTAATCTGAGTGAGCCATCTGTCGGTTCCATGATTGCAGGCAGGAAGTGGCTGAGCATGTGTGCAGGTGACAGGGGGAGGCATTTTAAAAACCTGCTGAGAACTTAGCTGAGATTGTGTGCATGTGAGTGCATTTGTATGTTAGTGTGCGGAAGTGTTTATGTGACAATGAATCCCATCTATAATACAGCTACTATAATGCCTCTCTGTGTCTGCAGCCTGAAACCCCTGCTCCAGGCCTCCCTGCCCACCTGTCTCCCGTCCCAGTAGCAGATGTTACATGCAAGGACACAAAGAGGATACAGAAATCATGTGAGTGTATGTTTCTTTTTATCTTTTAGAACGTATTGCTTTGACCCAATGTTAACCCTTGGTTTAAGTTTCAAAATATATCAAAATGTATTTAAAAATGTCTTGCTGTTGCAGTGTGATGCCTTTACACATTTTCATGTTCCAATTGTGGCCATTGCTAAATCAAAATAAATGAACAGTTGTACTTCTTTTCCTCTGTATTGGTTTATATTTGCATGTATTTCAGCACATTTATAGCTTCAAATTATTTTTCAGATTATGCTCTATAGGGAAAAACCTGTATTTTTGAAGATTTGTGGCATGAAATCTTTGAAAATTAAACAAAGCATACACTTTTTTTCCATTTTGTTAAAAAGCCTTGAGATATTAGCACAATAGTCACCACTCACCATCAACCTGATGTAAAAGTCAGAATTAAAACAGTGGCAACAAGCAAAACAAATGACATTGCCTCCTCTGCCGAGATGGAAAGGTACTTTTAAAATTAAAGAAAACAGCTATTATACAAAAAGCATAGAAAGCCTAAAATACAACATATTTAAAGGTTTATTATTTTTTTAAAGCCGGAAAGTGACTGTTCATTTAGCATTTCCTCTAAAGAGTTTCTTATTGAACCCCTTCCTGCTCTTCCCTCTTCTCCAGGCTTGATATGTTATATCAGAATGAGGTGAGGAGGAGATAAGGATAGCGTTCCAAAGGTGCAACACAACACTAATACAATCTGATAACGCAGATCATTATCTGGCTATCCATCATGAAACTCGCAATTAAAAGCCTACCGTGCACAGGGATACAGTGACATCATTAATCAAGAAAACACACGCCACGCAGGCACACACATAAATAACAACACACTTTTACAGACAATCATTTTCCCTGTCGTGGAGTCATAAATCCTGGTAACTGCGGATAGTTTGTTATTGTGCAGGCTAAATGATGCTGCAGTCACAATGAGTTCATCCCATTTAGTATTATAAATTACATTGTAGAGATTGATAAAAGCCTTATTTGAGAGTGACCACAGTATTGATTGGCTGCATTAGTGTGAAGTAACCGGTAGCAAGTGTATCCTCCGGACACAATAACATTTAACATAAAAAGGAATAACTGCTCATCAATTAGCCAACCATTAGCTATTCTGCTTATCCTTTGAGAGCTGTGGGGGGCTCAGCTGAGATCTTTGGGCGAGAGGCGGGACTATACCCAGGACAGGGCACCATTGTATAACATATAAGACAAACAAAACATAAAGTCTCATTAAACCTAGCCCCAATATGCATGTCTGTGAACTGTGTTAGGAAGTAACCCCTGAACCTCCCCTCCACTCATCTACATGACTCTAATATTCCAATAAGTGAATGAAGGTGCGTAAATTGTGAAGGTGTTTGCGTATTTTACCTCCTAACAGGCTGATCCTCTTCCATACCCACTGGCTCCGGCCTCTCACCGAGTGGTGGGCTGTTGCCAATGGTATTGCGAAGGCTGTTGCTGTGGCAGCGCAAACGGTCGCTCTCTCGTGCAATGTCGGATGCATTTTGAATGACCAGCTGGTCATAGGTTCGCAGCCCCATGTCCTCTGCCCCCTGCAGGAAACGCTGCACACTGCTCTCGTCTTTCTGCTGCAAGGACAGCATGCGATGGACCTGCTGCCTGGCCAGCCAGCCACGCGCCACTGAAACACAACAAGGAGATCAAGTTAGAGACATCAGAGGTGTCAGAGACATGGATATTTGGACATCTTGGTTGTTGGTTTATTATTTTGGTATAATTACCTCGCTGACAGGTGATGATCTTTTTACGAAGCTGGTAGCAGCGATCGTTAAGCTGGTCTGCCTGCCAGTATCTGAGAAAGACTTTACTGCTGCCCATCTACACACACACACACACACAGACACACAACCAAAATAAGTATTCAATCAAATATATTCGCGAAAGTACCGTAACACACCACACTGCCATTCATGATTATTCTCTGGGAGAAGCCAGCAGACCCTGGGAGGCTTGTTTTCTGTTGGAAACCTCAGAAGAATGTGAGTTACAAAGAGTGTGACTTGTGATGAAGCAGTGGTAATAGGTGGGTGTGAAGGGTGGGCAGGGTGTGGGGTTTGTTTGTTGATACTGCATTCACTTTCTGAATCTAGGGAGGATTTGGGGGATGCCAAGGTCACTCTACACCAGATACACAGCACTGTGTGGGGGTAACATACTTCCACAGACAGACACTATTCAAGTCAACACACTCTACTCGCATGTGTGGTGTGTGCCTGTGTGTGTGTTTAAAGCAGGGCTGGATGAAGAGGTGGCTATAGAGCATTGTTGGAAGAGTGTGTATTTGTTCGAGGCAGGAGCTGATGTGACCTGTAGGGTCACACTCTCAGACACAACAGCAGTCTGGCAGACAGGACAGAGAGGGGGTGGAGGGATCCATGCTACTCCCTGTGTGTGTGTGTCTGTGTGTGTGTGTGAGCAGAATTATGATGAGGTGGGACAGCTGGAACGAGCTGTCAAAGATTCCATGGGATCTTTCAAACAGAGGGTCAGGGATTAAGTAATTTGGCAAATCTTTTGTTGTTGATGGAGGCTTGAAAAGACACAGGACACAAGACATAAACAGACACACACATACACGCAAGCAAGCAAGCATGAACGCAAGCATGACCGCATGCACACACGCATGCACACACACACCTACCTGCCATCCCTGGAGTTTGGACTGTTGCAGAACTGAGCGACATTTCTCCTCTGGTGACAGTTTCTTCTTGTCTGCCAAAGCTGGGATCACAAGGTCTTTATATCTACAACAAATAAAAACAGAGAACATCAGAGCTGCAACAGATCTCACGGGGCCAAATCTAAAAACTTTGACGAGACAAGGTGACACCGCCTCTTTTCAGAAACAATGGGTTCAAAGGTCAGTGGGGTCATACAGCAGCTCAGCCGAACAGCATCTGTTCCTATTGGAGCTGCCCTGGGCAACCGTTGCTGTGAATGGTCAGCTGGATGGAGACAGTGGTTTGTTTGTGACTTGGATAAAATAAATATAAAAACTAAATATTCTCCATTTTATAAACTGTTACTTCCAAAGTGCAGTTATGAGTCCTGTTCTTTTTGGATGACTTGAACAACACACAGTTTTTTTTACATTAAAACATAATAGCACAAAAGAAGAACAAGGAAAGAGTTGAACTTTTGTAGAATTTTTTAAATAATTAAAACGTAAAAACATCCTTTTCTCATTTAAAGACAGTACAATGGGGGTTAAAAACAAAATACGTAACTGGCTGCAAACAGCCACCAGTGAGTATTCTCTATGTTTGTAATGAAACTTGGTGAGTGTGTTATACATATTCCATCCATTCTGAATGAACATGAATGAACATATCCCTGATAATATGAGTTATGATTTTTAAGTTATTCATTTAAACTACCCCAACCCTAACCTTAAGATGAAGGTGGAATCACAAGCCATACGGTAAATACAACAGAATCTTCAAATATGTTGACTCATCATGGGACAAAACAAAACAATAATGCTGGCTTTCTGATATTCCCAATAAGTCCCAATACACCATGACACTGTGACAGTGACAGGACCCTAAACCTGAGCAGAGCAGAATTCAGCCAGTGTTCATTTCATTATACACACACACCTGTGCTTTTATTGCTGTAGCAAGCTAAATGTCTAATGTGAAAAATGCCTCTTCAATATTAATTGGGAAGCTGTGGCTCAGGAGATGGAGAGAGTTGTCCACTAATCACAGGATTGGGATTTCAATACACAGTACACAGAACACTCACATAGCAGAGCCGGTGTTGAGAACAGTATCCTTGTCTCGAGAGCATGAAAGTCTCTACAAGGTTTAATGCCGAATCCCGCCTCCATACCGACAACAGTGGTTCAGCAAGTGCAGCACTCAGCTCTACAATGAGGGAATGGTGCAAAACACTTTGTTGGAGATCTTTCATGTTGTGCGAAAATCATTTTGTATCACTATGTCACTGTGGAGGGACAAATTAGACTATGGAGGGCCACTACAGTCAATGATAATTTATGGGAAACACTAAGGTGACATTACGAAGAAGTCCCAAAGAAGGCAGAAAAGGATGTCAGGCACAGTTCAAAATAGACTATAGGCGTGACCTATAGCTAATGTAAATCTGTAAATAATTCATGATTATAAGGTGTCATATTGTAGTCATGCATTAAGTTTTAATAAGCGTTCAACTTGAAATTTATTGATGGATATGTAAGAGTGAACAATGTATCTGTACTTATAATAAAAAACAATAAAAAATAATAAACCAACAAATCCCCCAAACGTCAAGTGCTCAGTGAATTTGATCAGTTAGTGCTGTATCTCTTTTGTTAGCAATGACGGGTAGAGCCAGCTGATAACGTCCCACATCTGATGATACTAACCTAACCAGCAGATGGCTTGGGGCATAAACCACCTGTATATGTCAATGATGAGTAAGTGAGTACGGCTGAATGTGGGATGTATTTGATTTGCAGGAGAGGGGTCTGTCTGAACTCTCCCTAACCCTCTCTCTGTATGGTAATACCAGCCCTGCAGACAACACACGCTGTCCCCCTGAGCCCATAAAACACAAAGGAACTCTGTAAACCCATGACCTTCCCTATGAGGATATGAAAACCATCGATGGTCCCTGCTTTTACAAGACCCAGGGGGGCTTCACGTGGAGTCAGAGAAGTGAAATAACCCTTTCGATAAGAGTAGAAATGGGGTCCTGCAGGGCGCTAACGGACTTCCCTGGGACCAAAGGGCCATCACTGACCACTGTCATTGAGCTCCATTAAGGGGATAAAGGCAAGGTAGAAGACAACTAGAAATTAAACAACTCATTTCGTCTGTGACGCTATTCTTATCCATCTGACAAACTTTTTGTTGCCATATCTTCAAAGAATATTGGCTTCGTTCAGTCATGGGTTATCCCTTCAAGGGGTCAGACTGAAATGATGGATATCCCTCTGTCTGTAACTTAATAGCCTGCAAATGTGTGTGTTAATACATCAGAGGAAGGAGATGATGAAGACCAACTTGAAAATAGCCATTTAGGAAATATGACCTATATGCTTGGGAGTTTGATGACAGGCAGCTGTGGCTGAGGAGTAGAGCAGTTGTCCTCCAACCAGGATGTCGGTGGCCGAAGTGTCCTTAAGGCAAGATGCTGAACCCGGAAAGGCCCCTTATAGATGTTGAATGCACAAATTGGAAGTCCCTTTGGATAAAAGCGTCAGCTAAAATGACATTTAATGACATGTTCTATGAATACAGATGCTTCGCGCAGCCAATTTCTAACAATAGACGTGGAATTGAGGGAAGCAACGCACATGGAGGCCTGGGATGAACAGAAACAAGGTTCAAGTGGGAGCGTTTGACCTTACACATTGCTAGAAAATAAACCTGGCCACAAAACACATAGTGTATCATAAAAGACAAATAAAAACAACAGTAAAATAGATTTCCTCGTAAATCATTCTGGTTACCAGGACACTAATGTAATTCGCTGCAGGCGGCCTCTGTGACTTAGCGAAGTGGTCTGCATGGTTCCAGAGTGCATGTGTGTATTTGTGTGTGCACACTACTGTGTTTGTGTTCATGAGAATATATAGCAACCTCGAGATTAATGGCTGATTTATTGGCCTGTCAATTTGATTAGAGAAGGGACGGGGCCTGTTTTAAAAAGAGTGACAAACGGAAAGAGATGAAGGGGATAAGAAACAGAACAAAATGAAGATAGTGTGTGTGTAATTGAGAGAAACAGGCAGAGAAAAAAGGGAATGATATTGACGTTAAAGAAGAGGGTCAGTAAGAAAAAAAAAAGAAAATATTGGGTTTGGAGGAAAGAATAGAGATGAAAGAATCCTAAGAAAATGGCGGTTTAGCATAGACAGCATGTGAGAAATCAAGTGAGAGAGTTCTGTGAGGACAGCAGTGTAGTCCACCCCCGCTCTGCTGCAGCTCGCTTCTCTGGGTTCATTCATTGGTCTGTTTTGAGACCCGAGCAGGAAAAAGAGAAAGATATGAATGGCAGTTGGGCTGAGCTGACTGGTGTCTTTGTGAGTGGCGGCCACTTAAATTAAGCCCGGCCTTAATGTGTGAACAGTACAAAAGGGAATGACGTCAGACACACAAAGATCCATTTGTATGAACACTTTGTATGATTCATTTTTCAGTAATAAACATGATAATAGTTTGAAATTCTGTAATAAAATTGCAGTTGCCAGTCCCAATAACATCATGTTACTTCAATGTTTTTAGGATTCGCTTTGTTTGCTGTTTTACGACGGGGTAGACCAGAGTATTAATATCTGTTTCATCTTTATTACCTAAGTCGACACACTGCACTGGGTCCTATTAGCTCGGTGCAAGGGCTGAAAGAAATAACTTGACAAGTTGTGTCAAGCTCTGTTGAGAGTTAAAACCCTGTGGCTTTATTGGGAGAATGTGACCTCGTGAGCACTGTGTGCTGTCAGCGGGCCTAAGCTAGCTGTTGATGGTTAGTAAATATGCAAAAAATTGTCTGACTGCTTGTTAAAAGAGAACAGCTCCATTTCTACAGTTAAATTCAATTTTTGAGACGAGAGACCTCGGAGTCATCTCTGTCCCCTCTCCACTCCACACACAGCTGCCATGAAGGAAAACATCAAAGAGGCCCTCGTGGTGGGGTTTAGGGATCCATCCACTGCACCAGCTGGAGCAGGTTTCTGCTTTGTTTTTAAAAATGATGGCTCCCTCTGCCCATATACTAAACACTGACCTCTATCTATTATCACCAAACTGTTGCCTTCAGATTCGAACACCTCTAGACTGCTACCATTTCTTCCATTTCAAATCAACCTCTGATATAAAAAGAGGGACAATAGAAATGTGTAACCGGAGTACAGGAAGCCAGCCTGCAATCTCAGACAAGAGTGATGTTGAAACCGAAATAATCTGAACCTTCTGTGTGTCTGAAAATAATCACAGACTATTGACCTCACATGCTCTGGTTTAAGCCCAGTCCAGCAACAGTGCAGTTTCCCTTTTGTGTCAAGCAGCTGCCTCTTGTGATGCTCAGTTATCTGCTGGTCAAACCCGTTGCTCACACACAGATTATCACACAGCACATGGCCGCCTAAAACATATATGACAGCCACTCACAGACTTACACATACACATGCTCCGACACAGAAATGGTTGTCAAAAAACAGCATTCACTAAAGCCTCAACAGGAATCTTTCAATCACAGCTTGAACAATGAGTGATGGTTCTACAATCTATTGGATTCATTTCAGCATTTGACATGGGCCTACTTCTCCTGATTCAATACTCAGGTTTTCCCACATGAAAACCTATTATGTGAGCATCTCTTTCACTTTTTGAGCGAGTTTGAGCAAAAAGATAAATAAAAATGTACGTGTGGTTTGCACCTTCTATTAACTGTACACACAACTACCATCTGCACAATATTCTGTACAGGTCTTGGGTCGCATCCTTTCCTTCTTTACTATAAATCCCTTTAAATGTACAATGTGTGTTCATTGGCTGACAAAATACTTAGTTTGATGATGTCACAAAGAAGCGTGGGATCAGTTGTCGTTCCAATTGCCATTATAAATCTACCTCAATTGACTCAGCTGCAGATCATGGATGAGCCAACATATTAAAGTTTTATTTACGTTACTCAGCAAAAAGCAATGAATAGTCGTGATCCATTAAGACCGACCAATAACAACAGAGGAATAAATCAAAATCAAACTGTCTAACTGGCTAGCAGTGTGTTTTGCCTTTGTCAAGCTGTTTGCCTCTGAAGTTATCGCAATTACAAGGTGACCAAAACGAAACACATCCTGTTACCTAAATATTATAAATTATATTGGGACCACGGATCTGACCAGAAGCCTTTCAGTTTGTCGAAAATGAGAGTTCGAGCCATAGCTTTTTGAATACCTTAGGATTAAAAATCTTTATTAAGTCTTATTTAATTTTGACAATTAAGACAAACCTAGCTGCTTAATGCGCCGTATTAGTGATAATAACAAGAGGGATTTTGTTTCATCCTGTTTTCTCTTAATTAAAAATTAGGTCATGAGATGCCTGGATGCTGGGGCTTTTGTGTGTGTGTGTGTGTGTGTGTGTGTGTGTGTGTGTGTGTGTGTGTGTGTGTGTTTGATGTGAAGATGTTTACAGCAGAGTAGTGGAAACTTTGTCCTCTCTTATTATCTGGAGGAATGTTTGTGTTAATCCCTTTATCCTCAAAAACAGAGAGAGGGGCTGAGAGAGAGAGAGAGAGAGAGAGAGAGAGAGAGAGAGAGAGAGAGAGAGAGAGAAATAAATCCTCTCCGTATTCCAAAGTTTCTCAGAATCAGAAGACCAAGAGACAAACTGTGGGGCAATCTGAAAGTGAGGGATCTCTGCTTCTTATCCAAGAAGGGGGGGGGGGGGTCTAGGAGTTAATTAACTGCAGGACAGGGAAAGCCAGGAACATGGTATAAGAGGTATGAAAGCAATGATGGTGGTTGAGTGTGGGACAAAGTGACCTCACACATAACCGACTGAGTGATGTGTGTCGGCCTGACACAGGAAATGTTATGGTGACATTCATCAGCTGCAGTGCATCCCCGTGAAACAAAAAAACAAGCCATTTGAGGTTAAATTGTACTTCTAGCAATGAGGTTGCTGTGACTTGTCATTGTTAATGTGTCAGCCTGCATGTGAGTGTGTTATCCTCCATAGCATATGTCCCTCTACTCATTTAAAGATGTCGAGAAGGGGCATCAGTTTCCTGCTCAAACCTTTATATAAACCATTGGTCAAAGGATATTGAAGACATTGATGTTTTTCAAATATTGTTTAAGATTTACATTAATCCATTTTTCAAATCATATACTAAATAAACAATTGAAAAATTGAAAAACCAGGAGTTGCAAGATACAATGAACCAAATATGATCAAAATCCTCGATTCAGCAACCGATCAAGTTCTTCTTACAATGGAAGTTCCCACAAATCTGCTAAACTTTTAGATTGGAATGCTTTGACCATCTGTAAAGTTCACTCCAAATCAGTTCCATAGTGGTTTACCTCCACAGACTGAGCTTGTCTTCAATAATGTGAAGCCACCATTTATTTCTTTTCCTCTAAGGTTTTAGGATATGTCTGTTAAAGGTAGAGTTATCGATTCAATATTATCAAATTATCCCGTTTTCTTTGGTCAAATTCAGCAAATATTTTCTCAGGCTCACGAGCAGTTAATTCTGTGTGTGCAATCAAATACAATGCGGGTGTTTCTCCACAGCCCTTACTCCATAAATGGGCTCGGACCAGGTTGTGCTTATGCTTAAAGGAAACATGATTTTTATATTTTTGGTGACATTTTGGGGGCATTTAACCTCTAACCTTTTCAAATGTTGAAATATTTTTGACCAGGAGTTTATAAAATGACAGAGATCAAATTGTCTGTGAGTGTGACATCAATGAGAAAGAACGAGAGGAATGAACAGTAGAAAGAACTGCGAATTGACTTCTGCAGCCTTTTTAATCATACAACTTGCTCTGGCACTGACCTGCTGAGGAAGCCTGGGAAGGACAAGCGGACGGGGTATCCATAACGGATCATGCGCACCATCTCAAGCACCCCAATGTACTGCAGCTGGGTGGACACATGGAGGCTGTCAAAACTGTCTGGCTGACTGCAGGCGTTGGGGCGGACACACTCCACAAAGTGAGGCGTGCAAGCCTGCAGTTTGCTGATCACCTCTGACAGCGAGTTCTGAAAAAGGGAAAAGGAGAGAGGATACAGTCGAAGGCACCAGTAAACTTCACAATCAGAAAACAGAATGAAGAGCTTGCCCTGGTCAACAATATTTATTAGTGTTTGGGTTGGGAGAGCACTGTGACTGTTCTTGTGCAGTAAGTGAGTGAAAGGGAGGAGCACTCCCCGGCTCTTTCTTTTGATGTAGTAACTTGATTTGCGAGCCACAGCGATTGGAGTGAAATCACGCATCTTTTGTGACAAAGTGTTTCTCGCCTGGAAGGGAACACAAAGAGCTTTTTGCCGTTCTTAAGAGTGTGTGAGAGTGAGGGAGGTTTTCGTCAAGCCCTGAATTAAAATATGCCCCATTCAAGGTCACACACCTGGCATGTACAGGCGGTTTGGATGATCTGATCACAAGCAGACAGCCCTATGTGCATCACTTCCCACCTGTTATTAGAAAACATCTCCACGCCTCTCCAGTGACCACTTGTGATCGGATTTTACTTTACCATATGCAAATCAACAAGTGCATTACTTATGAGACCATTCTAAAGTCAAATATATAGGTGTGTGTGTGTTAGTACATTGCGTGTACAGCTATTCCTGTTTTCTTACAGTCATTAGGCTATACCAGTTTTGTCTACATGATACTGTTTTTATAATGATGATAGTATTTTCTTTTTATGAATGACTTGAAGGCTACAGGCTTGTAGGCACTGTTGTTTTTAGAGTGTTCAAATATTTTTAGGGGATTGTGTGTTGAAGTAAATTGAATATATTGTGCAATTTTAGTTTTTTTGACGTGCTAAAGAAATGGGTATCGAGAATTGTATTGGTATCAACTAGAACATGTTTGGTATCGGGACATCCCTGTAGGCAGAGCTGTCCACTTGTTATCGGAT
The DNA here is from genome assembly GCF_963576545.1 of Limanda limanda. Lineage (NCBI taxonomy): Eukaryota > Metazoa > Chordata > Actinopteri > Pleuronectiformes > Pleuronectidae > Limanda > Limanda limanda. The sequence goes on from NC_083651.1 coordinate 13,675,082, forward strand.
CAGCCCTAAACATCCACAGACCCACATGCCAACATGCCAACAAGTCAACACTTACATCTGTGTTTTTGCCACTTCTCAACCTGACGTCAGTCTGCAGTCTGTCTACCCTTAGGTACAATGATTACACCTCATCCCTCATCTCTGAACGTCACTACCAGCATTCACATTCCCTCCAAACATGCGCACACAAATGCGTGTGCATGGCACACAGTGGTTGTTGTTCATTGTTCATTCATTCATGTGGCGGGTTTCATGTTCGGCTTGATACAACATCATTTTTCAGCCCACTTTCTCCTTTCCTGCCATTCCCTGAGGGACTCATCGACCACAAGCCCACAACTCTGATTGTGCAACACACTGGCTTCTTTCAGACCGAAGGTACTGCCTCTCGGAGCACATTTCAGCCTCCTTGCGTCACCAGCAGACACTGAACCGCTCTTCTCGAACTAATTGTTATTGTTGCTTCACAAAGTTGTAAAATCCCAGTACTCTACATTTAGCAGGTCTTGTAGTTGTCCTGTTAAAACAGCTGTATTCTGTTTATGAGTAAGACTAATGTTCAGTGTTATGAGGAGTAATGTGAAGGGGTGGGTATGCAAGCATGCCGCACCAACACGGATTGCTTAACATGAGGACAAAATTCACACATCTTCAGTTTGAGGTGCACTACGTGAGAAATTCAGTAAAAATATAACATAAAAAATCCCCATTAATGAACAGGCTGGTTTCATGTGATTTGCATCAGTAAAACGAGCAATTAAAATTTTCTTTTGACTAACATCTACTTAATCGTTGTTGTACATGTGGTACAGTACCAATTAGCAGATGCTTAAACAAAGACTAGCTCTATTGCTCTGAGCAGTAATTAATTAAATAAGTATAAGACAGAAAAGAAAACTTGGTTCTCCAGACAATTGGTCAGTTGAAGGCTTGTTCAGTTGCAGCTATTTTTAACATATTTTTTATTTTTTAGTATATGCTTAATGGATATCATATGTAGCACTGGGAAAAAGTCAGTGCAATGTCGTCAGGTCACTAATTTATTCGACAAAGAGACAACCAGATGTACAACTGCTGGTAACTTAGTGTCCCATCACCTGACCTGAACTGTGGGAGAAGACGTGTATGAAAGAACGGTTCTTACCCTCAGCTGGACGGCCACTGTGATTGGCCCACATCGCTCCAGCCTCTGGAGGAAGGAGCTTGAGCCTTTCTTCTTTAAGACCTGACAATGGAAGTAGATAATAGGAAGAAAAAATATAATGTGCATCTTACTACAAGTTTCATGTGAAGATCATAAAACTAGTCTGTGTGCTGTTATTTGGGGGACTTTTTTCTTTTTCAAATATCTCAGGACAGATGCTAATCTCCATGCTGCACAGGTTATTAATTCCCATAAGCTATAATTGTGATATTGGACTATATAAATAAAATTGACTTGATTTATACCATCTCATTGCCTTATGTTACTGTAATAGGTGCAGGGGCAGAACAAAAAGGTGAAAGAGGTATATGTATTTTGGAGATGTCTATTGAGTAGGTCAGGAACGATACTAGTCTAAATCCACGGTTCGGCTCAGACCTCAAAATATTTTTGTGAGAGGGGGTGTCGTGGGTGAGTAACAAAAAGCATGGGTGGGATTTTATAAACATCAACATTTGGAACAGTAGAGACAAAAACACTAAAGAACTGGACTTGAATTCACATAAAACTTACATTAAAGGAGATCAAATATATGGAGAGGCTCAGAGATGGGAAGGATAGACTAACGGAGACTCAACATATAATCAACATGATGATGTTACCAGCTTTTCTGATTAAACGTCATGAGAGAAGGGAACAATGACACTGGTGCTCTTATTGTTTGCATGTGTCTGCATGCTTGTGTATTTTCTATTTCTCCGATTCCCAAAAGTGAATATATAGCAAAGTAGTGGGAAGTATCTAAAATTAGACTGTTTTTTTTCTCCCCAGAATACTATCCCTGCTTTTTCCACTCATCGGCATAATAGTCAGTTTCCAGTTGAAACAGAAATATACTTTGTGATTGTGTCACTTTCAGAAAGACTTTGTTCCCTGAAGCAATTCCCCAACTTTTACCCTAGTTTTAAATGGCAGTGAGCAAGTATGAGACTCAAAAATGATAACAAATATATATATATATGATAAAATATAAGTCTTGATGCTCTTGTATTCCATGTAGCCACAGGGACAGATTAACAAATCAGTGTAGCACCAGGCTCATTACACTGTGAGCAGTAAACTGTACCTTGGTAAGGTCATGGTACCGCCGAGGCTGCTGGGGGACAGAGTTGGCAGTGAAAAGGGAGGCTGATGGCATCCTGTGGAGCAACAGGGCAGCTTTAGGCCCCCTCAGTCCCATGCGGCCCAGAGAGGCTGGCACCAGCGACCCGGTCTGAGTCAGTTTGGACTGGAAGAGCTGCTGCAATAACACACTCTCACTAGCTGCCGGGCACAAAGCACATAGAGAGAGGAAAATAAGGGAGGCAAATACAAGCGAGAAGAGGCAACAGCATTGGTGGAAATAAGGGGGTGGAGGAGAGAAAAAGGACAGATGGGATGAAGAGAGAGACAAGGAAAGACAGAAAGAAAGAAAGACAGAAAGTAAGAAAGAGGAGGAAGGGAAGAGGCTGGCGGGACATATAAAGTTAAGCACCACATAAACAATCAGTCAGGCAACGAGAGGGGGTGGACTACGCCACTCGACAACACGTGGACTGGTCCACAACAACAATGAGCTCATTCAGAAAGGCAAACAACATGTGTGTGAATGTGGGCGTGTGAAAGGCATGCTGAGGAAGAGAGACAGAGAGAGAGAAAGAGAGGAGGAAAGGATGAGAGGTAGGCGTACTGAGCAAGTAAAACAAACATAAGTTGGACACATTTAAGGACTTAATTACACACAGCTCGAAGAACAACTGTCTATTAATTTAAAGCAATCATCTGCACCATCTGAATATTGACTTAAACTCAAAGTAGGAAGGAGGGGATGGAGGAGTGGATGGATAAGAAGAAACCACATTGTGTGTCTCAGCGTGCACGGATGAAAGGCAGAGAGGCATCTCCCCAGTCAGACGGAGGGATAACGGCCAAGTGTGAGTGAAGGGCGAGCTTTGAGAAGATTAGCCTCATCATGGAAATTATTGCAATTTGGCTGCTGGACGCAAGACTCGCCTGGCAGTAACACAACGGCTGCCTGTGTCGCGCTAACCACAACACCCCACATCTGGCACCTTCTATAGACAATATATACACAGACACACAAAGAGTGGTTTTGTGTGTTGCTAGTTTGCACAAGAGTGCATCTTTGTGCTGGAGTGTGCTCTGACGCCACAATGTGCTTACATGTGTGTTATTAATTGGGTACTTACACTTCATCGTAAACAAGAGATTCTGAGGAAGGAGGTCTTTGTTTCTTGTGATTGATCCCGTGAGATCATATGAAATCTGGTGGAAAAACAGATTAATGGACATTCTCATTAAATACTCATGCAGTGCATTTACTCTTATATGGAACATAAAATATACCCATCAATTTATAATTTACACTAATCCATATCGTTGTGAAAGCACCAATTAGAATTTCTATCTACTGCAAGATGTGGTAGTTCAAAAATGTTTTGTGGAAAACGTCTACAATATCTTCTAGTAGGAGGGTTATTTGGTAGCAAAAACAGTTAATTGTGATATAGTTTGCATCTAAAGCCACTTTTCCACTGGTCATGAAACCTAATAACACCAGCTAACATCTGGCTTTTGTCTGCTATGAAGATGGATACAATCATCATTCACTCCTGGTGACTCAAACTCTGCAGCAGTTTTGAGTTTTTTAATCGGCTCCGGCTCCAATCAGCACCTATGGAAATCTGACACCTGGGGACGCGCGATAATTACGTCTTCTTCTTCTACTTTCATATGGCAGTCTAGACGCTGCACTTTTTCTATACAACGTCATGAAGTACATTGATCTTGTGGGCGTGTATGTGAATGCATAAATATCCATGAACCTTTGTGTGGGTATTGTACATCTTGGGAGGAATGTGGACAAATTTAGTTTTTTCTTTATATCGTGCAAAATGCAACACTGGCAAAACAGTGAGGTGAGAGAATTTTGAGTCGTGGTGGCTTTACCAGAAATAGAAAAACCTGCATATACTCGCTAATTTTGGTGTAAAAGACACATTGTATTGCCTATAACTACATACATGCATGAGTGTAACACAGACAGACCTGTCCAGCGTAGTGGCTGACAATGAAGGCCGGGCCCTGATCTTGAGGTGGGGGGTTTCCATTGCCATCCTTGGTGGTGAGAGAAAGGCCGTGAATGGGATTGGAGTCCAGCTGTGTGGAAAGCCTCTTATACAGGGTCTGCTCTACTGGCCGCGGGCTCTGGCTCTCCTCATCCAGCACACACAGAAGTCCCTGAGGTCTCTGGAAGAGGAACAAACAAATGCTCAAATGATAAATATGTCGTTCTCAGAATATTTTCATTGATACTTTTAGTGTCCCTCTGACATCAAACTGCCTCAGTCATATTAGTTAAAATGTTAAAATTGTTAAAAGCATCTTAACCACGAAAGGCCAGTTATAATGAAATTTGATTTATATTTTTATTTCTTACAAAACATCTTACTTTTTGCGTAACATCTGACTTCCAAATACAATTTCAAAGCATCTTAACCACAAAAGGCCAGTTATAATCCAATTTGATATATATTTTTATTTCTTACAAAACATCTTCATTTTTTCTTAACATCTGACTTCCAAATACAATTTCAATCAGGAAAAAAGGAAAAAGAGAAATTTGCTGAAAATATTCCCAGAAAAAGAGAAAAGAAAAGATTTAAAAAAGGCCCAAACTAAACCCTTTTTTATTAAGTGAGGGAATTTACTGTGAATTGAAGTTGCCCATGTGATTTGTAAACTTTTTTCAAAGCTCTGGGTGGAATCAAAATGTCAAGTTACATTGTTAAAGACCAGACTGGCCTGGACTGGTCCAAACCAGGAACATACAGTACCTGAAGAAAGAAGTCCAGAACGGCTGACTGGTTGCTGTGGGAGCATGGGGTCTCCATGGCGATGCCCTCCTGCAGACACTCAGCCTGCTCCTGCTGGAATAGCACCTCAGAGACGTACTGCCTCAGCCGCTCATTGGTCATGTTCACACACAGCTGGAATGCACATAACACACACTTAAGTCGCACGCACATCGACCTGTAAACACACTCTTCAATGTACACTGTGAAGTTCCTCAGGGACACGCGGCTGAATGTTTGTTTATAAAGCAAACAAACGCATGAATACCTTCTCAAACAGAACCTGCTGTGGCACCAACAGGGAAGTCAATGGGGCATAAATGGACTGCCTGACAACACACCTGACCCAGAAATCATGAGAACTGTTTACAGGGACATCTCCTGCATGGGGCCCACAGCAATAGGCGCCCCTCTGTACGGCTGTAGCCCACAATAACATGGAGCGTCTTCCTGCTGAGACATATGAACTCTTCCTCACCCGGCAGTCAACCAACCACAGCACAGGGAGGAGTCAATCAAATGGGGTTTTGTCTGATGTGTGTGCTTGTCACACTTGTGGTTTAGTGAGCTGAACCCTTTTTCAACCCAGGATCTCGTGCATGTTTCCTTTGTTCACTTTTCACATCTAAAATGAAAACAAGCATAACATCCTGGCTATTGAATGCCCTGCCAACCAATCAAGTTGAGTTTGAGGGAGTATCTGACATCGTATGTGTATAAATTATTATGGCCAAAATGTATGTTGCATAAAGATCAGTTCATCCTTGAGTCTAAGTGAACATTTGAACCAAGTTTAATGTCATGTGTGTTTGGACAGGTCACAGATACCTTGACCTTTGACCACTAAATTCTGAAGGTCATACTTGAGTTTATATGAATATTTGCACCAGATACAATATAATTGTTCTAAGGACAAAAAACCTGATAAATCATGCCATAAGACGTGAGGTCACATTGACCTTATATTGTAATCTTTTCCAACAAAATCAGTATTTCTGAAAGTCAGTGCAACATTTACACTGAATTTTAAGGGATTTCCTAAAGATTTGAGTGATATTTCATCCACGAGGTAAAAATGTGAGGTCATAGTGACCTTCACATGTGACCTTTGACCACCATGAATCAAATTTCATCAATGAGTCCAAGTATACCTTTGTTATAAATATGAAGAGGTTCCCCTAAGGTGTTTCTAGGATATTGGGTTTACAAGGACCCGGACATACAGACAGACAAACTGAAAACATAATGCCTCCAGCTGCAGCTGTCACATGGTGCAGATTCACCAAGCAAGACTTACAAGCCATATGGCAATAAATGAAGGAACAATAAAAATACTGATGCTGTATTCAATTGCATTGGTTAGCTTTAAGGTGACAATTACATGACTTTTTTGTTTTGGCGGTGATTGCCTCAGACCAGAACTACGACCTACATTTTGTCTCGTAGGCGGCTTGATTGAGAAGTGCTGATTTAGAGTTGTGCTGTTTTGTAATGCAGACGGCTATAGTCCTGTTTTCCTTTCATCAACGTTCGCCTATTCGTCGTCTTCAGGTTAGTCTAGTCCATTAAAGGCTCAGTCCCAGCAGGTGGTTGATTGAGTTAGCTCATTAGCAAAGTGCTGAGCAGATACAACACAGCCCTGACAAACACAGCTCTAATTAACAAGCACTAATGACCCTGATCATGCTGCGCATGTGGAGCGTGCCTGTCTATGTGTCTGCACGTGTGCGGATACATGTGTGTACAAACACGTCAGGACTTGTTTGTCACTTATGTCATATCTACTGTTAGAGGTCATCATGTTTGTTTATCCAGAGCTTACTCCTCCCGTTCTCTTCTCTTCTCCGTGGGTGGTGGCTAATGTGTGTGCTATGAGCAGGAGGATATATTAATAGGCAGCTCAGCAGCAACAACTGAGAAAATGTATGAGGGAGAAGAAGTGGGCACCGCAGCAGCCACCTGCCAGACATAGCTCCTCTGTTTTTGCTCATTTTGTTCAAACTCTTCTGTTCTCTCGTCTCTTCTCATACTTGCTCTCGCTCTCGTCGTGACCTGAAGAGAGGTTATGTAATCCATCACATCCATTTGGATTAGAGAACAGCCAGTGGTAGAGTAAGGCAGCTGACATTTAAGCGCCCGACACACACACACACACGCACAAACATCCTAGTCACAAACACTGGGAAAAGCTAAGACAAACACACAGCAGCTTTGACAAAGGCTGGGAAACGGAAAATAGGAGGCATGGAAGCTTTGAGTAGCAGGAACAAGTACTAAACTAACATCAAACTAACGTCAAATAACATCAAACAAACGTCAGATACCTCTTAGCCCTGAAGGAAGTCATCTATGATCTGACCAAACCTTGTAACGCAAACCAATGTGCATATAGACACAGTGACACAGACGTTAGACCCATGTGTCGTAGGTGTTGTCCTCATTTCTCTGCTCATCACACATAGATGAAGATGGTGTAAAAGAGCCACATTATCTACTGAATATTAGGGCTGCAACTAACGACTATTCTGATAGTCGATTAGTCACCGATTATTGAAACGATTAATCGACTAATCGGATTATGAATGACACAAATTCTCAATTGCTATTATTTAGCAAGCAGCTTTTAAATTTACCTTGAGGTTGTTCAAGGCATGTGATGACTGAAAATAAAGACAATAAAGATTGATACTTCATTAACAAAAATGTCTTTTAATAAACTTTGCTGCATATAAGGGTACTGTTGACACAAAAGCAAAGAAAAATCAAGTTTTTGTCCATTTAAAACCAAGGACAGGCAAAGTGTTAATAAAAAATATTAATTTAAATTTAAGTTTCCCTTTTTACTGTGAACCAAGAGCTGGTACTTAAAATAAATTAAAATTCAAGTATCCATTTTTCGTGTTAACAGAAAAGGACAGGGAAAATAACATTAATAAAAACATCAACAAACGAAACTACAGTCTTCTTCAGACTAAATCATTGTGATTAAAAAAAGACGTTTGTCAGGCAATAGGATAATATTTCACTTTTAAACTCGTTAAAAAAAAGTTTAAACCATATTTTTGTAATGGATGCTAGAATCCTGCGCGCAGGTATAAACGTGTAAATCGGCCTTAACATCTGACAGAGGCGAGTCCGCATCGTCTCCGTTACGATGTCACACGTGCCTCCTCCTCACACGCGCGTGTCCTGCTTCCATGGAGAGCAGGTCCGCCGCAACAAATACTGCAGGTAGATTTTTTCGAACTTTTTACTTCCTGGTGCGCGACGGCGCGCGGCAGCGGACGCCGATATAGGTCCATGTCAGCTACTTCCATCAGCACCTCCGGTAAAACGCCGTTTAGTTCCGCTGCGCGGCACGAGAAACACGCGCTATGACGTAACCAACGAATCATCGACTAGTAAATTTGTCGGCGACTATTTTGGTCATCGATTTTTGTCGACGACGTCGACTAATCGTTGCACCCCTACTGAATATACTTAGTAATCAGTGAAGGTTTGGTGCTCATGCCAGGCAATTAGCCTGGTCATCAGTGACCTACACAAAATGGTCAGCAACACTTCCTAATGATAACGCAGCATCACACATTTGGTGGCGATTGCTATGGCACAACCCAAGTGCCGGGGTCAAATGGGACAATTTTAAAGACATGAAATGAACATATCAAACAATTTGATGTGCAATGGGCATATCAAGTTTTTTTATTTTTTATTTATAGGTCAGTGAGTATTAACATTATTTCTTTCTATATACTACAATTTCCTTTTTTTTCACTTAATTAATTAAAGATAGCTAGGACTGTACTCAGGGGGGGGTTGTTGGATTGGGTGCGCGCGTGCTTTACCGCCGCTGCTACAGCTCCGTCGCAGGGGAAACACTGAAGCTATCTATCAAACTGAAAGGTGTCGTTTTGATTTGGCATTCACTCCAGCTTGCCAAAGATCATGTATCCACACATACAAGTACTTTAGCTATAATAGGTTTGGGATAAAGGTATTGTGCAAAAGGTGTCTGAATCATTTGACCAATCAGAAGCACGCAAGCACGTACACAGCGGTCGTACATTGGAATAGTCTATTAACAGTGGGTGCTTTATGAGCAAATGACTGATTTACAGTGATAACAGGTGAGCAGCATAGAGCTGCACACACTGTACTCAGAACATGATGCAATATAATTACACTGATATATTGACAACAAGCAGTGGTGACATGCTGCTCCGTTTGTACACGGTGTGCAGAGGCACACTTAATTAATTGCACAACAGGTACACAAACATACCAGAGGTGCAGAAGAGGACAAGTGATTAAATTCCCATTCCAAAAATCGATTTCTGTACATTAGACAAGATCATTGCCTCTCCTCACTTAATACAGTAGCTCTGCATTGTTCAGTCACATGTAGCTGCCACAGGATGCAATGGAGAAAGAAAAATACACAAACTTGTCTGATCTTTGCTGAATATACGATCTAATAATCTCTCCTAGAAGAAAGAGCCACTGGTGTGGTACTTTCATGTAACGTACAGAGAACTATTACACAATGGATTTTCTCGTGTTTTTAGACACTCACACACAGCTGTGTGTTACTCCATGTTGTCACACACAGGCAGTCATTGTATCAACTATCAGTTCAACCGAGGACATCTGAAAACCACGCCACAGACAGCCAGAGACCTCACCTCATTCATTACAATTATATACTTAAATTATTGGGCTAAAACAGACTGCGGCCCCAAATATTTTAACAATTTGATTACGATCTGTTTGAAAATTACAATAGCACATACTATTCATGGAGATATTTATAGGTCTGGATGGCCTTCCAGGCCAATTATATTATTCAAGGAATGTCATAAATGCATTAGGTTTTATTAGGAGAAATCAGTCAGCTTGGGGAAAACAGAAACACGTGCTCTCTTTGGGGGAAGGGGTGACCAATATCAATAAAAGTAAGCATGTCTCACCTGCTCAAATCCATTCCTCTGAAATTCTTCAAACCCAAATATGTCCAAGATCCCAATTTCCAGGGCAGGATCGCTGGAAGAAATAAATGGATAAAAAAGATATTTAGATGACACAACTTTTATTACATCACAACTTCGCTGCTTGCTTGTTTGTTTTATCGCATCAAGAATGATCATGCCCGAGTACAGTGTAGTGTGTGTTTGAGCATCTGAAGGAGATGTGCTATAACTTATGTGTTTATCACTTTCTATGGTTGGTGTGTAAACAAGGACAAACACATTCCAGAAGAAGTGGCTTGTTTTTTTTTGAAGATGAGATAAGACCTCCCAACATCAACAAAACCAAGGATCCTATGGCCTCCACCTGGGTGTGTGTGCGTGTTTGAGACCTCCACATAAACCTTGGTTGTGTCCTCCACCTCTGCACTGTTATTCCATTTCAGTGTACAAACTTATTTGTGTGTGTCATGCAATGTAAACTATTAGGAACCTCCACTCTAAATATATGTGTCAAGTTACAACATCAGTTTCGACACCACAAAAGCTCTGACTGAGTTAGTGCTTGTGTGTGATGACAGATAAACTTCATTAGTGGTGTTTGTGAAACACAACACACTCAAGAGTTTTACCCAATGTGGTCATTCTGTCCCTGAAGGTCGTGGTTGATACTGTTGACCAGATAGCTGAAGAGGCGTCCATAGATGGCCTTGGCAAGTTGGTCTCTGTACTGTTCTGACATCTCTACAGTGTGGCGGCGAGTGATCACATCACCTGACACAAAGAGGAGATAGGAACATAAAAGTGTTAGCATCTGACAATTTGTTTTTTTTAAGGTTTTTGATCATTTCCATTGCAGCCAAGTGTTGTTTTCTGCTGCAAAAGACATATTCTTGCTAAAGATTGTATGAGAGACTGAGAGCTTATCATATTTATTTTGTTATCTGCATCTATGTTGGTGATAGTTTCAGTTGAAAGCATGAAATATATTTCTGACATAATTTATAAATATCTCACAAGTCCACCAGAGAGCTCTGTTGTTTATATATTATGTGATGAAAAACAAAAAAAAAATATATATATACACACACACACAAACATACAAACATAGTCATTGCCAGATGCCGCACTCGAACCAGCATCTCAGACCAAACAAATGCTTCATGGGCCACACTTTACACCTCTCTACAGAAAGGTAGTGTCTATACAGTGTTCTGGGTGTTGCAAAACCCAGAACGCAGCGTCTAAACACACAACCAGAAGCCTAACTGATTAAATTGACCCTGTATATAGAAGAGACAACAAAAACCATTGCAGATAAATCAAAAACACAAAGGATCAGCCATGTCTTATTCTTGAGACGCTGTGATCCGTCACCATGTATTTTTAAAACAAATGTCGCGGCTGTGCTCGATGCTGCAGAGGACATAAACACTGAAAACTCCTGCTGTTGAACTCTAAACACTGTGGCTACACCTTATTTTTGTCTATAGGTTAGAGGAAATACTGGCCCAGTATTGGGAAAGTGCGTGTGTATAGAAGTGTTCCCTCCTCACCAAGGTTACGTTTACGCAGAAAGGCAGCTTATAAAACAGGTGACTGTCTGGTGTTTAGCTCATGCTGGTAAGCTGCCAAATACCGTAGTACTCCAAGGGAGAGAGAGCAGGAGGAGCTATGAAGAGGTAAACAAGACGAGATAATGTGATGCACACCTCCCTCCTCCTCCTCCTCCTCCTCCTCCTCACCTACACACTGAAGATATGGCCCCAGCTGTGTTCGGGTCACTGTCCCCTTTCCACAAGCTGTAGGTCAGAATGGATCCCAGAGTGCAGCACACTCTAAGCGATCACACACGGTGGCAAGCAGGTAGATAGCATTGCTAGCCACGTTAGCATTGCTGTGTTGTGCAGTTTTTAGCCCACAGACTTTATAAACACAACATGTAGCTGTGGTGTTTGTGGCTTAACAGCAACGTGGTGATAGGTGTGTTTATTTTGTTTTTTGTGCTCTGACAGGTGAAAATAAGGGTGTCCACCCAGCTGTCATGTTTACGTCAGTGCTAACCTGAGCAGGGGGGCATCTCGCTTTTCAGTTTGTGCTTGAACTGGATACCAACCTCCAAAAAACAGAAGCAGGGATCACAACACACACAGAGGGAGTGTTACTACATTCTCTCCTCAAGATGCTAATACTCTACTATATCTTTATGGCTGCGGTATTATTTGTTAAAAAACCTGGTGTATATACCCTTTAAGAGTCATCCTGATGATCTTGAAGTCTCTGATTATATTTCTCATTATGTCTTTGCAGTCAAAAACACAGGAAGGGCCAAGTGATGGTGGAAGCTGGTGAGGCCTTACCTTTAAAGTACTGGACATCAGATGTGAGGGCGGTGCTTAGGTCGTTGGAGGACACCTGCAACAATCCAGCAACTGTGGCGAGACAGACAAAGAGAGATAATGGCAGAGTAAATGACACTGACACGATGACAGGATGAAACCGAGCATCAGGGACGTGGTGCTGATGCCATCCCGGAACACAATCAGGTCTGTGCAGCTCTGACAGTGAAATCAGCTGAGTGCTACGACGGCTCACGCCTGTTTAATCTATCGGCAGAGCTGGAAGCAGTTAGTCATCAATGGATTTCTGAGCAGAGCCCATAAACAAGCAGCGGGAGGTGACAGCAACCCAGAAACCCCTTTGCTGATATCACTAGCCTCAACATCGCATCACCCTGACAACGCCTGGCTCTCTCCCGTTCGGGCGCTGATGTCATTTGTTTACCATCTCAGGAAAGGTCAGGGGTCAGAGGCTCCTCATGTGGTGGCTATAGAATTAAAGAGCCAGACAGAGAGAAATCACTGTCCCAATAGCGAAAGAGTGCATGGAGTGTTCTGTCCTCACCAAGGTTACGTTTTGGCAGAAAGGCAGCTTATAAAACAGGTGACTGTCTGGTATTTAGCTCATGCTGGTTAGCTGCCAAGCAGAGAAACAGCGAGAGGAGGAGCTATGAGGATGCACCCCTCCTCCCCACCACCTCCACTTAGACTGGAAATGTGGCCTCAGTTGTGACCAGGGCACTGACCTCTCTCCAACAGCTGCAGGTCAGAAGGGAAGGCTGTATCGGCTTCTGTCAATGCGGTGAAACGTATGTCCCCAATATGGAGCAGAGCGGAAAGCAGCGTAAACACTGAGTCAACCTCCTAACAGAGAGAAAGGGACACAGAGACAGAGAGAGAGGAGGACGTTAGAGTACAATAATAGCTTACTTTGGAAACTGGCAAAATTTTGGTGCAATTCATTTCAATTTTTTTTACCATTTAATATTTAATACCAATTTATACAATGGAATATTAAGGCCACTTAAAGATGAAAAAAAATAGATTTTGCAACGTGTGATGTTAAATCACAAAATTATTCTCGAAATCTCAGAATAAATTATCTTCATACGGCCCCTAATGCGCCTTTGGTACTTTGCACCACATGGCATTATTCAGATTCGTATTAATACCAACAGATCTAATGAGACCAAAAAACTAAATTCCACTTGAAAAAAACATAACTAAACTTTTCCTTGCATTACCGTGACCTTTTGACTTTATTTTGAACCAATTCCACATGGAAAATACTCATTTGAGAGTAAATGTGTGATTATCCTGAACTCAAAATAGTCCCAAGGAGATGAAGTTTACTATTGCCTTAATGGTGTTTTCTAAAAACCTACGCTGCCCAACTGTTATCGAACATTTCTTTAAAAATAGAAGAAATCCTATGTTTTTTAAGCCTATTTCCATTTTCAGTAGGAATAAATGGACATGGGACTGAGAGTGATAGACGACCGTAGTGATTGACTGACATAAGCATTGTTTGTTTGGAATTTTGATGGGATTACTTGACAATAACAGAAATAAAGAATAACCGGCATTATTGTTCCATGTAATACAAAATTCTAAATGAATGTGAATCTAACACTAGCACATCAACCCTCTTCCCTCCATTCACACTTCCCACTCTCCCTTCCTCTGTGCCCTTGAGTAAAGGACGCTTAATGGAATACCCCATTACCCACTGCTCTGAGAGGGGGATGTTTGAGTTTGCGGGTGTGTGTGTGTGCATGTGAGTGCATGTGAGTGTATGTGAGTGTATGTGAATATGTCTGCGTGTGCACTCTCTCAAGGCCGGATATTGGAGCTGATATCTGGGAGATAAACACAAGCATTAGTCTCTGTCTGACACTCTATCCAGAGATAGACCCCCCCCTTCCTGTTAGGGAGGAGAAGAAAGGAAACGAGGCAGAGAAAAGGAACGATAGGGAGCACTAATGACGATTGACCTTTGGGTCTGGACTGGGAGTCGTCCCCTGATGAGAGCTTAGACATAGACCAATGGGTGCCATTGTCATTGGGTCCACCACTTGCACTTCCACTCCCCCACTCCTTCTTCTGCCCCTTGGTCTCTCTCTCTCTCTCCCTCTCGCTCTTATAGAGTGGACGCTAGTGCCCTCTGATAATAACACCATCTACCACTCTACTCCTCTGTCCCTTGCTTGCCTGCGTGTATTGACTGCTGCTGGATTAAAAGGTGAGATAGTGGTCACTCACTGCTGACAGATGCTGACTGGAAATCTAAGAATAGAACCTGATAATGAGCTGGGAACAAAGCTGGTCGGGTATAGGACAGACTGTGCTATCCTGGCCCACTACATGCACACTATATGCACAAATCAGTGTCCTGTCCTCTGCATTTGGTCACTAATTTTAGAGGACCCTTATAGATAGTTATAACACATGATTAGTTACATCAGGATCTGAATTCCAAGAAATCCCCCTATCTGTGGCAACTAAGTTTTAAAAGAAGAAGCCTATCTCATTTTAAATGCTTCTTGTGTCTGACATGTTAGGACACAATGTAGTGTCCATTTTGTACCCTGCCATATCCATATCGTTTTGGAGGGTTTGATTACTGGGATTGTAACAGTTTGGCCATTACATTTGAAATATTTGACATTACAAATTGTCAAAAACGTACAAATTAAGAAGTTGTTTGTGCAGCAAAATATGGGGTGAAAACTCATCAGTGACAACATAATTGGATATCTCAGAATATCTTATTTTAACACTTAAATTATCCCAGTCCCAATAGTGTTTGAATAAAGATGCTCAACACAAGGTGTATGCAGTGCAAATTGATACCTGCTTGTTGAAGCCCAGGGCTCGCAGGGCTTGTATGACTGCTGCGAAGCGTTCCCTGCTCTGGGTCGAGGCTTTAGCTACTGGAGGGCTCTCCCCTGGAAATCCCCCACTAAGATACCTGAAGTAAAGACAGAAAGCTGAGGCAACAGGGACCAAGACTTCAAACAAATACAGAAGAAGCATGTGAGGCCTTGTGCTAAGGTGAGTTAAAAATGACGAGTGCACAGATTTGACAGAAGAGAACTACAACCAAAAGATTTATGATATATATTTGTGCAGGAATATATTTAGTCTCAGTCGTACTGTGGAGAGGAGAAGAATATTATTAATCTGCAGGACTAGATTACACAAACAGAGCAAAGATATACGGACACAGAATAGATTGGTATGATGCCAGAGGGTCTACTGCGCCTAAATAAGGACATAAACACACACAAGACACACAAGGCTGACCATTCATAGATGCATAAAGAGAAATTGATTAAAAAGTACATTGACTGTATGTGTGCATCCAATGTACCTTTCACACTCTCCTTGATGCTATCAAATATGAGGGTATTAAATTGGACTCTGGAGCTTCTGCTCATCATTTCAGAAGTGAGGTTTCTGATTATTTTTACAGTCCAAACACATGATTAAACTGAGGGGCTCCTGATGAC
Source organism: Limanda limanda (assembly GCF_963576545.1). Taxonomy (NCBI): domain Eukaryota; kingdom Metazoa; phylum Chordata; class Actinopteri; order Pleuronectiformes; family Pleuronectidae; genus Limanda; species Limanda limanda. Next base: position 13,690,955 of record NC_083651.1, read on the forward strand.
AAAATGACCAGCTATAACCAATACACTCCTTTCATTAATGATTTTAGGAACTAGTGACATGCATGTGGCACCTGACAGCAACATACCTATGAGCCAGGACATTGTTGAGGTAAAGTGTGCTCTTCTCCTCAGGTGACAGGCCTTCAGCCATCAGATAGAAGATGTTGAAGTTGTGCTGGTTTGGAGCCGGTTGGACCAGACGAGACCTCTCCAACATGTACGTGTACACACGGGCTTTAACAATAAGAAGCAGACTTTAATAACAGAAGGTGCAAATACAAGTTTTCAGCAGTGTTAATTATAATTGTCAGCTCTGAACATTACATTTGTGTCCACTGTTCAACAGCAAGTGCTCGCTGATCAAATTCACTGAGGTAATTTAAGGTCAGCATGGTTGTAAAAATGGAACACTGGTACAAAACATAAGACTGTGCTTCCCCCTGTTGGTGAAAACAAAGCATTGCACCTAAAACTAAAACTACACTTTAACTCTATCTGAGCCTCAGTAACACTATGAATGTTTTATGGTTTATTTTCACAGCCACAGCACTATTATCATAAAGTTAGGGATCCTCAGTCATCTACAGAAACTGTGGACTTTCTGTAAATAAAAATCAAAACAAAACTAGGATGTAGTTTTGAGAATTAATTACAATGTTGGGACACATCAACTTTCCGTCCTTCTCTATGTCTCTCATGTGGAATAAAAATCATTCTAAAGTGGCTTCAGGGAGAATCTAGACTGCTTTACCTTTTGCACACTTTATTTTGTTGTTCATTGTACTACCAGATGGTTGAAAATGCCACTTTGATCATTTGCAAGTGAAGACATGTTTTTAGAAACTTACAAATCAGAATGAAAATAATAATTCAGACCCTTCATGCAGGACTTTGTAGATTTTCTTTTGGTAACATTAACAGTTTAAGGTATTTTAAGTATAATTCTTCAACTTTTGAACACCTGGTTTTGTGCAGGTTATCCCACTTTCCCTTGCACATTCTTTTATGGTGTCTGACCTGCCATCTTCAGGTCTCTCCTCAAATCTTGATCTATAGTGTGTAAATCTGGGATTTGGTTTGACCACTCAAGGACTGTCACACTTGTCCCAAAGCCACTCCTCCATGGTCTTGGCTTTAGCTTCATGTTGTTGTCATGCTGAACGGGAAAATGTTTCCTCAGGCTCAGGTCGTCGGCACATTTTGGCCTCATTCTTTCACTCATTTCTAACCAGTCTTGTTGTTTCCGCTGCTCAGAATTACCCGTTAGCATGATGCTGCAACCACCATGCTTCACCACAGAAATCGCTGGGTAATGAGGAGTTACATTTTTATCTCGTCGTACACCCGAGAATCTGTCTCCTACGACTCTCAAAGTCACTTGAATAGCGTTTGTAAAAAGAAATAAAAACATATATTTGATTTGGCATAACAGATTATTGAGTGTAAATTGATTGGCAATCGTATATACTTTAATCTAGAAACACTAAAATGTGCAATAAGTAAAGGATTCAGAGCACTTTCTGGTAAGCCACTGAACATGCTTGTAACTAGTTCACTGCTGCAGGGACAGAAATGTAGTTTACCTCTGAGCGGTGTCCTCCTCTTGTCACAGTATTGAATGGTCAACAACTTTATAAAGCGGCTTGAGCTGATGTTCCTCTGGGTTTTTGCATGACCAAAGGCCTCCAGAATACAGTTCACCTGTGTAGTATAACAAACCAAAATAAAACTTAACAGCGGTTATTACATCTTTTAGAACAGAATAGATATGTTCTCTGTTTTTATATTAATCAATTTATCTTTAGTATCTCTTAGAAAGGTTTCTAAAGATTGAAATACATTTGTTGTACTCCCATTCCACTTTTTACCACTAGATGTCAATATGCATCCATAATCTTGGTTCTCTGTGTTAATTCTGTCCCTGGATGATCAGAGAGCAAGCTGACCCAGATATCGAAGACATAACGATGACTTCATCAGAACACAGCACTTGTGTTTCCAGGCTATAAACTGCATTTTTACCCAACTGACAGCCTGAGTGCAGAGCAGGTGAATCATGTGTTAAGCTCCACCAATGAATGCAAGAAGAGGCAGTGACAAAAGTGCTGCCCTAGATTACAGATTCGTCTTTTCTTTCTTTCCGTTTTTCAGATACAGACAGAGGAAGGACACTAAACTCTAAGCCCTTTTTGTCTCTCCAAACATTTCATGCTTATTATCTATTCTAACAAAATGAATGTAGTCGTACTTTGTTGATCTTTGCACTCCAAAATCAATTCTATCACTATTGGCTGAAAGAAAGTAGAAAAAATGACCTTCCATCTAAGAATATCTCTGAACCTTTCGCAGCAGAGAAAATTGTTCTGTCATTAAGAGCCAGCATCACAGAGATAGATATTTATAATAAAACAATCAAACAGCAGAGTTGGTCTGAGTGTTCAAATTATGTCTATGACAAATAATCAGCTATTGAGCAGTAAGGAGAAGACCACAAGCGATAGCTCATAATGTGCTGTGCTAATCCATACCTCTATTGTTCCCTTACTACAGCAACAAGGAACAGCAGAGTGCTATCTGGCTTTTTTGTATAGCAGGGGTAACATGAGGGAATGAACAATAAGCACAAAACAGGATGTAAGATTCAGCCAGTGCCTCAGTTTGAAGAGCATAAAATAATTTCACTTGTTTCCCTCAGAGGATTCATTGTGTACCACATAGCATAGAAACAAAATTAATAAACAATACAATAACATTATTTTCTAGCAAAGTCAAAGTATAGAAACAAGGTCATAACAGCATAAAGGATTCAAAACTCGTTGCCCAGGACTCTGCAGTTACATCACATGTTCTTCATCCATATAAGCCACAAGGAAAACCCGACTGAAGACTGCTTAAAGTGTCAAATAGAAGAGTATCCTACACACAGACAGGTCCGGACTTACGTGTCTCATTCTGGGATCCAGTGCAAAGCCTTTGGTGTTGGAGCGGGCTGTCAGGTGTCTCACTATGTGTTTGCATGCCTCTGATTTTCCAGACCCACTTTCACCACTAAAGATACAAAGACATACAAATTTTATTTATATTTTAGGCATTGTTACAATTCTTAATACTGAAGTGTTAATACTGCTGAGATGAGAACAGTTAAGTTGTGCCATATTGTATAAAATAATATACGCATTTTGGGGGGCTATGCTGATATAAGGTCGTAAAATAATTCTGATATATATGGCAATAATTCCCGAAAATATTATTAGCAACCCTTATGCCAAGGAGTTTTAATTAAGTCAGATAACTTCAATTAAAATCATAAACGTTATTTCTTTTGCATAAAATGTGAACCTAAATTCAAATTTTTTCTGCATTGTTTATTTGTTTATTGGGTAAAATCAAAAGTTCTATATCAGGAAATATCTGGAAACATTCCGATACTGATATATTGATTGATATCATCGGCCAACCAATATACAGTTTGGCTCTAATCTGACTCCAAATGATATTAAAGAAAGAAATAAGAAGAAAGAAGAAAGAAGAAATAACCTAGTTTATATGTGGATACGTGCATTTCACTCAAAATAAAGACACATTTTATTAAAAGCATTAAAGGAAATCAAAAATCCTGCATCTTTGTGTGTTCTACTGCTGTGTGTGTCTCAGAAGAATAGGTGTGATGCTTTAGTCATCAGGGTGTTTCCTACATGTCACCTCAGTGACATGTTTCCACCCTCCTGACATCATGCCTTCAGAGACCCTTTAAACTAAACCTCCAATATGTTTCTCTTTGCAACACTCAAACTAACGTTTCTCGGTTGACCAGCAATTTCCGCACGCTGTTACTGCCACAAATGATCAGACACTGGAGGCCTGTTTTTAATTTGGCATGGAGTGGATATTAAACCTGGCATAGGGTAACTCTACAGTACACGCTCTGACACTTACCGCCCTGCAGAGAGCTGAGACCGGCATAGTAACACAAAGCAGATGGCTTCAGAAGGTCAGAAGCCCTTGCTAATGACGGCACTGTGCTGTGGTACCCTGTTTGTCTGTGAGTATGTGTGTTGCTATATCTCTTACTAATGGCCCTGCTGAGTGCGGAGTCTACAGGCCTTTTCACTGTCTTTTCATTTAACAGTTTTTATTAGATTTCAAGGGCATTTTGTTAGCGCACGAGCCTCTGGGGATCATGGCTGCTGATTGCCTCTTTACGTGCAGGAGCTTGTGTGTATGTGTGTGTGTGTGTGTGTGTGTGTGTGTGTGAGGAGACAGAGTTAAACAGAAAGCTTGAATGGAAGAGAAATAAGAAAAGGAGTGATAAGTGCAGTTGGGAAAGAATCAAAGAAAAAAGAGTGGGTGTACGTGCAAAAGCACTGTACAGTGTCCCTGAATGCCTGTATGTGTGTATGTGATTGTGTGTTTGAGTGAGATGGATAGCCTGTGGCCAGGGCACGTTAACTCTCTGCCAGATTGGTTATAACAACTCAGCAGGAATGTCACTGGAGAGCCGGAACGGGATTTAATTGCAATCAGGGAGTTGCTTCGGTCCAGCCAAGGACAAAGAGCAAGACGCTGTGATGCTCCGAGCAAACATTCATCTCCATGTGAACACCACACACGTCTGCAGCTCGGCTCAGAGTGGGAGCTATTAACCTCTAAGGAAGCGTCTAACACGTGTGTGGACAAACCAGGGGGCAAACTGAACTAGTTAACATTTTTGTCTCAGCATCCCAAAGCACAAAGGTCAGTGTTTGCGTGTTTGAGGAAGGGGGGGGCGGGGTGTACCTTAAGATGAAACACTGCGGGCGTCTCTCCTGCAACATCATGTGGTAAGCTCTCTCTGCTGAGGAGAAGATGTGGGGGGGCAAAGAGGAGCACAGACGACCTGTGGAGCTCAGGTACAACTGACTCACCTGAGAGAGAGAGAGTAGTAGACACAGTCAATTAAGACATTGGATTACAACCTTACGTAACACGGATACAAACATGGGCTGAGTAACAGACGATTAGGTTTCAGACAAACAGTGAAACCATGCTGCGTATCACTTTACATCCCTGTGTCCTGCTCTCTCACCAAGGAGTTTGATTTGCTTCCAAAATATTGCTTTTTAAAATAGTGAAACATATTATGCACAATGTATGCCTTAAATAAGGACAGTTAAATAAGGTATGAATAAGTCCCAGCAGAGACTGTTTATCATACTGAACTGTGAGATATCTGTGCTGTTAACACCTCTGTCTCTGACCAGGCCAACAGATGTGTACAAGTGAAGGAGGATGGGCTGTCGACCACCAGACCAGAGGGGGTGACAGACGGCCAGCAGATCACACACATGTTATGACATATGCCCTCCTGAGTCTGGCTCCTCCCTGCTCCTCCACACAGCCTCTCTCTCAGTTGGGTTTAGATGCCTGGAGTGAATCCAGACACATGCAGGAATAGGACAACCAATGGGGGGGGGGCTTGGCTTCAATGTGTCATGGCAATACAAGACATCTACTCCTCCATTCACCACCTTCTGGACCCAGATGGGCACACTCCAGACTGGCATTAGTTCTGCTATTTCAAACATGACAAACCTTCTATTTAAAATAATGTGAAACATGTTACACCACACTGTACAAGATGACCAATTTGTTTAAAGAACCAGTGCCTCTTAGTCATCAACTGTCTACCCTTGCTGTTGGAAGTGTTTAATATAATGCTGTTCATCTTCAGTGATCATGTTCTCTTCATAGAGGACAGGTAGCGTAATAAACTCTATGTGACTCTGAGCGCGAGTGTGTGTGTGTGTGTGTGTGTGTGTGTGTGTGTGTGTGTCTATCTAAACTGGATCCTTCTATTTCCTGGCTGATGCAGAGTCAGCCTTATGCTGTGTATCACTGACAGGAAAGCTGCATTATTTATCAACCACAGGGTCCATTTCATCTGTTCACATCCTGCTTATTATACAGCAAACACTCCTTGACAGTATGATTTTCCATGTACAATGCAAAACCTTTTACAGTGTAAAGCAGCATAATTTAGAAAGAAATACTTAAAACCTGCAAATTCAACATTAGGTTATCTCAGCACTGCATAATACTTTAAAGCTGTGTTAAGTAAAGGTAGTTAAAATACATGCTTACCAAAGTGGAATAGATGGGCAGCTCTTTATTTGGATTGACCAGCAGAAGGATGTGTCCAATGTACGTCTGCAAAAGAGCACAAAAACACACGAGTCGTCTTTAAGTCAGAAACTGTTGAAAATAAGAAGTTCAGCCAACATTATAAAACCTGTATCTTCTGGATGTGAGGTGAGGATAAACTCCTTTCCCATTTCCAGTAGAGGATTTTACCTCTCAGTTTTTTCCTCTGGTGCGTCAAAAATGCACCAAAAACTGAGAATCTCTCCCACCACACTGTCTCGCCAAATTAAAGCATTCACTTTGATCTCTGGTTTCCATGAATGCAGATCGGTACTGGATCTTAAAAGACCCATGCCTTCTGCTGAGTCATTTGCCCCAGAGTGAGTTTCGATTGGATCCATCCCCATTGCAGATAAAAGAGTTGAGTTTAATTTTGAACATTATTCGAAATGACAGAAGTACTGTCCCACTCTTTCCTTAGCATCAGTGGTGCTGCCCATCTCTATTGCCATCACAATGGTTTACATGCAGGTCGGGAAGGGACCTCAAGTGATAACCTCCGTAATGACCTTTTTCCTAAACAAACAACAGACCTGCCCTCCCACACAGACCTACAGGCACTTTAGATAAAAATAACCCACTCGCAATTTCTAACCCTTTCCATTAAACTGCTAACACTGTTTCTTACAAAGAGTCCTGGGGGCTATTTGAAAGCTAACACTGTCCCATGGGAAAGTGCAGGCGTTGCTAACATTCTGTAACATGCTGCTCTGTCCTTAGGCCCTGGCTCAAGGTTAATGAATTCCCTCTGCTTGCAGACACAAACAGAAATACTCCCAACTTTGCAACTATTTTGTTTTCTAACTTGGTAAACTTGGGTAACCTGGAAAGCCGCTTTTTCCCACACTAACTCTTTAATTTCATGACATGCTTGTCAGTAATCCAGCCTTCATCACTGTCGTCTCTCATATCCATCCCCAGTTTCTTGCTGCTCTCCTCGGGGGTTTCGTGGAGCACTGGTCCTTCTAGCCTGGCAGAAGGCAGCAGATCACTCATCAAAGCCACGTCCCTGACCACCATGCTGGGAACATATGGAGCGTTCACTGCCTTTGTCCACTCACCGTTTCTTTTCATTTACCGGATCTCTGCTTTGTTTACCTTTTTAATAAGTTGTTACAATATTGTACAATAGATATAGAAACAAGAACGATAAGAAGGGATAATATGAAGTAACTTGAGTCATGCCATCATCAGTTTAACTGGTTGTGTTTCCTTTTATCTTTGACATAAACAGAATGGAGTATAATGCATTACTTTGTCCTGTCCACCTGCATGACCAAGGAACCAGATCAGGCGTCCTTTTCTTTCATTTCACCACTTCTTCCAAAGGGACTTTACCTCAATATAAATAAATAAAATAAAGCTGAACTGTGGTTGTTTCTTTTTTTTCAACCACCAGTCTTCTTTCTTTTAATGTCCTCCCTTTGTGTGTGTCCCCTGCTGTGCCTAACCCGAATGTCTGTCGCCCATCTGGGTTTCACATAATAACAGTCTATTACTGCCTGTTCACAAAGGAGCTCACCGGATAGCTCCATATTGATCTAGTTCCAGTCTCTATGGAGTCTGAGTCCCGATGGAAAATTATGGGCCAGACCACAGTTTTAAAGGAAAGCAGAATATGCCAGGAATATAAAAATGACCAATTGTTTGAGCTGAAGGTATTTTTCTCCTGAATATCGGTATAGATTTATCTATAAAAGTGATCCAAAATGTATTGATTTCGCAATTGTTACCAGTCTAAGTATGAGCATCTAGGCGTATGTGTATATGAGTGTGAGTACATGTGTCTGCTCATGAAAAAACCTGGTGTGCAGACTAGGGATGGTAAGATTTACCGATTTGCATCATTGCACAAGAAAAAATGTTCACAATGACATTGGCCCAATAAAACAAATAAAAAACAATATACTTTTTAGAAGGAAGTCTTAACTTGGAATCAGTAAAATCTGATTCATATGAAAACATTGATCAAAAGGCCCTATGGCTTTATCATATAAAAATGTGACCATTAATATTGAGTCTTAAAATAATTGCATTCCTGTATTGTAATACATTTTCATGCAGGAGGAAGAGCTACAACTTACACTGTAATGTAACAAATCAAAAGTTTGGCGACACCTTTCCAAGGGAAATGGACGATTCGAATCCTGTGCATCCTTAAATTGCTCAACTGTTAAATGTGTAAGATTTTGTAAAAGTGGAACTGGAGAAAAGAACAGGAGAGAAGGACTGTAGGGTCTTACATAAATTTGATCGTTGCCGAAGCGCTTCTGCATCTCATAGAGAAGGCTGCTGTCAGTCAGCTCACTGAGGGACGCCAAGTCATCATTAGGGGCCGGAGGCATCAGCTTGACCTGAAGAAAATGCAATACAAACTTTAAAACGAACATTCCATGATAAAGTGACATAAACACAAACGTAAACAAAATGTGAAATTTCTTACTTCTATAACCAACCTGGCTTATCAGTGTTCTTGTTATCTAACTGTTTATTGTGATGCAGGAGCTGAGAGAAAGTAGGTACCTGTTCCAGTTTACTGCCTCCAGAGCTAAAGGGGCCATCTAGGCAATTATCCTGGGACTGCTGTCCGCACAGTGTTCCACCTGCCTCTCTGAACATGGCAGATTTTTCAAGCAGACTGTCCCGCTTAGAGATAGAGAGGCCCAAGGGGTTCCTATATATAAAGTGGATAGTCAAGGATTTGGGAAAACCAGCAGGTAGAAGGAAAGGAGGAAGGTTTGGGGCAAAGTTGTGAATGAGAGAAAAGGGAAAAAAACTTTAGTTGCAATCTGTGTCATCACCATAAAACATCACTTGTGCCTATGAAACTGTTAACCCACATGTTCTTGACAGGTGTGGTGAGGTCGTGTGATCCCCCATCGTAGCGTTGGTCTGTGGGGGGTAGAGGAGCGGAGGGGTCCTTCAGTCTCTGCAGCCAGCTCTCCTCTGCCTTAAGAAGCATGTCAGCTATAGGCTCTGATGCAGCGTTGCCTGTTGACGGGAAAACACAGTTTAGGCTCATCAGAGTACTATTTTAATTTGAAATAAGGCACAAGACATATAGAATATAGCCTAGTGGTTAAATTAATAAAACAAGATCATTATACTATGCTGTGAAACAACCAGGAACATTTGTCTGTTCTGTTGTCGTCTGCCATGTCAACACTCACACTCACAATACGTGTGGACGAGCCAGTGCTGGTGCAGAATGAGAACCCCACTGTTGATCAATCCATCTGTGCTTAAGAGGAAGGGGGGGTAAATATCCTCCCTGTCTGTAATGAGGTCTAACAGGACACCAGGGAGGGGAATGCCTTCATCCTGTCTTTTTATTTCCTGATGACTGACAACCCCCCAGACCCCCATCTCTTGCCTTGTCTTTCTTTCGTCATGTGGCTGCAGAAAGAGAGGGGTGTGTGGTTCCATTTGGAAAGGGGTGGTGTTGTGAGTCTCTAGGGGCTTGTCTTGCATCTTGTCTAAGCCTTCATGCTGGATGGGACTATTGATTAGGCTGGAGTGAGGCAGTCGGAGAAGTGTGATGAAGACATTGGGAGAACTGGTGGGAGGCAGCTATGATAGTATAGACGGATGCTCTCCATGACGCATCTCATCACTCACACACAATTACAGTGACAATCTATAGTGGCCTGGTTCTGTTAGGGCTTGAGACAAAGGGGATTTCCACCCCTGCTAGGTCCATGTATATTAATAGGAGGACGGAAATTGGGAAAGTAATTATCAAGATCATTAGACCATGGCATAACAGGTTTTACTTCTGCAATATTCTAATTACATTTAATAAAAATATGTTGATTTACCCTATCACACCCACAGAGAGAATACGCATTGTTCTGAGAAGCTGAGGGCAGATTGTTCTCTTTAGTAAACTTACATATAGAAATGCCATCTCACACTTAAAGGTCCCGTGTGTACTGCAGTGTTTCTCTTCAAAATTCAACCTTGGGGCTGTGGCAGAATAATTATTTTTCCTGTCCACTCAGAGTCTCCAATTTCAGAATTGTAGCCTAAACTAAAAACTAAACTTTTACAGCGGAAAATGTACTGGGACATTTATGTTCTCATATAAAGCCCCTCCTGAATTTTTTTTAGACTTGCGTGCATGTCGGAAAGCTTAGGAGTCACATTTTAGTCGCATCAGATTCCTTCAGAGTGAATAAAATATGTGTGGAAATCCTGCCACTTTCCATTTTCCTTTACAGATAGTCTTAAAGAGGGGGAAAAAAACTCCACTAATCCAAAAAAGTAGATAAAGAGATAAAAACGTTATCACTGCACAAGCGGCGATTGTTTTCCAGATGACAGATGTATGTTTGCTATTTGGATATCATTATTTATTCATGTCCTTCCTGATATTTGTTGTCTACCAGTCAAAACAGGAACCTCTTAATCAGACATCCGTAAACACACATCTCCTACCAAAATGAATTGTTGCAAATTAGCTTAATTTAGCCCTCCCCTGTTAGTCTTCTATGCTTTCATTATTAAAGAAAATACAACACACACTCTTGGCCGATGTGCTACCTTTATGCCCACTAGCAAATTAATCCCACCAGTCCCTTATGATCACTGCTAACACCCACATTTAGCAAGTGCACTTGTGTATACAGGCAAGAGCAAGGAGTGAATGTTTCCATTCATTAAGAAATTAGTTTTCTTTTGGAGATAAACTCAGATGTGCAGATAGGCTCATCAGAGACTGATTATGAGCCAGTCTCATTCACTGTGCACGCTGTGTGCATGGGTATGATTGTGAGTGTATGAGCTTGTTTCATAACACCAAAGTGATTATTAATGCATTTGCAAAGGCTCAGCTCAAGTCAAAATCCATCTTTGCTTCATTACTTCCTCATCGCTAAAACACCCTCTCTCGTTTCGGCTGCAATATTTGTGTGAGTGTGTGAATGTGTTACCTGAGGGCTTGTCTTGGTTGCAGTTCAACAGAGTCGGGTTCGCCCCGTGTCTCAGGAGCTGGCTAACGATGCTTGTCTGTAAGTGATGGAAGAAACATCCGCATCCATTTTTTTCAGATCCGAGGAAAAATTCAAACATTTCCAATGCACTATTAACCAACAACTAAAAACAGTTAACAGCAGAATGTTGATGTATTTTTGAATATCATTCTTTTTAAGGTCAGAGGAGTTAAGGTGGTTAAACCTGTATTTATTGCTACAGTGCAGATGTAGATACAGTATATGAGTGTAAGAGAGACTGTCAACCTGACCTAGAATCCCCACAGGAAGCAGATAACATATACAGTGTATGACAGACATGTAAGTGTTGCCCCAGACTGAGGAGATCCTTTAACAATGGGCCCATCTTCCATCAAACATCACAGTCAAAGACCCCTGTAGTCACCCAGTCTCATTTCTGCACACGGTGACATGTGATGTCTGTCACCCCTGTCTTCTATTGTTCTGTCTCAGTTTGTCCTGGTCTCACACAGGCTACATTCTGACTTTTGCTCCTTTCCCTCTCATTACTCCTTCATTTTCTCGTCTTTTTGCTCCGCCTCTTTCACCAACCCACTTCGCCTCTGTAGATTTAGAGATGTATTGAATCCAAGAAGTGTAGTGCACAGCGTGATTTGTGAGTATTGATTTGTGATGCGTTGACATATCTGAAGGGTCTTCTACATCATTTTTTGGTATAATGTAAGATTGATGATGGCATGACTCAGGAGTTATCTCAGCAGCTCAATAAATATTAATGCAACATTTCAAATGAATTTTGTTCGTTATGGGGAGTACTTCTACTTAAAGGTTTTTTGTAGCTTTGGAGGATATTTCTCAAGTCTTCATCACGTTATCTCAGATTATCATAGCTGGGAATTGTAGGTTCCAAAGACTATAAATCAGGTTCTCTTCTGTTTTAATACTACCGTTGAAATCCCCCAAAGTTTTGGGAAGTTCAACGAAGCAAATATCAATACTCTTTCTCATTAGCCACAGAGCTGGGCAATAAATCCCAAAATTATATCAAGATAAACATTTTCATATCATTCAATACCCACAATTATCACTATCAATTAAACTTTTCTTTATAAGCAGAGAATGACAGCTGATACACAGCAAAACATCTGATACAGATCGATGTGTGTTAACTCCTCACTTACATAATCTATAAGCATAATGGCATCAGATAGTGGACTTTAGTTACATTGCCATTGCTACAAATTATATTGTCATTATAAATGATACTGTTTTATTCCCAAGCTCTAAATCACAGTTCAAACAGTTCAGGAAGAAGCAGAGTTTCTTTGTTCCACAGTAAAGTGGTAAGACATCGTTTGCAGGACGGAGGACCTTGACACAGATTCAGCAGACTGGCTGACCCATACCGACAGCTGTTCACTCATGAGTCTACAGCATCTACTTCTACTGCCCCCTTTCAGCTGCACTCACACCCTATAAATACTGACACCACGTCAGTAGCACCACAAGATCTGAACTCTTTAATGAGTCAAAGTTTACGCGGGGACCAAGAAAAGGTCATCATAACACAGGGTTTGCTGGGGTCAAAGTGACCTCTCCTAACCAAAGTAGCTGAAGCTAATGTAGATTTGTTTTGGTAAGGAACTTTGCTATATTTCCTTTAACAATATTTGTCAGATGTGAAAACCTGGGATTAACATTAAAGTGCTTTAAAATAGGTTACTGTTATACTAATCTTGTGGTTGCTCTATTGCCACAGCTTCCATGTGTACCTTTACTCTCACTCTTTGAATTAATCCGATCCCTGAAGTGTTTAATTTGAACACCCGGTCACTTCTGTTTGAAAATCCAACACAGGACTATTTAAAAAGTCTTTCCTCAGGAGACCACATCTTAAAAACCACTAACTCAAACAAGGGAAGCCAAGAGCCGGGGTCTAACTTATCTCGAGAGCGAGGAGGGAAGCTTAATTAGCTGCAGTAATAGGGTCATACATCTTCTTAAAGGGTCAGCATAGTACGTGTGCCACGCTGCAGAAGGGGTCTTTGGGTTTAACATACCGACTAGTGTGCCAGTTGCCAGCCAACAGCTTGCTTCTGCCTCATAGCAACAAATGCATTGTAATTAATGGTACAAGAGATTTACTTGGCTGAATACATGTACGCATCTTGAACCCTTAATATCCTGTGTATGTGACGTGTCATTGTCAGAGTAGTTATATGGGAAGGGTGGCAGGAGGTGGGTGTTAGGAGGACTCGTGGAGTAGTTGGTATGCAGGAGGCAAAGCACTGGCACCAGTAAAGAGTCGATGGCTGTGGTGATTTAGCACTGCAAGGGAAACCTAATCGATTCTACAATCCTCTAAACTGCCACTCTTAAGTCAAATGCACTTACATATTATAGACACTCACACACATAAACACAAGAACACACACATACACACACAGTCACACACAGTCACACACACATATATACAGATTAATTGCACAGGCACAACGTCTGAAGAGCAAGCAAGGAGCCATGAGGAAGTTATAGTGCTGTCTGTTCTACTGATTGATTATCATACGATCTACTAATAACTGGATGAAGGGATTGTGTAAGGAAAAATAAAGAAAGCAACAGATTTGTATGAATCAAACAGAGATAGGCTGTGAGGTAAGATAATGGAATAAATCATGTTTAAACACATAAAAAGATGAATGAACCAAAGGGAGTAGAGAGAATGTCTCTAAATACCAAATGAATAAATTCCTCCTCTCGGCAGCCAAGCACACAGCCCAGAAATGTAATTAAATATCCAGTTGGGTCAGCAAGTTCTGAACGTGATCACTTCCCTTCCCTCATAGTTGGACGACTTCCAAACCACCCGCCCCCATCACTCCCAACAACTCACCTCCCCCCTTCTGGAAATCAATCTCCTTCCCTCTAAGAGAGACCATTACATAGCTCATCTAAAATGCTGTAACAAATGAATATGTAGTGCCGCCGTGTGCCAACAGTTGGACTATTTCAGATCAATGGGTCCAAAAAGAGCAGTTTATCAGAGTGTGTGCAGGATATCTTGGGGCAAGCTGCATTCCATCAATACTTTTCTCGTTATTTAACTAATGACTGCAATCACATTGGATCAATACAGCTAGATGAGTTGAAATGAGGGGTCTATGCATCATTAAAGCCTAAAAACATTCTGAGCTGTGATGTACCTGTCCATATTTAGCAGCCAGGTGAAGAGGGGTCCAAAAGTTGTCGTCAGCAGGATGAGGGTCCGCTCCACTCCCCAGCAACACAGACACCACCTCTCTGTAACCACTGGCACATGCTATGTGGAGCTGTAGAGAGAGAGAGAAAACACACATTTGTAAGGAAATGTAAGCAGGCACCCATCATTAATTGGTGATATATGCATATGTTGCATCTGGCCTGAAAGAGTCAAGAGAATAGAACAAACAGAAGACAGAAGGCGAGAGAGACAAACAAGGTCAACTGAGGAATACAGGAGACCTTACTCACCAGAGTGACCCCCTCTTCGTTGGGCTGGCTGAGGCTAGCGCCTGTGGCTACAAGCTGTCTAACATCAGACAACATGGTGCTGGGTCTCTGTGTCTTCATGGCATGCATAGAGGACACATCCACACCTATGAAACACAAACAGTTAGCATGCTAATGCTTCAATATGCCCTTAGTTGTTACACAGAAAAGAATAGTTAGAAAGTTTGGGTAATACTATGATACACTATGATATATATATATATACTCTAAATAAGTTAAAAGGCACTAATTAACATGTTATGTGTCATTTAATCATTTAGTCATTTAATCTGTACAAAACACGTCAAGTTGCTTTTTTGGCTGGGGGGCAAATAAACAGGAAAAAGCAAAAACCTTCCTAACATTACACACACCCTTTTAAAAGATTCTAATGACTAACTAGATAGATGACTTTCGCAAGAATACGTTACATTGAGGAACAAGGATACCCCAGATTCTACAGAGGTAGTGCAGTGTCCGTACAACACTAACTGATCTTTAACAGGAAACCCCATCATGCAAAATACCAAAGCAACGCACATGAAGTACGAAGCCATGGATCCGATGACACTTGAATAAAAATCAGAAGGTCATCCTACCCTCAAACAGAGTCCCAATCTCTAAAGGCCACTGTAGCTTTTCTTGTGGGCCGACAGAGATATTAAAGGGCATCTCAATCAAGAGCTATGCACTGCTCCACAGTCACATTAATACCATGGACCTGATTTCAGTTGCTGTAATTGATTATCAATCAATCTTTATTTCACTGGGATGAGCTCTGGGCCACTTACTAATGGGACTTTTCCAAATAGAGTGGTTGTATCAACTAATCAATACGTTTGTCTTTGCAAACACAACTGCCTTAGGGTTCCTGAGTATTTGAGACATAAGAATGTTATTCTCTTAGGTACCAATACATGTAAAAATCAAGTATTACATGAAACATAAGCCACCAAGCAACAGCACTGAGATTAAAAAAAGCTATTGCTCTTTCGCCTCCTCTTTCCCTGATGTAGAGACACATAGACAGCATGTCTTTCCCACAACCGCACAAATTTGATGGGGATAGAGAGCATGCAACCAAGTTGCTATAGCAACAGAGGTTGAGCAGGCCTGTGTGAGTAAGAGGCCCAGCGCGGAGGGGGTGGTATCAAGAAGAGTGAAGGTATGCAGGAGGATAAATATCACCACAGGGACTGGCACACCGAAGCAGAGAAAAGTCTCAAACAAATTATGTGGTTAGCATAAGAGTGTGTGTGTGTGTGTGTCTGTGTGTGTGTGTTTGTAGGGTGGTCCAAGCTATGATGAGTTATTGTCTGTAAAGGCTCGCATTTGTCATGTGATCCTGTGAAGCCCCATGTGTGGCCAAGCACAGATGGATGTGGACCCTCCATCATTCTCTGTATCTGTCTAGCATTGTCAGCACGATTCCAGTTACCTCCTTTCTGCTTGTCTCTCTTTATTTCTCTGACACATTTCCCAACCCTCCCTCTGTCATCCTATGTCTGTGCCTCTAACACTTTTGTCTCTGTGTGACTCCAACGCTCCTCTGCCTTTAACTCTGTTATTTGCGGCTCCCCCATTGACCTTCTTCCTCCTCTGTGGGCGACAAGTGCCCAGTTTGCAATCCACCATCATTTGGTTTGTGAGTGTCCTTCACTTTTACACACACACACGAAACACCTTCATTTTTACTGCAGAAATCACATTTTCAGTACTTTTTAAGCGTAGGCAATACAAAAAATATAAACTTTTACTCATTGCATTGATTTTACTCTCTCTGATAGGGGCATAATAACACTGAAATGAGCCAAAAAATGTCGATGTACCAGCATAGTGAAATTTGTCTTTAAATGTTTCTTCTTCCTTGCAAATATGAAACAAAAAACACTGCATTTATGTTTATGTCAATGCTAGTAGTGGCTAATGTAGATATTTGCCTTAAGCTAAGATGATGAGAGGGAGTTCCGGTAAACTCTTTTCCTCTTTTTCCATTTTCAAATGTTTTGTCTTCAAAATACACCAACTGATACTCGAGTGATACCGAGATAAAGATTGTTATGACCTGTAACCGGACTTTGAGATGTAAACTTGGCAGAGATCCACTTAAAAAGAGCTCATGATAAATATTTCAATTTTAATGTACCATTTTCCTCCAGGTGTTTTCTGAGGATGTAGCTGCTCTCTGTTCCCTCGGAGGTGTAGTCCAGAGGAATGTTTCCGTTGACGTCCTGCAGCATAACATTCACTCCAGTCTTCCAGACGCAGGGTGAAAAAAAAAGAAGCAGAGAAGACAAACGCAAACTGAGTTTTAGCCGGGCTCATTCATCAGACTTGAATCAATGATAAAGTAGAAATAATTATCTTGGCTTTCCAGAGACGCATCTCTAAGAGGATACATGGAGACATTAACAGACAATACATTGAAATAAATAACTCATTAAATAACTTCAGGGGGGGCAGTGACGAGCAATGGCGTTGGTAACCATTACCTGGGACCATTGGGGGGGGACTGCATGTGTGCATGTGACAAGATTAATGTGTATTTACTCAGCAAGGACCCTGCCAAAGCATGAGATAACATGGGGGGACCTTCCCTCGGGGTCCTTTAATGACTGTTACTCTGACTACAGAACAGTCATTGTTCACAATGGTTATGATTGATTGCTTCTCTCTGGGGGAACTCTACTGCAGTTATTATTTCTTACAGAGCTTTAGCCGCAGAGCAGAATTGTGTTCATTTACTGATGTGGACTTTATCCTGTCCTTCTCATTTTTATCATCAGGCAATAAAAGTAACCTACATCCTTTAAAGGGGCAATTGTCAGCATCCAGCTGTAAATCGCATCTTGTTGTTTGACTAAACCATAAAAAACAAGCCGGGGTAACGATCGTAGCTGGACCAAGTCTGATAACATGGACAGAAGACTCTAAGTGAGGATCCTTATTGAATATTTACAGCTAATAGAATTCCAACGACCCAGTTGCAGTGCGGCAAAGAGATTTATGGCCGAGTCCTTAGGCAGCCTGAGAGCGAAGGGGTATGGAAAGCGGAAAAAAGGGAAGGAAAATGGGTTAAAATGCCAGGAGGGAGCCAGTTGAGGGATCAACACGAAAGTGGTTAACCTCAGTGCTCGAAAAACCAATCAGCAACACCACAAGGACACTGAGCCGCAAAAACCTCAAAGCAACCTTACACTGTTTGATGCAGTGGACGAGGCAACTGGATTTTGTTTTTCACTTCCACAATATGTTTTGCACATATTCAGAGGAAATATTTTATAGCCAAGAAATGCCAAGCAATTAAGGCGTGATGAAGGCAGCATACAATGCTGTCAATTTGAGTTATCAGGGAATCTTTTCTGTTGAGGTTTGCAGTTTCATTGTGCGACCATCTGCGTCTCGTCTAGAGCCGATTTCCCTCACTTACAAGGGTTTATTGGGGGTTAACAAAGAGAATTAATTAACATTAACAACTATCTGCAGCTGCTTTGTGAATATTCATGAGAAAACTGAAGACCTTATCGCAATGTGGAGCACGGCTTGAGGAGCAAGAGGAGAGGTGATGAGTGAGTCGGAGAGAGACAGCATAACATTATACCTCCTCTGCCTATCACCCCACACACACACACACACACTCCAACCTTGAATCCTCTCTGTACAACTCCTGCCAAATTTGAACCACCATTTAAGCACTTTTGATTTGTGCTTCACCCCCGAATCAAATCACCTCATAAACCTGAAGGCTCCTCTCAGGGTGCATCTGCTAATGTGAGAGCTTTTGTGCGTGCGTGTGTGTCGTGGGATAGATGTGTGCCAACCCAGACGATTCACTTCAAGGTCCAGTAAAAGTCAATAGGAGTCTGGCTGGATACAGTTGATCAGCTGACTGAAACATACATCCTGCTCTGTCACTCTCACCACTGACCAATTCCACTCGCAGCTGCACAAGAACCAGCTGGAAAAAACTCAAAATGTATTTATGGCCTCCAGAATCTCATTTTGCATTCCACCCTGGGATGTAATTTTGTGACAGCCTGATAGAAATAGATGTCATTATCCTCCAGTGACATTGTTGAACATAACAATCCACTGTGAAAATGTGCTAAATAAATGTCGAAATGTTATGCTTGCTCTCCTGAGCCTTGTTAAATACCATCTGACAATAACAGAAAACTGTGACTACAGAAATAATTAATTCAAGAGCTCCTTGCATGCCACACAAGGCTCCACCACCAACAGACAAGCATGAATTACGCCGAGGTAAGCATGATATGATGTGTAGGCAATTGATCAGGAGACATAAATCATGAGTGTGAGTTCACATGATAAGGGATGACAGATATAAACGAGTTGGTGCTGGATGCCAGCCATCCAGGATACAAGGGGGTTAACAAGTTGACTTCTGACCCAGACGCACTCTCCGCCACAATATGATGGATCCACTGTGGACGACCCAGAGATGGAAATCTGTTAACACCATGCTGCCAGTGGATCATAATGGCAATTCTTATATGCAGTGACGGCCACAGAATCAATAAAAACAACAAGCTGTGTGCGGAGAGCAGTCCCAGAGGCAGTTAGTGCTGAGCTGGACACCGTCATGGCACAGTGGACATGTACCCAACACAGAGAGTCCCCACACACATTTTTTAAAGATCAATTCTCCTTTTGATCTATTATATCTCAGATCATTTAACTTCCTGCAATCACATGTGTGTGAAGGTTCAAAATGACCTGATTTTACAGATACTGATACAGGACAATGTATTCATATCGTTTCAACAGATAAAGTGCAATTCTATAACATGTGCATCAACTTAAAAATCAGTAGTCTGTTAACAATACTTGCATTTCCTTTTCTGTATGAAAGTGTGTATTATTTGATGGTTGTTGTCTTTTTTCTGAATTGGTTTTATGCCTGTTTGTCGTTTATATTGATTACGATACTTGATATAGGGTAGGAATATATATATATATATTTATTTATTTATCTATTTATTTATTTATCAGGATATAAATGGCGTTTGGTAATAAAAGGTTATTACCAGACTATTGTCTTGTATTTCTTGCAGTAGTTGTATGTGTCTGTGAAAAATTAAAAAAATTGCATTTGCTGATAATATTTGGATCCATAAATTATTTTAAAAAGGCTGCACGTGTGTGAAACAGTTGCTTGTTTAACCATTATCATGTTTTAAGGAGCGAGGGCTACATTATCAGCAGATACACCACCCCCCACAAAAAAAAAATCTACTGGGATGAAGTGGAGTTCAGCGCTGCCAGGGGCTTGCTGGTAATCGTTTGACTTCAAACAACTCAGAGTTCAGAAGTTTTAAACTCATAATTTAAAAGAACGGAAAGTGGGTCAATCCTGCAACTACAAACCAAGACGTGTTGTAAACTTTACGAAGGAGCAGAACCTGTTTCCAGTCCATCACACTACATAAGTACATTTTCAGCTGCACAAGTTAGAAGTCATTATTTCCTCTGGCGCTACGCTATGTCCGGAAAAAAGAGGAAAGACAACCATCAGTTATTAAATAGTTGAAGTGCAGTAGTGGTTAACAATTTAAGAGATCAGAATTCTTCTTATCTTCTCCAAGAGTCCAGATATTCAACACTGTGTCAAAAACTCACTCTGGCATATACTGAAGCAAAATGAGGGCAAGTCTGTAAGTCACCCTAATCACTTACCACATGCTTTTGGGGATTTCACAAGAAATTAAATTGGAAAGAAATAATTGAGCCACTAGAATAAATAAGATCCTGTGGGCTGTGGTTTGAATAGAGGATAATTTCAGATATAACAGATGGAGATCATGAACCTCTAGTCATGTATCCTGATGCATGCACATGTATTAAATACTGGAAATGTAAATAGAGTTCCGTCTGGTTTTGTTTGATAATCACTAACTGTTTTCACACCCCAATTATATTAAACGGAGAGTGTACGGTTTTTGTGTAATTATTTACTAAGACTACACACCCTGTCATGTTGTTATTTTCTACAAGTGACAAGCCACTGTGTCTCTGCTCCTCCAGTTAATCCTGCCAGAGTCGCAGTGATGAATATTAACCACAGCTAGAGCTAGGAATAGGTTTAGGAATGGGTTTGGAAATGGACTGGGAATGAGAGTGTTTAGAAATGGCTTACTCGCTCTCCTGCTGTTTGGAGGCAGGAGATAAGAGAATTAACATTACTGCCAATCCGGACACAGCACGACAATGCACCCAGACTTCTCACCAGCCCCTCTACTTTCCCCACAAGATGAGCTTGGTAACATCTCTGTCAGCAGAAAACCACTCTGCTTCTCTGAGTAGGAACTGGAGACGGGAAATCAGGGAGGGAAAGCAGAGAGTGAGGGAAGGGGAAACAGAGTTAGAGATGGTGGAATAGGACATAATAGATTAGTATATATGTATGCAGGACTATTCCTTCCTGTGCCAATCAAAGATAAGGCTGCCACTCAAGCTGCTCTTGCGAGACCACTGTTCCATTTCTCATTAAAGCCTAAACCTGTTACCGTGTATTTAGAGGGAAGATCTCCCACTTAGCTCTGATAAGGGAGCAGCTTGAGAACAGAACAGAATGACTGTGGGCATTGGGGGGGTCTGTGGTGGAGATGGCTGTCAAAATTAATAAATAGAAGAAAAGAACCATTGCATCTCTATTGGAAATAAGTCATGACTGAAGCTATTTTTACCCTGGCAGACAAGAAGAGCCTTGGGCTCTCCTTTCAGAACCCATCGACCAAGCTGATTGGACCAGGAAAAGAAATACAAGTGTTTGTCATAACCAAAGGAAAAAACAACGCACAATTCTAGAAATTAAAGTTTTCTATTTTAATTGTCTGCTCTCCTCAAAACCAATGATGATATAGATGCCAGCACTAATATGTTATTGTATTAAAGGACATTCAAACTATCACAGTTAAAAAAATATGTTTTTTCTTAAAAACGTTATCTTGGGTCCTCACCCCCTGATCTCTTTCAACAGAGGTATGTTCTAGTTCTGTAGTGAACTCGAGGTAAAAGTTTGAAATAATCTTGATATGGATTTGTGGTCATATCGCCCAGCCCCAGTTTACTGCAAGAATTGCATTTGGCATATCTATATCACACCCTGCTCTACAAGCTGCAGTCTGCATGAATGTTTGGAGGAAATATTGCAAACTCTAAATGCACACAGTACATGGATCCACTAGTGACGTAGCCAGCACCGGCTGACAGATTCACTCTGCACCCCCTTTGCCTGGCAGCTCTTCAAACATATCCTTTCCTCACAGGAACATCTCTTTCCTGCCCTGCAGACAGGCAGCCGGCTGTCACCCAGGACCCAATCAACAGAACCAGACCGAGCAGGACTCGACCAAGCTCCAGACTGCCGTCAACCCTCCTTAGGTCTAATCAACACCAGCAGAGTGGACCCAGCCCACTGAGCGATTGGGTTGGATGTGCATACCCTCCCCTGCAGCTGGCCAGGCTCTCGTTATGGACCTAATCAGTAAAAGTGCAGCTCTTGTCAAGACGTTCTCCACAGAATGGGCTCTCTCTTTGATATCATGCAAATACCAACTATCTAAGCACTGTCATTTTCAGTGATTCAGCTGGGTCTGTAAGAGAAAAGCAAAGTCGCATTTTAGACCTTTAATAATCCAAAACCCGTCAGCAATGGAATATGCTCCACTTGGACAGAAAATTATGGATGACTAATGTGAATAGAGCCCCTGGTTCAAAGCTAATTCAAAATGTGAAGCTTGCATACCGAGCCGTTCCAAAACACTAATCCAAACACGCTTGGGATTCCAAGGATCAACAAGAAAATTAAACTAACCACATCCAAAAAGTACATTCATGCTACGACTTTGTGGTACAGTATTAGATTAGCCGCCCCAAAATACTGGATGCCCGTGTGTGCATGTGTTTCTCACCAGCAGTAGCAATAGTACGACATCCGCATGGTCACACACACACGCTACATGCAGGGCTGTCCACTGGTCCTCGTCCTGCAGGTTGACATTCAGGCCTCGATCAATCAGAAGCTCGGCCACGAAGACATTGTCGTGGCGAGCACACTGCAAAGGGAAAGGACAGTAGATTTCTTTAATATAAGTTTGCAGAAATATGTATTTTCCGATGCATTGCAAACAGTAAATAGCACACAGTGGTCCAATGCATAATAACAAATAAATGTGGAATTTATAATGTGCAGCAATTAAATTATCATATTCTTGTATTGGTACAGGGGTCCCTTGAGTGCACACATTTACAACATAAAGGCACAAAGAATGGTTAGTGGTATACCGCTGTGTGAGAAGAATGACAACCTCTCTCTTCTTGATATTACTCAGTTATTTGCAGCATAATGTCAACAAACTCTCAGCGCAAAGTAATATGTATCTTCTTTTTTTAGCATAAATACAGGAATTTCTTACATACAATGATCATTATCTGATGAGTTGTAACATACCAAGTGTAGCAAGGATCCCCCAGAAGAAATGGGACTGCTGGGATCAGCTCCTTCCTTCAGGAGACGCAACACTGCAAAGGAATAAACATCTGTATGTTAACACCTGCAGTATGTGAGAACAGACATGACACTAAGGCCACGAGAAACAGACACATACAAACAAGCATATATAGCACGCATACTGATCTGTGACACTCCCTGCCAAAACCAATATATGTGAAGTGTCCTTTAAATGTCCTTGATGCATCAGTGGAGCTAAGTGTTACTGAGGGTGTGTGTGTGTGTGTGTGTGTGTGTGCGCGTGTTAGCTCCTTGTTTCAGCAGCAGGTCACAAACCCTCTGGGTTACACAGATTCACATCACACCCTTTGAGCTCCAGTGAGCCACACAACCTGCTCACACACTGACACGGGTCTACTGAAGAAAACACAGAGTAATAAGCGATTCAAGATCACAGTGATTATACCAAACCACAGACAGATTGTTTAATACAACATGTATGAAAAATACAGCTGGAGACAGGGGGAGAAGGAGAAAGTGAGTGTACTGGAGTGTTTGACAGATAAATAGAGTGGGCTGGACAGAAGGAGGGAGGTGGGGTGCTATGGTGTGGACATATTCGATTTCGATAACAGCCTCACATGAATACTGACTAAACCCTGTATGACCATGTACAGAATAAAAACAACAACAATGTCACGCTATCCAACTAGAGACACACTCAAGCTTTTACCCAATGGCTCTGAGGATAGTAACCATGGCAATGTGCACGGTGATATTTTCCAATTAATGAACCCTGTTGATGACCCCCGAGAGGTAATTTCACTGAAAGGGTTATTATCTAAGCAGACATGCTTAAATAAGCACACACACACACACACACACACACACACACACACACACACACACACACACACACACACACACACACACACACACACACACACACACACACACAGAGGTATAACAAATCACAAATACTCACTAATTAAATCCAACAAAATCACAATATTGCCTCAGTGACTAGTATATATTCAAATGATCTTCTCTTTGACACAGTCCCAATAATAACTGAATGTTTGCGTCTCTATTTATGACTCAGGCTTCAGATGATAAACTGACCTCTCCCCACAGGCCAACTCCCAAACTCCCTGCTTCATGAGCACATACTCATGAGCATAATTTAATTTATTAGGAACACCAGGGTCGAACTTATCAGTTCTACAGCAGCTCAGCAATACACCTGACCTTTTAATATTCTGTTTTTGCTGAAACAGCACAAAAGCACTAGAAAAGCATAGCTAATGTACAAATTGACACCCATGCACTGACACCCCCCACATGTCCATTCACAACAGTAAAGAATATATTAAGCATGTAACTGATGTTTATTTCATCATTTGGTTATTTAAGGACATTAAACTATTTATCAAGAACATTTTTTTAATGCTTAAAGTTTTCTTAATGTCAGGATATATTTTTCAGGAGATATTCCTGTCAATACTGGCACAGTGAGAACTTGTGAGTTGAACAGCCAAAGGGGATCAAGTCACAAAGAAATTAATAAAACAGATTAAAATAGATTAAAGAAGACCTAACCAGCTAATGCTAATTATTTCAATTTGAGAAATTAATAAAAAAAGTCTATGCATTGATTTGTTAATTTTCTCTCAGTTGACTAATCCTTTAACCATCTTGGAAGTCCTGTGCGTGTTCCCGAATCCGACAGGCCCAACATACACTGTACACAGACTGTCTTTCCAGACCTCTAATGGCCTTCAGTGCTTAATGGTCTTTAAATGGTTGATGAGAAACAAACTGACCAACATTAGAGTCAATCAGCACAATTATCTCCCGACTCCTCAAAACACTGCGGGGGCTCAGGACTCTAAACCAACAATTAATGCACATATAATGCTTAAGTAGTTGCTAGGGAATAGAGCATGCTCTCGCCTTCTTGTCTACCAGACGGTATCTGTCAGGGCTGCTCATTACCTCCACTAAGGATATTTTCATTGCCAATTGTTTGTCTGTCTATTAGCAGGATTACACATAAATTACTGAACTGATCTCAATACAATTACGTGGAGGGTTGAAACAAGAGCCACAGAAACAAACACTCACTTTTTGGAGTACAGGACTTTTATTTTGTATCTTCTTTTAGAGAAAAGTATGGATAGTGTGATATAATTTGCCTATAAAAACAAACAAATCACTGTACGATTTGAAGTTTGGCAATTGCCAGCAGTGAGGATTTTTGAGTCTGTAAAAAACTGCCAATCTTTTACAGACAGTGTTAGTTGTATGGCATATTAATGACTGTGTCTAAATAGGGGCAAAAGGTCAAGAGCGATATATATTGACCCTCAGGCTGTAAAAAAAAGCAGTACGGCAGTATGAACAACAGGAATCAATACTACTGTTGTACCATTGGCAGTTGTATCAGGACCAGCCACTGTAAGCCACTGCATCAATTTAGTATTTGTTTTGGACCAGAAAACCAGAAATCTCCGGTATTAATACCAAACAACTTTCCTTTAAGTGATCTCTTCCAAGCTTGGATCTGCTTTCAGTAAATCCAATTGGTATTGCTTAAAGGGATTGTACCAACAGAGACAGACAGTCATGTCAGCATTAGAATGGATACAGATGGTTATCTTGACCTTAAGCTCTAAAGCGACTGGAAATGGCAAAATATACATTTAGTTATCCAGGTGATTTCAAGCTGTGCACATTCATTTTATTCAGTGGTGAAAAAGAGAAAGTAATATTATATAGCAAATGGGAAACGCCTTTACATTGGTTAAGGTGACTGTTCAGAGGTAGAAGGTTTAAAGAATGACCAAGTTTACCTGTGTTGTAATTTAGCTGAAAGGGAAAAGCAACCCTGGTCATCATAAAGATTTATATCCAGAAGGATTTACACAGGCACAGAAGAACAAATATATGTTTGTCCCACAGCAACCACAGTCGTTTGTCTTTATGGGAAATCTTTATATGTCAGTTTGTGTTTGATGGTATGCTGATCTCAAGCTGCGGTCGTGTGTGTGTTGGTATGTGTGTGTGGGCATACGTCTGCTTGTTCCGCCATCGTAAGGTCGATGGTAGGGAAAAGGAGAGTGGGCATGAGGCAAAGTCGGTTGTCATTTTGTGGAGAATTACAAAACAGCTGTTTGACACATATGTGGAGTTACCATGGCAACCAGCTAGGAACTGGTATAAAGAGTTGAAGAGGCAGATACAGAGAGGATGTGGGGAAATCCTAAATAGGGTTAATGCATGCTAAATGTTACCTGGACGCCCTACTGACGATGTATCCAGACAACCCCCCCCACCTCAACCCTTATGACGTGGTAAGCCCACAATTGTAAATGTTCTCAGACCTTATTTTACTTCCTTGCTATGCTAAGAAACAACATGACAAACCTCCACAGCAAGTCGTGCCAGTGACAACAAGACAATTCTTATTTGAACTTGAGCAGCTTGGAGTAGATATGATGCACACGCTGAAAGAGCATGTTCTTTAGATACGGCACTTTTCTTCACTCTCTTTTCGATTCTGCTCTTCTTTATCTTACAGGCCCATGATATTCCATGCATTTGATACAATCCCTGTAATGCAGCTTCCATAATATGCCACTTACAGATGAATTGCCAATTTTCTTCGTCTACCAACCACACATACTCTCCCCCTCTGTGCAGCATCAATCCTTGGCAGCCCCATATGAGATTCTGCGCAAATCCCTCAGCGTTATGAATGCCTCTGTCTCGATTGTCCTTATCACGCAGTCATAGCCACAAGAGGGACCGTCTTACCTCACTGCCCCATGTTTCTGAAATGAGCTTTGACATGTTTCCTGTGTTTCAATCCTGATGAAAATAAAGGTAGTGTACGGTTTTCCAATAATGTTTAACTCTAAATGCAGATTATCTTATGATGAGTTACATGGCACGGATCGGGAATCTCCAGTCTAGTTATTCAGTGACAAGATGATTTAATGTATTTCAAGTGTTAAAAGTCGATAAGTCAATGCCATAAATTTACAACAAATACCCCAGGGTGTAAATGCATTTTCACATTTCATGCCAAGCATTTCAAATGACTAATCGGCAACCACTATGATATTGGTGGTTCGCTGTTTAATCTCATCAGTGTTAATAGCCTCATGATAAAGACAAATAAATACACTTAGACAAAATTAGGTCCTCTCTATGCTTCCCTTTATTTGGAAATTAGTACTTGTGAAATCTCCTGAGCAGATTGAGCAAAGATTGTCTAGGAAAGTGCAATTGCTTATTTGTGATCAGTGGCGAGAAACACAACAGGGAGTCAAAACAAGTGTATGTGTTTTGATTAGTTCATGGGCTGATGATATTTAGGAAATAAGTGTCTATCTCAACACTCGAACAAAGAAGTAATAGAATGTTGACCTCTATAAGAACAATAGTGCACATAATACATTTTTCCAGAGGGGCTGTATATGTGAGAATTTATTTTCTGATCGAGACATTTTCCTACCAGTTTCTCAAAGGGATGGATTCAAAACTCGAGAAACAAACAAAAGGAAGACACATATTTCGGGATGAAAATGAACAAGGAAGATGCCGAACAGATGGCAACTTGAAAAAAAATGAGATTTTAGACTTTTGGGTGAAAAGGACCAAAACTTGTGTTGATGTGCTTTAAATAGAAATGCGTGATTTCCGCAATGGAATTTATACGTCATGTCCTGCCTCCCACATTTTCCTGTTTTTATGAACACATCTGACCTGCACAGTCTCCTGCTGCATTCTTCACATGCAGGAGGGCAAACTCAAGTCTGTCTGAAAAAGGCTTTATATTAACCTCTAAGCCTGAACCCCTAGCAACAATGATGAGTCATCCAGTGAACCAAAGGTTTAATATCAGGCGCCCAGATTAACCCCACTGCCAGTGAAAACTTTCAATATGCTGCCTGATGATGCAGTTGGCATAAAAGAGATCCCTGCTGTATTAAGCTGAAGGTTGTACGTTTTTAAAATTGGATTCCAGTGAAATCCCAACGTCCTTCTTTACCGACTCTGAGGGGCTAGACCCCGTTCTGTCAAAAATATGACAGGTGTTTGACATGAGCGTTTAGTCCCAGCACAGTCTACTGCAAAAAAAAAAGCAATGTATTCCACTAAGATCCACATTCATCTCTTCGTCCTTCTGTCCTCGTCTCTGTCTGCTTCACGTTTTACCATCTGGGGAGAAATATATATATATATATATATATATAGTATATAATCTCAGTGGCTAGTTTTAACAGAGTGACATCCACTGAACAAGACACTCGAGAGTTGGATCGATGAGATGTGGTGACGGCAGGCTGACTGATTATTATAAGACATGCAGCCTAATGTCTGCAGTTTCCTACTACAGCACTACTTCTCTGGGTGGTGCATTGATTTTCAGCTTCAGCTGCAGTGATGTCCTGCACATCCATCACAATTAAGAATGTGTGCGAAAAATCTGATTTCTTTTGACAAAACAACCTATTCAAGAAAAAAGAGAAAGATACATTTAAATGTATGTACTATTAAACTGCAAGAACATGTTTTTGCTTGAGATTGAGATAAATGAAATTGATCTAAATCTACTGTTTCATCATTAAAATATCGATCTGCGTTCAATACTGAGGACTGAGAAAGACTGAGAGCAGCAGTGCCCCGATTTAAGAGGTATTTAGGAGCTAGATTCCACTGGACAAAGGCTTGTTTAAAATTGCAGAGAATCGACTGGTACTTTTACTAAGCTTTGCTGCACTGATGTGGAGTCTGAATCAACACAAGAAATGTGGGGCGGCGCACACAGCATTCTGATATTTCTTCAGCTACTGTATAATTCAATTTTATGAACTGTGTCTGAAACCATGCTCCAAAACACCACTCGGGACTTAAAGCTATTACTGTTACCTCTGCTCGATTCACTCTCTCTGATTGGAGTCTGTGAGTCACTGACTGTGTTGTGCCTGCGGGAAGGATCTATGCACCCTGATCGATAATGGAAGGTAGGTATTCAGACAGCTCTTCATGCCTGCACATGCACATACAAGCGTACAGTTATTGTACAACATGTAATAATTACACTTTTCAGAATATTTCGGACATTATAAACCTCTGCATGCAGAAACATGTATGCTGGCACACACATACACCATACGCTCACATGGTACAAGCACAGGGGGAAAGTATTTGACCATTATTGCAGAGACCTCTACCATCAACACCAGAAATGTTTCTGGCTTGGTTTTGACATCCCCATTGAAGAGAAGTGGTTATGGTTTATTCGAATGATATTTAACATACAGACTGTGGTAAATAGAAAATCAGGGGAACAAATGGTGTTCTTGTTTTATATAATTTCCTTGTTTGTTGATATTGAAGACTTGATGTGAATGTAGGGAACTACAGCAGGATTCCTTCTCTGGTTAACATGAATGTCTTTCACAGCTTCCTTCTAAAGTTTGCAAAGATATTGACTCTCCAGGGCCGGTTGTCTAGCTTAAAATTATCTTGAGAAAATCATCACCATTGTAAATTTGAATCTTAAATTTTCCTACTTGCTGCTCACCTGTTTGCTCACCTCACCCAAGACTGTTTCTAATATTTTGTTTTACCAGGAATGATCATCTCAGTATAAACAGCTGACACCGAGATGTCAGATGTAATATCAATATTCTGTTGAAAATTGGTTTTAGGTTTCGCAGCTACAAGGACACCAGCTGCTGCCTTTCCATGGTGTCTGGCTTTGATGAAGTTATGATATTGGTTTGGGAAAACAATTTCACCAAATGTCAAAACGCAAGCGAGCCAGATGTTTGCATATGACCGATAGTGATGAAGATGCGAGATGAGGTATGGTGTGCTCCTATCCACCTATAGGCAGTGTACTGTAAAAACAAATTCACCTTCACCTTACAATATCTTCTCATTTTCAATTTCTTGTTATGTCCAGTTTTTTATTTATTCACTGTGTTCCCCCTTCTCCTCTTTTATTCACCCTAATTCACTTTATCTCATTGTTTCTTCTTATTTCCTGTAGAGGACAACTGATAAGAAAAATAACCTTTGTGATTATGTGTGTGTGTGTGTGTGTGTGTGTGTGTGTGTGTGTGTGTGTGTGTGTGTGTGTGTGTGTTTGTGTGTGTGTGTGTGTGTGTGCATTCCTGTACTTGTATATCCGTAGACCATTTTAAGCATAGACCCTACAGAGCAAAGACATTTTTGGAAAGTGAGGACATTTCTACCGGTCCTCACTTTTCTTTTCTGAGACTTGGTTTTAGGGTCAGCGTTAGGATAAGGTTTAGGTTTAGGTTTAGGTTAGGGCAAGGGTTAGGGAGTAAGTGTCGGACACTTGATTATTTGGTTGGGCTTAAGTTGAGTCATGCACAGTTCATTAAAGATGGCATGAATATTATGTTTTAACAGTTTAAGTCTCCATTTGCAATTAACCCTTGAAGTTGATAAAAATGAAGGTTAAACAATAATACTATGACTAGATACGAGTTTTCTGGAAGTCAAATCTGATATAGATATGATAAAACCACTGGCATCATACAAATGAAATCAACCATCGCATATTCTTAGAAATATTTCTGTTGCAGTCTGCTCTCTAGGCAAAACGACTCAGCTACTCTTGCAATGTCAATTCAACTTCCTTTTTCTTTTACTCTCATTCAACAGATTAACCCATATGCTCTGGGTGTAACATGTGCTTAAACACATTCTCTCTTCTCTTAAAATGCTTCTGTAGTTAGGGGATCCAGAAATGTTCGCACATTACTCTGGGGAGGGTCCTACCCTGAGGCGAATCTTATCACTCAGTACAAAAGAAGTAAAGAGCAAACTCAAGCAGCCATGGTGAGAAAAACTGTTATAACTCAGTGCACCAACACCACTGAGGAATACTCAAGAACCATCATCAAAAGGGATCAGAGTGGTTTGGACAGACCCCTAGGCCCCCACAAAGAGACATGCAGAAAGTAAGTCAGCAGAACAGGACAGGCCAACATGACATGAATAGCCCATAAAGCTGTCCCTTGACTCAAGGAGTCCGTTAGAAGTGAATCTGCCCCTCACACAGGGGATTCTGTGCATCAGCCTATTTCTTTTGTTTAATCTAGAGCCAGTTCTTGCCTTGAACACCATCAAAAGGTCAGAAGGCGTCAAAAAGCAAAGCATTGGTCTGGTGTCAGTTTAGGGGACATGGTAGAGATGGGGGGATAGGTAGACATTCGGCAGAGGGGTATCACATCTGATTCATTCCAAGCCAAGGAACCCTGGATTTAGTTTGGCTGTTGCATTGGAGCACCAGCTGCTTCCAGACCCCAGCTGAACCTCCTTGGCAGCCAGGGAGCAGAGATTAACACAGTGACCTGCAAAGACTGCTTGTATGACAGACACAGATGCACCAGACAGCTGGGTAAATGACTGACAAATGACTGGCATCGACCGAAAGTAAGACTGGCTGGAACGAATATCAGAGCCCTTTAGAGCAAAGTGTAAAGACCTCTTTTGGAATCATATGAGTTCATTGACTCTCTGATCCCATAAAAACAATCTGAAAATGTGTTTTAGTGGCAACAAGCTGCAGTCCTACTTAAACTAAAGGCCTGAGGCAAGATATAATTTACTGTTTGTCTAACACAAGCTCTCATTGTCCATTTGCCTGATAAATGTGCAAATGAGCACTGAACACAAATAGAAACCAACCCACGGAAACAAATCAACATTTTCAGGCACAAATACAAACACAGAAGGGCATACAATGATATTTCAGATGTTCACTAAAGGCAGTTAAATAACACAACTGCTGAAAATGAAATCAAAAGGAAAGTTCATCAAATCATATTTTTTATTGCTCTGCAGCATGTATTTGGACTGTTCATTTCTTCAGTCATCTGTATTTATAGAAACTAACAACCATTCATGTACACCAGTATTGGCAGGCGATTTGATTGAAACAAATGTTTGAATGGTTGAAAAAATGCCCAGTATTCATTGTTCCTGAGCTAATATTTCCACATGCTAATGTTTCAGTTGATGCATTTTATTTGTGCTTGGATTACGAATGTCAATATGCCCATGACTCTGTAAACAATGCAACATTAATCTTACAAACCAGCTGTTTTCCTAGCACAGCTACCACACAACCAAACAAGCAGCTATGTCATATGTGCTCTTGTTACTTTCACATGTTTATCTTTGGAGAATACTTCAGATACCCTTATCACTGCTGCTGAACTATGTAGAAAACAAAATGAACAGGCTGAGTATGCTCTCAACAGCAGACATTATCCTCGCTGCTGGGGTATTTTTATCTTTCAGATCTGTTTGTATCAGGATAAAAGCTCCACTGTGTTCTCCTCAGTCAAGTGGACGGCTTCCAGCAGAACACATTGTGTTACATGAAGTCAGCAGCACTGTTTAGGTCCAGCAAGTGCTCTCAGTGTGTGCATGTGCATTTGAGTGCGTGTGACTAGCAAGCAAAGAAAATCGAATAGCAAGTACTCCATCAAATGTTTACTGTCTACACATGAACACACACTGCTGCTTTTCACTTCACCACAGACACACTTGTATATGCATTTGCATACACACCTTCTTTGTCGTCATGGCGAATGATGGCATCCTGCAGGACATCGGTGGGGCTGAAGCGGACATGGTACTTCTTGCGGTGGGTGGACCATGATCGAACCTTGATTGCACCTTGCTGACGCTGAATGCTCTTTTCCCGCTCATAGTAGGCCCTTATTTGGTCACAGCGCATCCTCCTGACCAGCCGCTGGCGCTGGCCAATGGGGAGAGACTCCAGTAGACACTGGTCTATCTCCATGTTCTGACGAAAGACATTACATAGCTGGAAACAACCTAGTGAGACAGAGAGACAGATCAAGATACAATTATATAAACATATAATTAAATGGAAATGCAATATACAGTTTTCATGAATTGTTTGTTAGAATTCAAGACGTGGTGGCAGGTGTGGTGGTGGTGTAGAGCTAAAGGTCAGGCTGCAATTTTCAAACTCGCCCGAATCAGAGAGAAAACTTAGCAAGCCAAACCCAATAATCTGCTTTCGTGTCCGAATCTGACCTGAGCCCAATGCTTTGCCTGATAACAGACACGTACAGCCTTAAATTCACATCAATAGTGTAACCAACATGACCAAACCCAACCCGAACCTGATTATCATTTCCAAACTTTTGTCTGAAACCAGCTTAGGTCGGCTATCTCCACTCTATTGTGGCTGAATGAGTGTGGAAGACAAAGTAGTGAACAGTTCGATACTGCACTAATAACACAGACGCTGTCTCCTTCGCCTCCTGACAGATCTGTGTTTAAACATCTCTGTTGTTGTTCTGTGTGAATACATGTATGCTGACATGTCAGTTTGCGGTCTGCCCACTAGCATTTGAGCAATCGCTTAGCACGGTTGCTGTAAAGGAAACGTTTTGTGTCGGTTTAGCCCTGAGGTGATTTGAAAGAAGCAGTTTTGTGTTGTTTGTCTTATCCCAACAGAGTGTGGTGATTCTCCTGACTCTGCATAACACTGTCCGCCTCTCAGTGGAACTTTGCCAAACAATCAGGTCACCAGAGAGCTGCTGTCCATTGTCAAATCCATTGTTTATATAGTAGGTGTGCTCCGAATTCGATTTTCACATGCCATGAACTCTGGACATTTTCGTAAACATTTTCAGAGGAGCTGTATGTGAGAACACAGGCGCATTTATCAGTTTCTGCAGATATTTTATTTTGCTGAACTTTTCTTGCCAGCCCCCTCGTAAAATGTCCAGAAGGTTAAGGGAGCCCATGTGGGACTATAGCAGGAAAATGGCTTGAAAAGTTCATGAAAATGGCTTTAAATCACAGGCAGAAAACACTAAAAGAAAACATGACACAAGGTAGTTTAAAAGCAGGCATACATGCACCAGCCGAGGAATTCAGTGTGCATGTTATGAGTATGCAATCTTACATCGTTCGCATCATGAATTTGACAAATCCAGGTCACCAATATCCCAGAAGACAAGCTAAAGAATGTCTTATTTACAGAAACAACGTGGTTCTCTTTCTGACTCACCAACTCATCATGGCCCTGCTGTCTTCATATGTCATACATTATTTTGTCAAACTCAAGTTTGCTATTCTCTTTCTTTTGGGCCGACTATGTTTAAATTCTCTCAGTTTCTCTTTCAGTTTATCTCTCCAATTGATCTGTTTGAATGTGGCTCTCTTTGTCTCTGTCTATGTATTTCATCTCTCTTTCTGCTGTTAGGGTGATTGCGCACACAACTAACTGTTCTTCAGATGGAAAGAATTGTTAGTTGAACACCTTTGAAGTACTTTATGTTATAACCATGGTCCCCCATCCCCCTCTTTGTATTTCGCTCTACTTTATCATCTCTCTTCATGTTTTTGTCTGTTGTGACGTACATTAAGTGTTTGAACAGTGTTAACATACAGAAGGGAAAAAATAGCTCAACAATAAAGCTTGTCTTTACAGTCCTCCAACAGATATGAATGGACTGTTGTACTTTGTGTCTACTTTACATAGTATAAGGGCTGAGGTGTGTTTGGACTAGATTTTTATCTACCAGAAATAAAGACATCCAGGCAGGCTGCTGTGTTCTTTCTTTTTGATCTACTGTATATCGACACATTCATTAAAACACCTGCCCACTCCACCCTTCTTTTGTCACGCACACACACAAAAAACACACACCTCGGGCACAAAACAAAAATGCCATCTGCTCTGTTTAGATATGTTAAGGAGGTTCTTTTGTGTTCAGGTTCCAGATAGGAGGGGGGGGGGGTGTTATTATACAGTTCATGCCAGGTGTCTGCTGTATTCATTCTTGGAACTTGGCCGCAGGTTGGGCAGATACACACATACGCACATACAGTACACATACGAAAACAAAAACCTACTCAGCCCACTGCCTTCTCCAATATCATGCCACTCCATCTCTCCACCGTCCAGTTTACCCCTGTTATTGCCTCCTTTTGTGTTTCTACTCTAACATATTTCTACCCTTCACCATCTCTTTTCCTCAGCCTTTTATGATATTTGACTTGTAGTAGTTGTTGTGGTGTTTGGTCAGTTTGTAGACATTTGCTGTAAAGTGGATATAAGCGATATTAGCTTCAGGTTTTGCGTGACTGAAGCCATATTCACATTACAGCAGAGCAGTAAGGGTCTTTCACTGCGTGTTCTATTTTAGTTGGGAGGATCCTGCAATAAATTGCTCTAAACTTCCCTAAGTAAGTCAATCAAGTAAATCACTATGCTTCAAGAGACGAGAATAGTGTTTGTGTAACAGTAGCTGCAAAATTCATAAAAACAGTGGCCAATTATTGTCCTACATCAAGTCATTGATTAATCAACGTCTTATTTCAGCTCTAAACAGATCCCACACCGATGGAAAGATTTACCAATCTAAAAAAATATTATAGAGAAGGTAGATTTTATTCTGGTTGCCTCTCTATTTTTGGTTCCAAACAACTTGGTTCCAAACAACTCTCAGCAACAGTATAGGGAACTACAGTTGTTAGTTCAACCACACAAAACCTTCTCGGTTTGGCCACTTATATCCTTCACACTCTCTGTCACCCTCACACATCATCTATTAAGCATACATTCAAGGCTGCAGGAACATCAGCCCATAACGTCCCAGCATGTGGCAGATGTCACATGAAATGGCATATTGGTGCAGACTAGGGGTGTCACGATGCCAAAAATTCAGTAGTCGGTGCCAATACCAGTAAAATAACACGATTCTCGATGCCAATTTCGATACCACCGTAAAAAAAAAGTGCATTATTTGGATGTTGTTAATGTCATATACGGTAATTCAATGTGCTTGCGCTGCGCATATACTGAGGGTTATAAGGTAGTTGCGGTCGCATGTGAGTGACGCTTTGTTGTGAGACACGTTATGCATTAAATGATACATCTGCCTCACGCCGGGTTTACACCGGACGCTGAAGCGACGCCAAAGCGACTCGTAAGCGCAGCACCAAGCCTTAAATAACAGCTGGCTCCCATCCACTCCCATGCGCCGCTTCAGCTTCCGGTGTAAACAACCATGTGCCGGCGCGCTAAGGATTAGCACGGAGCGGCGGCGTTGCTTCCGTGTCCGGTGTAAACCCGGCGTCAAACGCAAAATACTTCCATACACAACTCTTTGTGCCTTTTTAATAAACAAGTCGAGGTGGGGCGAACGCTGCAGCCGCAGTTGCCGTCTTGGTTTTCAGAATGTAAACGTCGACTGGCTCAGCACCGATGCTAATGCTAAGTTGCTAACAGCTGCTGGCATCGAAGCTGACGGTGCCTACGGTACTTCAAAAACTTGGGCATCGGCATCGTTTTGTTATGTTAGTATCGAAAGGTATTGTAGGTATCGGTTCTCGTGACATCCCTAGTGCAGACATCACTCATATAAACGGCATTTCGTCAGTGGATATACGGTGCATATACGGTAACATTTAGTTAATAAATATTTTACAAAAAGGGATACTTGTGGAAACAACAGGCTCGGTGTGCTAAAAGAGTTACGTTAGTTGCACAGCTAAAAAAAAATCTGTGAATGATTTGTCACAGTCTGCTGTCCTCTGAGACAGCAGACTGTCAGACAGATATCATTCCTACTTCATTTAACAAAAGACAAATTCTAATGTTTGCACCAAAGGTACTTGGTGTGATTGAAAAATTGATGACATTTTTACAGTATGACATTCGGTCTGCACTGAATAGAAATACAGACATGACACTGACATATGCTGCTGTGCGATGTACAGCACTGCACAGAGACGGAATGTGAATGAGGATGGGAAAGGACAGTACAGGACAGCGTCTGATGGGAAATGGGGCTGCATGGATCTGAGGAGAGGAGGAGGTAGTGGAGAGAGGGATATAGAGAGACAGAATGATAGAGGGATAGAAAGAAGCAGCTTTCCTCTCCTGCCATCTCATCTCCGTTATATCAGTTATTGATTGCATGTGGAACATCCCATGCAGGCTCCAGCTAATAACATTGAAAGCAGAGCAGAAGCCGCTAAATTAGAAAACAGCACACATACATGCACAAACACACACACCCACATGGACTGCAATCTGTAGACGGCATGTATATGCAGGATGCATGTGACAGGTGGAGAGTTAGTGTAATAAAGGAGGTGTTTTATGACATCCTCCGTCACCTCAAACTCACAGTTCACGAATGTATCTTCTTTTAATAATCCCTCTTTACTTTCATCCTTGACACAACCTCCACATCACTGTCCCTCATTCCTCCTCAACTCTGCATCACTCATCACACGACTTGTCCATGTTCTTCACATGTCACTCATCCCATCCTCCCCTTCTTTCCGTTTTCCAAACCTGCTCTCCCCTTCCCTCCAGCTCTCCTCTGAATCACCCTCAGTTTTTCTCCATCTGTCCTTCTCTCAGTCAAACGACTTTCTCTCTTTGTCAGTCTGTCAGTGTGTTACAAATGTCCCAGACGCCCATGGGAACTGCATCTTATGTGGCTCAATTTCCTCTTTCTCTCCCTCTGCTGCTACCTGCCGCATTCACTGGTCAACTTCACACATCTGCAGCGGCTCTCTGCAGCAAGCTCGTACACCCACTTACTGCACGCACACACACATACACACACACACACACACACACAAACATCCATTTGAAGTTGAAATTGTGCGGCTGTGTCGACAGCTGAAGACCAGAATTCTCATGCATGTAAACTCATACGTTCATGACACCCTACATATATAGTAGGTGATAATACCACAGGCACACACACCCATAGCTGAGGCACACACAAGTATACTTGCAGACTCACTTGCATGCACATATGAAGAGATGCTGACTGGCTACTTACAACATTTGATGAAATGGTAGTGAGACATTTTCTGAGTATGTCAGACAGTCCGCCAGTAAGGAAAGAAAGCCTGGCAGGCAGGCGGAAACGTGGGTGGTGAGTCAGTTAAGTCAAGAAGGCAGGCAGACAGTAGGCAGCTACAGGTTCCCGCGCAACTAACTATTGCAGAGCCTGTAACCCGGCAGGATGCATTATTAATCTGGCTCCCTGCATGCTATCAAAACTCCGTCTCCCTGTCTGCATTATTCACCAGCATCAGCAGCAGCTCC
The DNA here is from genome assembly GCF_963576545.1 of Limanda limanda. Lineage (NCBI taxonomy): Eukaryota > Metazoa > Chordata > Actinopteri > Pleuronectiformes > Pleuronectidae > Limanda > Limanda limanda. The sequence continues at coordinate 13,729,260 of NC_083651.1, forward strand.
AGTTGCAGCCCAAGTAGCATCTACATAAACCCAGACTTACAAACGCAGCCGCCCCCCCTTCTCACACACACACACACACACACACATGCACGCACACACACACACAGACATGCACTCCCTCGATCCAGCCGTTAGTCAGTGGAGCTGCGGCTGGCTCTAGCACTCCTCGCCTACAGCCAGAGAACCGCCGCACAACGTCTTCCCAGCCGACGCACGTGCTCCACTCGCGTCACTGACTGACAGCCGGCTCAACCCACCTACCGCTTAACACACCCCCAATGACGCAATGCTCTTCACCTCCTTACACACACCCCTCCTTATCTCCTCCTCACACACAAGCAGTGACTCCCGCAGATGCACACTTTTTTGGACTATCCTCTACCTTCTCAGCTAAAAGAACAAGAAAGGAGGTGGGGGGGAGTAATTGTTCCTCCTATATACTGTAGATAAATCATTGAGACAGAGAGACGAGAGCAAGGGAGGTCACTGGAGAAGAAGGATGGGGATAGGAGTGAAAAATGGAGAAAATGCAGATACAGCAGGGGGAGCAAGAGAAAGAGAAATAAGCAAGAGCTGGTAAGAGACAGAGAGGGGGGGCGTTAAATTGGATAGAGGGGCAGCTAAAGAGAGAGAGACGCTGCTGCAGTGCGGCTTTTGGTGCGGTGACAGGTTAAGTGCTCATCATCGGGCTTGAACTGGCCACAAATTAACGACACATAAGTGTAGATCACTAAAATGATAGGGCTCGAGACCAGTACATTAACACACACTCAGCATGCGTTTATCATGCTCCGAGACTCACACACACACACACACACACACACACACACACACACAGTGTGAAGTGACAGAATGTGCACTGTGTGTTTGTAGGGCAATCCCTATGACATTGTGCTTTAAGGCTGATTAGCATATATGAATACCTAAGTTTTGCATTAAAAACAGGATTTGCACAAAGTGGCTGAGTGTGAGGATGAACAAAGGAGGAGAGAGGGAGAAAGAGATGCGAGAAACAGGGGCGACGGCAGGCACACACACAAGACATGTTCGAGCCTAAAACAACTTAACAGTGTGTGCACTGAATGAATAAGTAGAGTTGTGACACATATCTAGGATATCTGTGGCACAGCGGTGGAACATCTGCAGGTTGCATAGCATGATGCATTTTCCCTGGGAGATTTTGTGCTGTTACTTCTCATTACTGTCATACATGGGCATGTGTAGATGCGATAAAAGACCGTGAGAAGCAGGTAAGGTTCATTTTGCGACAGCAGCAAAGGGAGAGGAGCAGCAGAGCGAGCTTGAAAGAGAAGGAGAGGTAGACAGAGACTGGTGTGTGTGTGTCAGACTCGAAGCTCGAGTAATTTCTGTCATAGGAAATCAGGTCAGGGAAGCAACTTGCTGCATCTTCTGCAAAACGCTGCCGGGGCAACAACTCTAACGTCTACCTGAGTAAGATAATTTGGCAGCTTTGTGAGTGTGCATATGCATTTTATGTAGGGCTGCCGCGATTCGTCGACGTCATCGATTACGTCGACGCTGAAAATGCGTCGACGCGTATAAAATGCGTCGACGCATTTTTTTTTTTTAAACCGCTGGGCACATGCCGCCATAGGCTATGCATGCCGCGGCTGGGGCAGCAGTCGCCCCGGCGCACTCCCCTCCACGCAGCCGGAGGCTCGGTGTGCGGCCCGCCTCAAGTTGTTTGTTTTTTTTTGGGGGGGGGGGGGGTCCTCGTCCACGGCGTCGCTGGTGCGGGGGCTTCCTTTTTCTCGGACCGCGGGGCGGTGTCCGTCGCTGGTGCGGACGGCGCGGGTCGGGTCCTAATCGCGTCACCTCAGCTACGGCGCCCGCGGGGGGGGCCGCTAGACTGAGTCCAGAACATGTGGACATGCTGACATTCTTACATTACAACACGCATGTCTAACTAACGTTTGAGTTTGATTTTGAGCTGGACACCATTGTTTCTTATACTTTAAACTTGTTGCACTTTGTTTAATATGCAGATCTAACTTTTTTATTTTGATAAGGGGTTAAATAGAAACTTTGATATCTTTTTGAGTTGCACTGCTGACCTCTTTTTTATTTATTTTTATCACGTTGGAGTTGCTAGTTTAAACCTACAGTTTTGCACTTTAATATTTGAGCCTTTTTTTACATTTTGTTTTGTGCTACATTATACGATGACATACAGTTTGTTGTTGTCAAAATAAAATTAACTGAAATGAAATGGTCAATTTGATTTTTTTGGAGGAAAATTTGTCGTTTAGATTAATCGACTAATCGATAAAATAGTCGTCCGATTAATCGATAAAAAAATAGTCGTTAGTGGCAGCCCTAATTTTATGTATGCCCCTGTCTGCAAAGATTCCACAACAGTGAATACTAAACAAGTCACATTGCTGAACACCAGACACTACGCACAGTCACACCTCGGCTGACCTCACTAGTCGGGCAGCCTTATTTTGTTCATGAATAACACAGTGACGGTCCCACAACACTTTACCCGTGAAATATATAGATCTCAGAGTGGACCCGACACAAAAATGTGATATTTTTCCATCCAAATGTCATGAAGCATTATCAGCTCTTGCTAAATCTTTCGACATGTGCCTGCAATGATGGACACGTATGAGCAGTATCAGGGAACAGTGACGTGCTGGAACATCGGGGACAAAGGTAACACAAGGTCTCACTGTGAGACATCCTGCTAGAAGGCACATCAACTAATCTGCGGCACAACAGCGACAGGATTAAGAGTTGCTGTCATGTCCTAATTTCTACCACTTTATTGCCACAATTAGGTCACGCACAGGTACGCAAATAAAGTGAATAATAAAGAGAGAGATAAATGATATCTCTCTGTTAAAACATAAATCAATGTCAGTTTAACAATCCTCTTTAATTACAAGTACAGACTAAATCATACTTGTACGTATTGTGCCAAAAAATAACCTCACTATTTTTACTCTGTTTACGTCTGTACAGAATCAGAACCAATGTTATGAATGGTAGTGCATGTTATATTTAGCTGTGTGGACACTGTGTCTCGCTGCTTTCTCGGAGCAGTGACTCAATCTCCCTGCAGCAGCTTCTATCCCACAGGAGATGACAAGTCTCGCTTCATTGACACAGCTATCAAACTGTCCTCAACACGTTCAGGTGTCGATCAATACTGTGACTGTGTTACTACTAGCCTGATTTGTGATTACAGTTCCATCTCAAATTGTCACCACCACCCTAAAACCAGACCTGGTTCCTCGGGTACCCTGCCTGTCGTCAGTCGACCGTACACCTAGGGAGGATGCTGTTAAGTGACTAAGACGAAGAGGCTGCTCTGTGGGGAGAGGGAATCTGAGCAAAACAACAAGGCTAGAGGGCAATAGTTTGCCCAGTGGAGGCTGACTGCAAAGGCTTTATTGCAACATCCAACATCGGGTTGCAAAAAGAGCGAGGAGCCCACGGACAAGCTCTGCAACAGACTATAAAGAAACGTTAGGTACTGCAGAACACTGCCGCTAATGGTTATGGATTGGGAGGACAGACCTCAACTAGGCCCCAAAATGTTAGGGACAAAAACCAAGGTTTGATCAGCCTGTGGTGGGCTTGCCTTGGCAGAGGATGTCTCGTGATAAAAAGGCTGAAATACTAGTGATAATGTGCACAACTGATGGTTGCTAACACCTGCTGGTGATCCCTAACATCTACTGGCAGTTGGCAACTCATCATCAAGTCCTTTAAACATACAATGGATATTCCCCGTCTTGTCCTTTGTTTTTAAATCAATGTCTATCACCTCACTGGGTCTGCATGTCCATGCTTGCATGCAATATGTTTGGATGACACAAATGATGAATGTGTTTGATGCAGGAAATGTTGCCAGTTATACAGGAAAGCCACAGGCACTCTGTAAGTGTTGGGGTGATGCATTATACATGAAAGTAGATCTCTTTGGATGAATTTTTCATCATGTATGATTTACATGAATAAATATTTATTTATTAAAATTTTGAATATTTCCATGCGTTATTGATTGCTTATAGCGTGTCGCGCGTTGTGTTCATTGTCCACAAGCTGGACATGTGCATCTGTATCGACATACAAAAAAACACTTCCTGAAACAAGCCCAAATGGACCATTTCAAGTGTGATTAGAAACTCTCTCTCACACACACACACACACACACACACATAGCTGGTTAATATAGTCTTTTACTATGCACTAAATCAAGTAAACCTTCGGCTTCTTTCAGTCTTTATCAGCTCTTGCATTAATCTCATGAATATCGCTTCCCTCTTCCATACCTGTGTTATTTGTCACAATAATTCCATTGTCCTTGACGACTAAACAGTACTTTGTACTATTGTATATTACTGTTACACTCAAGGTTCACCATTAAATATGCAGTGAATTTCATAATTTACTGTGTGTTTTGTTTGAAATCTGCTGCAATACAATTGTTGTGGTTTTTCAAGCAGACAGCTTGTGTTGTCGTCACTACATTACATTTTATTGCTGACAAAACACTCTAAAATGGTCCACCGTTTATTTTCAAGTGTTTCTTTATGTGACACTTTCAGTCTTTATTAGATTTTAACTGACTGAAAATGGAACAGTTAGACATACTCTTAGGCAATACACCGAATCATTACACCTCCATGACATACGGTACCAAACTGAGAATTGTGAGTCATTTCAGACTCAGTTAATCTGACAACTGACTCAAGCATTTTCAGACCTAAACATAGGATTATTATTATGCGCACACAGTGTACACAAAAGTGTTGTCTGCTGTTTTTTTAACATAAGTTGGACTATGTCATATCTAGATTTTACAACAACAAAGGTGCTGACAGACGGTCTACATAATGCTGTTACACCCTGGTGGATATTTGTTAAATACTCCGGGCTAGAGACATAAAAATGTGCAAGAACAAAATGTAAGAATAAAATATTTATGACCAACTACAACTGAAGTTGTAGGCGACGAAACTGAACAAATATCCTTTGGCAATGCAAAAATACAAGGATATGATTCTGCAGCAGCTGCTGTCACACCTGGTTTGCACATATCCCTTGATCCTTTATCATTGCTTCCCTTGCCTTTCTTAGACATTATTTACAAGTCCAAGTGTATATTTAAGTGTTTTTATACATATCTTTGCTGTATATTAAACAACTGAATGTTTAGTTTTTTATATGAGTTTTCCTTTACCTACGATTGTTTTACTAATGGAGTATTATAACATCAAAGTATATCACAAAAAGTATAAAAACAATAAACTTTATTCATAAATGAATTAAAAGCAAAACAGCCTCTACCCTAATATTTCCTGAAAGCTATTTAGTTGAGCCAGAACTGCAAACTTAATTGACAAACAGCTGCGCAGGAACTAGACATCAAAACAACACTATCCAAAAACAATATATTTAAGTGTAAAAAACTGAAGCAAAAGACTAGAGCTGCAAAAGAAATTACACTTTTCTAGATCTCTTGATTACAGTCTTTATATTTTCGGGGAAATCTGATAGAATCTGTGTTTCACCCTGTGGGATGGATTATGCTGTAATCCAACCATTTTTTCCTCCAGATCAACCGCTCATTCCAGGTTTAAACTCAACAACAGGCATTACTCTCTAATATTCATAACACTAGGTAATAGCCAACAGCAAAATTGGTCAATTCTGGGGTGGATCTTTGCCTGTGAGAGGACTTAAATGCCTCTCAGCGTGATGCTGCAGAGCAGTGACACACTCCACTGAATCAAATAGAGCTTTATGTGCCTTGCTCAAGTCCACAGAAGGCAATTAATGCTGCATTATGCAATTTACGACCATTTGGAGGAAGACAGACGCACAAGCAACATGCCCTGATACATTAATACTTAATGAAGTGCTCATGGATAAGATAAAATTGACCACTTATAAATCCAAAAAAGATATAAAGCAACATTCATCCCACTGGAGTCCTCTTTAGTTTTTGGTATGTTTGATTAATCAAACTACCAAAGCTGGAAAAAATGCCCTGAATGCAACTTGTACTGTAAAGCACTTTGAGTGGTCAGTAAGACTGGAAAAGATCGCTATATGAATACAGTCCATGATGGACAAAACAGATTAATGTAAGAATGGCATCAATGTAAAAACAGCCACTGTGACGCAATCGCAGCCAGTTGACAGAAAGAAGAGTGTTGCTTTGAACAGCTCCCAGTCACCACTCTAACAGATACGGCTATACAGATCTGTCTGATACATTTGATACATAAAAGGTGATGTAAGCGTTCTGCCTCATTCATACCAAACTAAACAAAGTACAAACAAAAAATGTCAAGTGAAGCAATAGCACACTGCACATCAGATCAAATGGAAGACTGGTGGACTGATCAGGCTAATTATCACCACTGAATGAGGGTAAAAAAAGAAATTAACAATATGGAATCATGAGAGAGAGGCAGTAAAACAAAAAAGCCAAAGTTAATTAGTAGATGAGCAAGGCAGTAAGAGGCAGAGGAGAGAATAAACAATTAATAGCTAATCAGCCCGTTTCTCTCCTCTTTCACATTCTCTGGCTGAATGCCTCAGTTTATGCCAATAATGATGTTTCCTTTTCTCTCTCAAAATTACCTCCCCTTCCCTCGTCTACTCCAAAATCTCTTAAGCTGGAAGCATCCATCTCTCTGTGCCTTTGTCTATCCTTGGTCACCCTTAGCTCCCAGTTCAAAGCAGCTGGCATACAATGGACATTATGGGAACATTAAGTATGCCTGCAATATTCAGCAAAACACACTCAATAACCAGACAAACAAAAGAACAGCACAAACCTGCTTGTGAGCAGCTCCAGACTAAAGAAACAGTGTCCTACTCTTACCTTATTATGGTCCCAAATGACAGAGTGAAACCCATGACCACTGCGTGACACACACTGTACTCTGACTCATGAACAGTTGGATACCAGCCCACATAAACATTCTGCTCCTGTTATCATGATAAACTAATACAATAAGCATTTCTGTAATTACTTAAAAAAGACAATCAGGACCATATGTTAATCTGACAGATTTGAAGAAATTCGACATGAAATTAAATATTGACATGTATGCACACATTGCTTATTTACTGACTGCAGGTCTAGAAGTGGGATTAGGTAGGATGGGCTTGTTTCAAGTTTGCTGAAGCTGTGAGAAGTTATCATATCCAGTATCCTCAAAAAAGCAGATATCAAGGCAAACATCACAAGTACACACACATATTTGGCCACAGTGTCATCGACAACAGTTCCTTTCAATTCATGCAAGTTCAGCTTTATTTAGCCATTTTGCAGTCAGGAGAAGAGGAGTCACCGCATAACAGAAGCAGGAAAGTAAACAGAAAGAGGTAAAAGAAAAAAGCGACAGTGAGAGAAACTGTAACGTTATTATCTGTAAGTGAAGGACAAGATCTGGGTGCCAAAAGTCTTTGGTTTCCATTACTAGTTTGACAGATCACGTTTGAATAGGCTTTGGTAGCCAACAGTCTGTGTGGACAGCAAAAGACGCATGTTGACCAAAATGCATCGGTGATCAGCTTTTTTATATTTCTCAATTTACATGCAGATAGCTGTTTTGGGGATTACCCAAAATGTTGTCTGGACATTAAACAACTACATAAAGTATGACTGTGTTTCGGAGTCTTTGCCCGGGTATCCATTGTCTACACAGGAAGCCCCAAAAAACTAGATGTTCTGGGTTCAGAGATTGGTGATTTTTTCCATTTGAACCACTGAGGAGAGCAGTATTAAACAAATAAAAGATTTAACAGCGACATACATGTTGCAGGCTTCATTTTTGTACAGGATTAGACAACAGCCCATCCTTATTTATTGTTCTTTATAATTTTATGTTACATGACTGTGTATTGTCTAATCTTTTACAAGAGAGCAGATGTGCAGAGGTGAGAAAGGAGACAGTAAAAGGCAGCAAGGCTGGAACTGCAAATCCCAGTATTTATCTGTTATTTCTGCTCTAGGCGGCAGTTCTGATTATGTCTCACTCAAGTCTCTCTCTCTCACCACAGCTCATCAGTAACACTAACCTCACATTTACATCTAAAATTCTTTCATGAATACTATTAACAACCAGGCCTTGCTTTAAACCCTACCTTGAAGGGTATGGCAGTCTATTTGAGTTAACTGATACACTCAAGGCACGTGGCAGTGTATTTAAGCCCAGTGTTTGTGTTGTTCTTGTTGCCAAGAGATGCTGTTGCGCTAATTATCTGAGAACGATTACTGCTGCTTTTGCATGAGTTCAAATATAATATCACCAGCTTCACATTGATCTCAGCATCCTTTAGGTTTTACATTTCCCCTGGGACGAGTTATTATCGATCTTCAGTCTCTGTGCCAAGTTTGGTGTAGTCCTGCAAAAAGTGACAAGGTCAAACCCAGCAACAAATATTCACTGTACATACTCAGCTTCTAAATAAGGCTAAAGGGTTGTAAATTATAATTTCCTAAAAAAATAAATTACTATTTTCTTTCAAGAAAAAGAATAAGAAAAACAACAAGATGGTTGCTGTACAAATTACAAGTCAAAGAGAGAGAAATAGAGAAAGAGTGAGGCAGGGAGTGCATTATTAGCTTGTAAGAGAGTCATCCATGTCACTGAGTTAATAGGTCAGTCTGGCCACATACAGCCATGCTACAGTAATCATGATGAAACTTGTTGCTTTCCCACTCTTAACACTTGCTTTCAGTGAGCACATACATAACAAGGCAGAGCTATATAATTACACCCTCCACACGGTCTGTGAGCAAGTTGAAACATGACAGTGTTGGTGTGAAGGTCCAGTTACTATCTGACCAGAGCCTGGCCAAACAGCTGACATCACAACGACTGACTGCACACAGACACTGACAGATTCACAACACCAGACACACACATGAGAAGCTTGGAGTGAACTGAAAGATTAGAGGAACCAGACAAACACTAAACCAAATCCCATAAGAAAGGATGCAAGTATGAGAAGCCCAGAGTGGAATGGCTTCCAGACAAAATTCAGATTATTTACTAACAACACTGAAAAAACACTGTGTTTTTTTGCTACAGGGCAGTTCTGTTCTCAGAATGGAGAGAGACACTCAGAGAGCACTGACCCACTTGTGCCCCCAACCATGGGATCCCAAAAATCTGGCAGAGTCACAGTCATTCACTCAGCTGAGCTTTTAAAGTGCCTTTAAACACATGTCAGAACTGCTATACGCTGTAGTACTGGAATTCTTTAACATCCCTTTGATTTTGTCACAGAATATATACTCTGCACAAAGAACAAGCAAAAAAACTAAGGACTCATTTCTTCAGTTTCACATTGAACTGTCTGAATAAGTGTATTCACCCCCTCTCTATTCATAATGATGCCCGCAGCCTAACAGCACTGCTCAGGATGGACAGAGAGATTTTTTTGGCATCCCCCACGTTCTCACTGCCAAATTTTTACTACAACCTGGCATTCACTTCCATCCATAGAGATCCAAGCACAAGTTGAAAGCTCTAAGTTTGTCTGTTCACACCTGACAAAAAAATGTGTGTCTGTTGTTCTATGTTTATATATGAAAATAAATTGATTTGTCATTTCTATTTACAAAAACCAAATGGTGTTGTTTTGTGCCATTTAATGTGTCTGTTAATGTATTTGTGTGTTTCAGTGCATGTGTGTCAGTGTGAGAAGAAAAAGAGTTAGGGAGAGCAGAACAAATAATAGAAAATCAGTATGTTGCAGTTTATGTTATATTCTGTTATCTGTTTATTCTGTTTATGTCATATATGGTTATAGTCTGGCAGTGGCAATAATGATAGCATTGGTCCCCAGAAGTAAGGGCAAGGGTTAAAGAAAAAAACATTAAGATACATGTATTAGATGTATTAGATGTTTGTATTGTGTGTGTTTTGTTCATGTCCTTTATGTTTCCTGAACTGTAATGACAGTCTCTTTACTTCTTTTTTTTACTTTCACTTGACCCCAAACCCACACTCAATATCCCTCCTCATCAAACACAATTGTGTTTGCAAATACACAGTCTGTGTTTGTTCTTGACCTCTCTGCTGTAAGAGTACACGTGAATGTGTTACATGAGTCAGGACACAAAGCCTGAACCCTTGCACAGTGTCCTTGGTTGCCTGGTTAGAAACAGCAGCTTAATTACAAAATGCTAATTCAAATGTGTCTCTTTGCATTTCCTCTCTAGATACAAACACACAGCACGGTTCACAAATGCCTGTCATTGGATGCTAATATACTAGATTGCCTAGTACAGCGGTCTTGGAGCTCTTCCTAACTACAATGTGGCCTGGATGGAAGCCACTAAAAGACATGTGAAACAAAACACCACCCCAAATTCACCTCAGCAACGTTAGACATGGTGCATTCAACAACACCAAATACGCAGGCTAACTGATCGTCCTAGTTATGGATTTGCTTTCCAAATCTAGACTTAATGTTGATCCTCTGATCCCTTAAGTAATCTATTTGCCCATTCAGGATGCCAGCCAAAAAGAAGAGACACTGAGCTAAGGATTCGGATTGGCTTTGCTGTGATCTCCAGCCCCAACCCTTCAGCTCTGGCTGTCCGTCCCTATGGGGTCAATGCGGGTCAACTTTATCATGAATCACTCATCCAGAATGACATAGTTGAACTCATAGAAGGGTGGGACACTGCAAAAAAGGAAGACCACCTTTAAATAATAGGAGCCAGGGTACCACTCCCAGTGCTGGACAAGCAGCTGCTCTGCACAAGTGTTTTTAGCAAGGCAACACCAGCTCCAAAGCTGCCGTCCAGAATCTGTGGAGAGGGACAAGTGTTCCGAGCACAATCACATGATAACTGGAAGTATCAGCACACCATGCTGCTTGACAACAACCGCCCAACAAGACAGCATGTGTCTCTCACACATAAACTCAACCACAGCTCTAGTGTGTGTGACAACCTATGGGCACACTGTATTTCTCACAGCACACTTGAATCAGCCCCGCACAATCAGCTGTCCATTCCCGATCAGAAACGCACACATTCTTCCACATTAGGCATCTGATGATATATTTAGACCAATGACAACTGCACAGCACATCTGCCTTCACTTCGTTCCCTGTGGAACGCCGGGAGCAGCACATGACATCTAATGCAAATGATGTTCTCTACGATCCAGGTTCGTCTCACATGTAGTCAACACCATGCAGATAGTTACCGGAGCCACACTGACACCTGCAGCCGCAGCCGTATCCCCAAACCAGTGTTTACTCTAAAGAGGAGGGAGGAAGGGAGTGGAGAAAAAGCAAGAGCCTTACCGGTGAGAGCCCAACCACAGGAGACACCAGGGGACAGACGAAAAAGAAATGTGTCTGCGCGACGAAAAACGCAACCACCCCGTGCTCCGCCACGAAATCAATTTCACACTCTCTCACCTCCCCGCCACTGTGATGTCACTCATTCATTCGCTTCTCCGTAGCCATGGCAACTCTGCCGCTTGGAGCTGTTCATTCTTCTACATCTGCCTCTCTCTCTCTCTCTCCCCCTCTCTCTCTCTCTTTCTACATACCTCCCCCTCTCCAGACCCCAGTGAAGCCAGCCCACCTACTCCATCTGAGGGGAACAGTTACACCCCCAGTCTCACTTGCATCATTAACCACCCCTCCCATGCCCACTCTCTCAAGATCACACCGTGGAGCTGGTGTAAAAAAAAAAAAACAATGAGTAGGAGGGTCCAAATCACAAAAAGGGGAGTGGCCCAGATTCACCTCATGTAGCGTGCACGCCCTGCAGAGTTTGTGGTCAAACAGACGCACTTTTATTCAAGGCAGACAAAGACAACTGCCAGACAAGGGAGACACAACAGAGCCCGTTTGTCTGGAATCTCTTGTTTAGACGTGAGCAAGCTGTCCCGTGTGCACACAGACATTCAGCAGAAACACAACATGCAACGGAGCCGGAGAGCTGTTGCACAGATGTGTTTTGAAATTCCCTAGTGCCCACGCGCCCACACAAAACCCAAAACACTCAACCCTGCAGTGTGGTACAGTGTGAGGCGATGAATAGTTAATGACCACTGCTGTCATTATTACAGTTCATCCACTAATAATCCTCACGTTGACCTTGAAAAAGCAGGAGAAAACCTGTCTCTTGGAGAGACAAATCCAACAAAGCCACACCATCACCTTGTCTGGGCCCCCCCCCCCATTCAATTACCAGCTGCCTTCTCCCTCCGAACAGATTTCTTCTTGAGGCTAGCCCCTGTCTTCATAACGTCCACAGGCTTAAGATGCTCATGACTGCCTTACTTCTGGCACCTGTGTTTTCATCCTCTTGTTCTTGTCTCTCAAGTTGTCGTCCTTTATTGTTTATGTTTAGTTTTTGTCTAGTTTTAGACTCTCTTTATATTAAAATTATATTTTCTGTTAAACCTCTGCATCCTCTGCTTCCTCAAACCCTGACACGTCTGTTCCCCCTATAGGGTTGAATACAAATACCACATCTACTTGTCAGAGTCTGTGAGGACACTATGGCCTGCAGCTTAACAAAGGACACAGAGGAGGTTCAAAATGTAAAAAAAATTAAATAAAAAAGCAATGACCAAGTAAACTAAGGAGTGCTAATGGAAGACAGAGGGACAGAAGGGGTATTTATGAAAAAGAGGCATTTCCTTTGTTTCAAATCTCTACATTCTTTTTCTGGTTTATTATAATTTCCTCCTGGACAAAAATCGCTCCATCTGCACAAATCCCTTCAATTTTTTAATCTCATGGATCCCTCTTGCATAATTAATAGTGGATTTACCCCACTAAAAAAGAACACTATTTAACTTCTCAGCCTATTTCTGCATGCATCATAATTCATAGTTGATTTCAAATGTCTACTATTAATATCATGTTCCTCAAAATCTATCTATCTCTCTTCGGATCATTATTATCAGAGCTCAAAACTATATTTTGTACTGCCTCACACCTTTTTCCACTTACTATCCATACATTGTAGATTATGGATTATAATCATCTATCCAACCTTATACTAGATTCTAACTAGCCTCTACTAGCTTTGAAAAGACATCTAAATTGCTTCAACAAAGCTTATAATTAGCTTCAGACTAACATCTAATTAGCTGCTAACTAGTGCCTGACTAGTCTCCAACTCATTCTTATTAACTTCTGACGAGCATCTAACTAGCATAAGCTTCAAACTAGACCAGTCTAGCTTCAAAATAGCATCTATTAGCTTCTAACTAGCACTTAACATATATACTTCTAATTAGTGTCTACTATCTTCATAATAGCATCTACTAGCTTCGAACTAGTAAAAAATACGAATTAGTCTATCTCTACTAGATTCTAGATAGGATGTAACTAGCTTCTATCTAGCATAAGCTGCTGAATAGTCTCTACTAGCCTCTAACTAGCATGCATTAGCTTCTAACTCATATAAACCTCTAATTAGTCTCCATTAGCTTCTACGTAGCCTCGTCTAGCTTCTAACTAGGATGCAACTAACTTCTAACTAGCATAACGATTCTGAATAGTCTCTACTATCACTATGTAACCTCCTTTAGCTTCTAACAAGGATGTAACTAGTTATAATTAGCATAAACATCTAACTAGCATCCAGCTAGCTTGTATTTGGTTTTGTGACGTCGCAGGAGTGTTAGCATAGTGGAGCTAGGTTAACAGTTATTTTACCTCTGTGAAAGTTGAAAGCTGTGTTGCTTTCATCCCTCCATCCATCCATCCATCCATCCAGCTTGTGGCCTTTAGCTGTGTCCTCTCCTTTACCTCAATCACTCATGTGCCCCGTGAGTGAACATGTTGTTATCGGTAAGTCTGGTGGTTGATTTGTGAGCAGGCTGCTGGAGCAGGTGTTGTGGAGAAGTTGGTTTACCTCAACAACATGTGTCCCTTCTGGGTTTTATTCTGTTTCCCCTGCAGGGATTTGACTCCACCCTTTCCTTTCCCCTTCCTGCTCAGTGCAGTGCTAGAAACACATCAGAACCAATCAGAACGGACTAATTGAAATAATTAATTAACTTAATTATTAGTCCTAGTGGATTATTTAACAGCCGCACAATAAGTAGGTTAATGATCCTCTCATCTAAACTGTCTGTGACAGGGTGGAACTGCCTGTTCTCAGAATCTGTCATAATGTCCCTTAATCTATTAGCACTGCACTGGTACAGCATGAACCCTTCAAGTTAGCACACTTTCGCTCTGACAAGTCCTTATTGCTCTCATCTACTTATTACCCCCCCCCCCCCCCAGTCCCAGAGGTGAGCTTGTGGTCAGAGCTCCTGTTGAGCTAAAAGCCCTCGACTCTGGTATAAGGTCAATTGGAAAATGTAAGAAGGTGAATGGAGGTGGGAGATGGAGAGAAAGTAAGTAGCCTACTGGGGGGAGAGGTTCGAGTGAGTATTAAATCTTGGAATTGAGGTCCATCAGGGGCATGAAATTACCAGCATGTAGTAGTTTGAATCACACAGGCTCACACGTGCACTGACTACGCAGACACACCTTAGGAGGGAGCCTACGATCCAAAGCCCGAGCAATTTCCGACAAAGTATGGACTGAGGTGTCGCTTCAACCAGACATTACCTCTCTGCTTTGAGAAAGGGACAGAGAATGCAAGACGATCAAACTGTCCTTCATTGCTCCTTCCTCCTCCTTCTTTTCACCCTTCACAATGCTCCACCAGCAAGCCGACCATGCTGTGCGCAATCTTCTTCCCTGTTTGCCTCACACACGCTGCTTATTGCCTCACTTTCTCACACGCACCTCCTCTGTTTCTCAAACTCCTGCAGTGCCCCCTCTAAACCTGCCTGTTGTGGAATGGGCTGTTTGCTTGGCCTGTGGTGATGCCGGTTGCTGCTTTCCTGCTGAAACGGTAAACTGCAGTAATTGAGCCGTGGCGAGTAAATACCGACTGCAGGACTACAGTCCAAAAAAACAGGGAAGGAAGTTGTGCCACCGCTGCTGTTCACCTGTTTATTCATAGTTTGGCAAAGATCGATTCAGTACGCAGAGCCGTGAATTGGAGAATAAGTCGTTGTTGTGCATTGATCAAAGTTTATTAATGTTAAACGTATTGCATGTCCAAATCGACCAAATTTGACACCAAACGTCCATAGGGCCTTAACAGTACACTTTCCAAGTGTGGAGCTGAAAAGTTGAGCAGCTCTCGAGATATACTTTCCACAGACAAACAGGGTTTTAGTGCGACAACAGTTTGTTCCACAGAACGTGAGCATATTGATATCATGGAGTGTATCATGTCAGAGGGGAGCATCATGCCCAATTAAGTGCTGACCTAATTTCATCAGTGTTGAATGTGAGAGATGACGTGTTTAAAGTCAGGCACACAAGCATCACAGTCTGATGTTGTCTTTCATCTGAGCATAAATTCCCCCCACGGCTTCTCAGAGAGATCAAAGCAGTGTTTTATTTAAAGGGAATACATAACCAATCCTGTTCGAAGCACTACCATGGCTCTGCAGCTGGGCTCATGCTCAGCAGCACCCATGTGTTGCATTGTCCAGCTGCAAGAAAGAGAATCTGGGTGACGCACTAGTGTTTGTGTGCAAGGAGACGAGGGTGTGTGTGTGTGTGTGTGTGTGTGTGTGTGTGTGTGTGTGTTGGCTTGTGACTTGATCGTGATGGGAGCGGTGAAGCGGCTAGATCCACCTGCCCTGATACATCCAAGAGTGTTGAGAACCAGCTGCTTCATTATTTTCTACCTCTTCTACCTTCTCACCTCTTTATTCTAGGGAAAGTGTCCTATAATAGCCCTGGAAACAAAACAAAATCCACAAGGCCGCCAGTCACATGCCAGTGGCAGCAAGCCAGCATGAGTACGAGGAAGTCTTCTTTTAGAAAGCTGAGGTCAAGTGGGAACCATGAGCCTCCTATTCCTCAGATAGAGATTATCCTATGGGGCTTGGTCAACCTTTGATGATATTGTTTCATCAGATGGGGGAAATCTCTGACCAAAGGTTTGGATTTAATCTTGGCCTTCTGGCTTCCACTCCCAAACAATGTTGTTATTGCTGCTGCTGCCAGCAGTGCTTCCTACCACCTGTCGTTATCACTGCTCCTGTTTGACTTCACCAACTGTCCTGTTCCCAAGGCCTCACCCACAAGAATAGTCTTGGATTTAATACTCATTTCAAGATAATTCTTTATCGAATGCACCTGAGATATAAAGAAAAATGAAGGAGGCTCATAGTTCACGTTTAGTTCAACCCTTTTACTTCTTTACATTATATTTTCAGCAATTTGAGTCAATCAAAAAAGGCTCTAGCTTCCAGAGTTGGACATGAGCATTTTACTATTATAGTCAATATTTGAAACAAATTAAAACAGGATAATTCCATTTATCTGTTCAAATGCTTTGGAGAGTGTTATAACATTTCTCACACATTTTTGGGTGTGAAGATGAAAAATGTCAAGTATATTAATGAAAAGAAATCTATGAGTGGAGTTCAGCAGAAGTCAGACTACTACACCTCTGTAGTCCACTCCACATCTGGCACTAGGCTGACAACATCAAGCTACATTAGAGGCATTAAATAGCATAACACACCTAAATCACAGTACACACTTTAAGCTGTTTCAGCTATATTGATTTAATTGATCTAGTTTTCATGTTCTGCAATGTGAGTCTGACAAACTCTTTTTATGCAGAATATGGAAAAAAAGGAATAGCTTTGTTTTTTTATTAAATGACTCTGAGACAGTCGCAGTCTCAACATTTCTGTTCAAAGTCTCACTCCTATTATTTTATACATTTTCATACAAAGATGACTGCTGATGATCCATCTCAAGTCCACCAGTTATAAATAGCACATATTGGGGTGGATTACAATTTGCACTAATCAGATTTAAGAGTGAGATAAATCTATGGCTTCCCCAGATGAACGGTAACCCCCTTAATCCCCCCCACCCCCACTTCTGTCTGCTCACTCAGCTGTCCGCTCTTTGACGTCAGGCGCATGAAATCCATCTATCTACTCACCGTCTGTCTACACGCGTGTGTGTGTGTGTGAGGGGGGGGGTAGGGTTGGGGTTAGGGTTGTCTGTCAGAGGGGCTGGGGTGACCAGTCGGTTCCATCTAAGAATAGATCAGCTGGTTGACAGACCAACAGTTGGACATAAAACAATGTAGAGATGAGGAGACAGATATGCTCACATGAACAGGTGGGGGCAGTGTTTTTCGAGTCTTAACTTTCTGAGTTTTATGCAGCCAGGACCTTTAAAGTCAGAGCATGTCCTTACACACACCTCCACAAACAAGTATCATCCTCTTCAATCATGTATAAAAGGTTTAATTTGAATTCTGCCAAACCCACGTAGCCTCGG